>NC_081413.1:254701493-255046489 GCF_030272615.1 Cryptomeria japonica
TCCACTTCTTGAATTAATTAATCTAATTAATTAATTCTCTCTTTTCCAATCCCATAAATTAATTAATCAAATTAATTAATTCTCTCCTCTTCCCTCTTTTATTTAAATTATTTAAATTCAAATATCCTATTTAGGACACATGGCTCCTAGCTTTTAACTACATAACCCTCCTAACTAAACCCTTCTAGTTTAACCCTCCTCCTCAAAAACCCCAAAATAACCTTATCCTATCCTATCCTAACCTCCCCTCACATGTGTCCACACACACATAAATCCCTAATTTCTTATTATTAGGAAACTAATCCTATTTTGGGGTGGCCTCCTCCCAAAATAGACATGTTTCCTTGAGGACACATGTCAAGCCCCTCTTTTACATGTGTCCCTCTTAAGGACACTTGTCAACCCTTGTTCAGCCACTTGTCCTCTTTGAGGACAAGTGTTTCCTTCTCCCATCCCCTTCCTTTCCTCTCAAATCCTACTTAATCCCCCCTCATTTTAGAGAAAGTCCTCCACTTTTTTTATATTTGCATCCTCATAATGCCAAATTATCTCCACTTTCATCCACCCTTTTGCAATCACACCCTCATAATGCCAAATTTCATCTTCACATCCCCTCATCCAATCTTTGCATATTGAATCCAATTAGCATAATCACACATCATGGAGCAATATCGAGCACTAGCTACATGTTGAGTGCACATCCAAACAAGGGATAATCTAATAAAAGTTTGAAAAGGAGTTTTTCATTCACTTGTTTATGCTTTTACGTTTCATTTTCTTCCTCTCTAAGCATCCCTATCTTGAGTTGTATTGAGTTAATGGCCTACTTGATTGCTTTCATTGTTAAATCGATCATTTGTATTTAGCATGCATATTTACCTCACACAAGGGTATTGGGTATTGATTCTTCCCACCCTCTATTCTCTCTCACCTCTCTCTCTCTCCCCTCTCTAGGACTCTCCATCCCTCCCTCCATACCTCTCTCTCTTCTTCTCTCTCCTATACTCTATCCATTCTCTAGGTTGTTAACCATCTCTCCTCTCTAGGTATCTCCTTGTCTCATTAACCATCTCTCTCACCTCTTTGTCTCCCCTCTAGGTTTCTCACCTCTCTACCTACCTCCCTTTGTCTCTCTCTATCGATCATCCCCTTTCTCCTTGAATGTATTCTCTCTCTCACCTCTCTACCTCCCCTATCTCTAATTATCTCCCTCCCTCCCTCCCTCCTTACCCCCCTCTCTTCATTATTTTTTCTATACTTTTTTTCTCTCTCTCCCCTTACTTCTCTATAATTTTGATCTCTAGGTCCATCCCTTCCCCCCCTCTACCTTTTCCTCCCTTCCTCTTTATGCCCTCTCTCTCTGTGTATTATTATTCTCCCTCTCCTTCTCTTATCTCTTTCTCCTCTCTCTAGGTTGTTACCTCTCCCTACCACCCTCTTGTTAGGTCCCTAGGACAACTGAGAGGGGGGGGGGGTGAATCAGTTGTCTAAAAACTTTAAACCAAAAACAACTTAATCAATTACTGCTTTAATACCGGTGAGACAGTCTGTTATATCGATGGACAGATTTAATAGATAAATGCAATACCGGTAAAGATTAATGTATGAAACCAAAACATAAAATCATCCACAACACATGACACCAATATTTGTACGTGGAAACCCTGTAAGGGGAAAAACCATGGTGGGAAACCTTACCCACAATCAAATGATACTACTGCAGATAGTAAGTGTACATAAATGGGGTCTGCATATGTAGAAAGGCCAAGCACCTAGAGCTCACTGCTCAAACACAAATGGGAGTCACACTGACTACAATTGGATGGTTAAATCCAATAAGAATGTACTGTTTGAAATAGCATCTTCATATGTTGGATTCAGTACCGGTGTAATGCTAATATGTCTTTACAAAACCCTAGCTTCACCTTCAAATGATGTCTTCATGTATAGCTCTACTTAATCTCGCATATCTCTTCACCATATACCTTCTTCGCATTCCACATCCGATCTTACAATTAAGATCTTACATTGATACCATAACCTAAGACCAATTTTAGTAGGTCGGCTCTACAAGATATTACAATAAGAACATTTTACAAAAAATATAATAACCGATGTAATAACCGATTGAACATGTCAGCTTAATGCATTTACAACATTTATTAATCATCTCCATAGCGTGCCATGTTGATCTAGAAAAGATAAACCTGCCGGTGTAACCTTGGATAACCCTGGACCTATTTGCCAGTAAAACCAAATATGCAAATATGAATATACCAATGATGAATTCTCCAAGATAAGATGTCCACATGATGTCTTCGATATTACCAAGTGCCTGTGATCATTATATCCTGTCGGTGTACCATAAACCAGTAACTGTGCAATAGTTACTTGCTTGTCGGTGAATGTTTGTTGGATCTCCAAAGTGCTTTTAGTAGGTGTTGAAATCAATGAAAAAACCATACCAAAATACCGACACCTCTCTCTTTATCTAGGTTGTTACCTCTCAAGCTACCACCCTGTATAGGGTTTAGGGTATATGGTTCAGGATGTAGGGTTTACGATTAAGGTTATAGATATAAGGTTGAGGGTTGAGGGTGTGTATCATATATGATTTTGGGCATATGGTTGAGAGTATAGGGCTTAAGGTTAATGGTATTGTTATAGGGTTGAGGGTATATGGTCTAGATTCTAGGGTTTAGGGTGTATGGTTTAGGGTTGGGGATATTAGTCATATGGTCAAGGGTATTTGTATAAGGTTTAGGGTTTATATTATAGGTCTTAGGGCTGAGCATATTGATTATCAGGTCAAGGGTATCAGTATAGGGTTTAGGGTTTAGTGTATATGGTTTAGGTTTAGGGTGTAGAGTGTAGGGTGTAGGATGTAGGGTATTGGTTATAAATTTGAGGATATAGGGTTTATGTTTGAGGGTATAAGGTATAAGGTTTAGGGTTGAGGGTATAAGGTATAGCGTTTAGGTTTGAAGGTATAATTTATAGAGTTTATGGTATAAGGTTTAGGGTTTAGGGTATTTTCTTTATGGTTGAGGGTATAAGGTATAGGGTAAGGGTATAGAATATAGGGTTGAGGGTAATTATAGGGTTTAGGGTTTATTGTTGAGGTTATAGATTTTAGGGTTGAGAGTATTCAATTTACATTTGAGTGTATAAGGTATCAATTTTAGGGTTAAGGGTCACAACATACAAGGTTTAGGGTAGAGGGTATTGGGTATAGGGTTTATAGTTGAGGGAATAAGGTATAGGTTTTATGGTTTAGGGTATAAGGTCTAGGATTGAGATTACCATTCCCTCACTCTCTCTCTCTCTCTCTCTCTCTCTCTCTCTCTCTCTCTCTCTCTCTCTCTCTCTCTCTCTCTCTCTCTCTCTCTCTCTCTCTCTCTCTCTCTCTCTCACACACACACACACACACACACACAAAATTTGAAAGAGTTAAAATTATCAATAGAAGTTATAATGTGAGCAGATTTTGTCCTACACTAAAATATGGTAAAAATGCATGTGACCCATCATTCATTCCCACATTCTTGGTTATTATTTTCTTCATATGCATTATCCAACAAATAAATTATTTTTCATGGTTTTGACATCTTGCACAAGCATATTTTATGTATTTCGCCACCTTTTTTTAATTTGATAATGTAGAAGAAGAAAATTTTGATGTTTTTAGACGTTATTTGATTAAATGAGCTAATATTTCATGTTTCTACTATTGGAATGTTTATTATGATTTTTTTTTGTTTTAATTTGATCATATAGATTTATTTTTTTTAAATAAATTTTACTAAATCTATTATATTTATATAGAATTGAACATTGAATTTGGAGGAACTTGGCAAAAAGCTCAATTTTTTTAGGACTTTGAAGCAAAAAAAGGAACTAGACACAATTTTGCAATTCTTCTAATTAAATCTCAAATTTTATGGTACATTCTATTTCTCTTTATATGTTTTGTGAATGTCATTGGTGCAGAGAAATGGAATAGGTCTGCAAGCTATATAAATGACCCACAAGATCTGCCACATAGGAAATAGGTCCAAGTGGTTCCGATGTTCTAAGCCAAAAAACTCTCAGATTCCAGAAGTGATAAATTGATGGAAAAAGATCCAAATGTCCCACGGGCATAGGATAAGGAAGAAGAACAAGTCCAAAATCAAAATCCAACTCTGCAAGATCCAGTGAGCAAATGCAAAGAAACGCACAAAGAAATGTTGCAACTGCAAAATAGGAAACAAACTGAAAGAAAATGTTTTTGGTTGATGCAATATTTCCAAGAATCAAGGATGCTCATGCATCAGACATCCGAGGTTGTTGAAAAAGTGAGTTTGTCGCTTTGTTGGGGTCAGAGGAAAACCAAGACGGTCTACCTCTTTCTAATAAATCCATGATGAATCTTCAACTTGTCTGCTCATCCACTTCACAAGATACTCTCTGTATTGGTTTCTATGGGTGCTACGCCCAATCCTACTGTCCAAAATGCCTACAATTTCATCCAGCTCCCTCTAGGGTATCTGCTTCTCCAAGTCTACTCTATTGTCCTCACCGAATTCTGCCTCATGGTATCGATGTAGATCTATAATGGTTATTATAGGTGAAATACCCAAACTATCTGATAACTCCACTTCGTATGCATTTTTGGAATTGAATTTTCTTAAGATCTGACAAGGTCTAAACTTTCCCATCTACAACTTATTATAGGTTCCAACTAGGAATCTCTCTTTTCTCAGATATACCATCACTTCATCACCAACTTAAAATTCCTTATGTCTCCACTTTTCATTTGCTTTCTCCTTATACTTACTGGTCATGTCTTCCAAATGTTGTTTAACCTAACTATGTACTGTCTTCATATGCTCTGCAAATTCTTCTGCTTATGCACTCCTTTTATCTTTATTATTGATGTCTCTCAATTTTGATAGCCTCTAGGGTGTGCTCTAGTAACAATCTCAAACGTTGTTCTTCTGGTACTCATGTTCACTAAGTTATTGTAGGCAAACTCTTCTTGTGCAAGGATCAAATCCCAACCTCCGGTTTTGTCTTCAACTAATCATCTCAACAAATTTCCCAAACTTCTATTTACTACCTCTATGTGTCCATCTGTCTGTGGGTGAAAAGTAGAACTAAACTTCAAGTCTATCTTCATCTTCTTCCAAAGTGTTCTCCAAAAATATCCAACAAACTTAGTGTCTCTATCTGAAACTATGCTCTTAGATAATCCATATAATCTTACCACCTCCTTGAAAAATAGATCAGCAACATGCACTGCATTTGTTGTCTTCTTACAGGGCATGAAATTTGCCATCTTCAAGAATCAATCCACCACAAATACAGAATAGTTTCCTCTCTGTGTCTTAGGAAAGCCAAATATAAAATCATGCTTATATCCTCCCAAGGTCTCTTCGGAACTGTCAAAGGCTTATACAATCCAACATTCTAACTATTACCTTTTGCAAGTTGACAAATTCTACAGCTCTGCACAAATTTCCTGACATCCTTATGAATATGAGGCCAAAAGTAATTCTCACTAATCAAGGCTATTGTCTTATCAATACCAATGTGTCCGGCTAATCCTCTACTATGCTTCTTGTTTATCAAACTTTCTCTCATAGAACTCCTAGGTATACACAAATGAACCCCTCTAAACAACATCCCATTTTGAATGAAATAGTCCAATCACTTACTTCTATCCACCATAATCAGTTCCTTACAAGCTTTCCAAGGTTCTGCAAAATCCAGGTCATCCACATACAAGTTTGTTAGAGTAATTATGTCTTTACTTGATTAATTAAACAACATTTGTTTAATTATTTAAGTTCCCTTTATCTCTTTTACACTTAAGCTAACATTAGGTGCATAATAATTAATTCTTATTAATTATTATGTGCAAACCTAGGTTTTCCCTTTTAGGGTTTCTTGACCTATTCGAGGTTAATTTTATTTTCTCTGTATCATTATCACATTACACATTTTGGTGAATATTGAGCTCTCATCTTTTTGAGCATTCTTCCATGTATTTGGTTTTTCTTTATTGCTTCCTTACTTCTCCTTATAAAAGGTTTATTTCAGCTTGCAAAGATCATTTGGGCTCTTGTGGTGTTGTATTTCTCAACTCTCACATGGTATCAGAGCTTCAGATCTGCAACTACCTGTTCTTCTTTTGAGGTTTTTGCATTGGAAGCAGATTTGGGGTTTTTCAAAAGTTTTTTTATGCACCTAGGGATAGGCCTTTTTTCTGAGCACTTTGGGCTTAAATGGACCTCACAATCGTGCTCAGGAGGCCCAAAAACCTATATGGTCATTTAAAAATTGACCATTTTCTACTCCTGAGCCTCTAGGGGTATGTTTTCTTCAGTACTAGGTCATACAACCTAGGCACGCAGTTCGAGAAAAAAATTCAAAATTTTTTTTTTTTGCCTTTTTATGGCAAGCAAGCCGAATTTTTTATTTTTTACAAAAAAAAATCAAAAATCAAATAAATCATTGAAAAAAAGGGCAAAAAATTTATTTTGAAAAATAAAAATAAAATATTTTTTCGGGGTTTGTTTGTCCCGCCGTGCTGCCAGTCCGTCCCCCGTCGGCCCTGTCAGAGCAAGCCCCGCCTGCCAGCCTCCTATCGGTCCTGTCGGCCCCTGTTCCCACCACCGGTAGTCTCCTTTCTCGTCGGCCACCTACCCACCACCGCCCCCCAGGCTCGCCGCTCCACCACCGGAGCGCCACCCGGACCTACCACCAGACCGCCTCCCTCTTGCCTTTTTAAGGGGGGTTCATTTTTTAATCATATCTTGAGCATACGAAGTCATTTTTTCAAAAATGAATAGGCATCAGAAAGATGGTTCTGAGTTGGACCTCGTGGTGTTGGAATTTTTTTCCAATTTTTTTGTTTGACTATACTTTTTTCTCAATCAAAGTGGGGTCTCTTTTCTGCACTTTCAGGGCTATAGAATGGGCAAACAGACTCCATTTTTTGATCTTGTTGGAAATGTCTCAGCATGCTATATTCAGCTATGTGATCTTGTTTCTCAGATTTTTCATCAAGTACATGAGATTTAAGTTTAAAGTTTTTCCGCTTATGCACTACTTCCTTCTTATCAGTATGTACTAGGGTTTGGGTTTATCTTTTGTGGGGGGGTGTTTTTTTCTCGCTTTCTATCATTTATATCAGAAATCTAGAACACCACAACTCTCAAAACAAACAAACCATCCCTAAAAAGGCTTCTCCAAGAATGAGTGTTGTGGTCTTGTTTGGATGAGATCCAACCTCTGTTGTAGTGTCCTTATGAGCTTCTTAAGCACAAAAACAAGATGGATGAGGCCATGGGTTTTCTCTCTTTACATGTTTTCGACAGTCTTTTGTTTCACCTTGATGAGTGATGGGGTTCACCTAGCTTGCTCACACTTCACCTAGTTGGTGTTGCTCAATTTCACCAGCCTCTTCAGGTCTAGCTATGCACTAATACCTCCAAGTCCTTTTGAATCTCTTCTAGGGATTTCTTCTTATCAATCTCAAGGTGTTTGCATCAAGTGTTTAACTAGGAACCCTACCATTTCAAAGTGTTTCCCACATGCTCATTCTTGTTGTCTTGTCTTCAACTTGTCAATTTCACCTCCTACTGTTGTGAGTTATTGCAGAGGTGTGGAGGTTGATTTTAACATGAAATTAATTCCTTTTAGGTCCATTTGTGGTTTTCATTCATTACCTTTCTTACTGATTTCACCATTTGGCCTAAGAAAAGGGCTACAAGGAATGAGCCCCTATTAGGCCTCCAAAATCTGGTTGTTGTGGGTTTAGAGGAAAATGGTCCAAAAGACCCTACAACAAGGTTGGGTTTTCTTCAATAATACACCTATCCCCAAGTGATTTTGGTGGTTTAGGTTTACCATCTCACTGTACAATTCCCTAATCCAAAAATGAGGGTTTTGAAGGGTTTCTAGGCCTCTTAACCGACAGTGACTGGTCAAGTTTGAGAAATGGGTATATACAGGTATTTTCAAGGCTTCTCCTTGTAATGGAAAGTCTGTATGGATCTTATGAACCTCCCCAAATGTTTTTTTTATGGTTTTGTGTTCACCTCTGCACTTTGCATTGAAATTTCACCCTGTCTTCTCTAGTCGGGTTGCTCTTGGACTCACCTAGAACAAGGTGGTAGCCATATCAAACATCACATCCAGAATTTCTCCCTACATATGTACACTATAAAAGTGGTTGCTTTCCATGTCCCAACTGGTTGTGATGGTAGCACGGAGGGATTTTATGGGGCAACCATTTTACACAAAATTGCTATTTACAAGCCAAAACTGGTTGATTGAAAACAAAGCAATGAAATCACTAACACACACTAACTACAAAGATTGAAATGAATCAAATGACTCTGAAACACACCAAAGAAACTCAATCCATTACTATATCAATGGATTCAATCCATTTGTATTCACATTATGAGCAAAATAAGCCAAAATAGTGACAAACAATTTGAATATGAGTAGTTTCAGATTGTTGATCATACAAAAACAAAAATCCAACCTTGGTAACCGTACAAGAGGAGGATTTTATAGTATTCCCCATGTGTGGAGGCATTCTAGTGTTCTGTGCTATCCCTAACTCCATCATTAAGCATTTTAGGACAAAAATTGCCATGACAACTTTTACAACTTTGCACTGTTTGCTTTTCCAACCTATGAAACCTATTCTAAGTCATTACTCATGAATTTTTAAGCACTTTTTGCTTTTCCAACCTATGAAACCTATTCTAAGTCATTACTCATGAATTTTTAAGCACTTTTTGCTTTTCCAACCTATGAAACCTAATCTAATTCATTACTCATGAATTTTTAAGCACTCCTAATACTATTCTAAACCTCTCTAATTCTCATACCAAGTTTTGCCACTTTTGACCATTAAGAAGGTCAATTTCCTACTCAAACCACTACGTATGCACAAAATGCAAACCTAGGAAGAAACTAACTCAACTAGGCCTACACTTGACTCATCATAGTCACTCTTTGGACCCTCCTGGAGTCCTTATTAAGAACCTGACTTGGTTAAGTCTAGTACAAGCCAAAATTGAGAAAAGACTATAAGCCTAAGTCCTAGGTGCTCCTGCACCATTCTCGCAAACAAAAGAAAACTAAGTCTCCTCCTTGGGGATCACATTCTGATTAGTTCCTAACTCCTTAAACTCTGTCTCAAATACCCATGTAGCTTTAGCATCATCCATACCCTACCACTTGATTAGGTTCTCCCAATAGATTTGGTGCCTTGTCTTCTTAGCAATCCTTGAACTCAACACCTTTTCAGCCTTTCGATTTGGTTTTGTTGGTAATTGTAGGTTGTTTCCATCATCTGATACCTTTGAGTGACTACAATCTTAACCTTGAATTGGTCCTTTGTAAGAAACTAAGTCTACTATGTTGAAAACCAGTGACAATCCTATGTCATTGGGTAGGTCCACCTTATATGCATTTTCTCCATACTTCGCTAGAATGGCACATGAACCCAAACTTCTCATTTGCAACTTGTTAGGTACCCCTTGCTATAGCCTTGCTTTGTTTAGGTGCACCATGACAAGATGTCCTACTTGGAATTGTAGGTTAGTCCTTCTCTCATCAAATTTTTGCTTGATTTTTCTTGTGTTCTCCATCAATGCTTGCTTGACTAATTCATGTACTTCCTTCATTGACTAAGAAAAGTCTATTGCATATCCACTTCTTGTTGTTGCATTCCCTAAGTCTCTTAGCTCCAATATACCCCTTGGGTGAACACCATAGACCACTTCAAAAGGGCTCTTGTCGGTGGTCCTACTCATTGTGTCATTATAAGCATATTCAGCTTATGATAGCACTTGATCCCATGTCTGACCATATTGTTTGGTAAGGCACCTCAATAAGTTCCCCAAGCTTCTATTCACCACTTTGGTCTCCCCATCTATTTGAGGATGGTAGGCTGATCCAAAAGATAGGTTGGTGCAAATATTTTGCCAAAGTGTCTTCCAAAAATGACTCATTATCTTTGAGTCCCTATCTGAAACAATGCTTATGGGTAAACCATGTATCCTTATCACTTCCTTGAAGAAAAAATGAGGTATTTGGCATGCATCATGTGTAGTCTTGCAAGGCACAAAGTGGGCCATCTTACTAAATCTATCCACAATGACTTAAATGTTGTCAAATCCCTGCTTTGTCCTTGGTAAAGCTACTACAAATTTCATACTAATGCACTCCCAAGGTCTATTTGGTATGGGAAGAGGTCGGTATAAACTGGCATTTGAAGAAGTACCCTTGGCCTTTTGGAAAACTATACAAGTCTCCACATACTTTTTTACATCTTTTTTAATCCTTGGCCAATAATAATACCTCTGAACAAACTCTTGAGTCTTATTGACTCCAAAATGACCACTAAGGCTGCCATTATGCTTTCTCTTGTATGAGATTTTCTCTCATTGACCCTCTAGGCACACAAAGTTGTCCACCTCTAAACAATAGTCCATGTTGCAAGGTAAAATCTGAATACTCACTATGAAAATGGTTTTATTATTCTTTGCACACCTTGTAGGAATTTAAGAAGTCTTCATCCTCTAGGTATAGGTCTCTAAAACTGTCAACACCTATGCTCCTTAACTAAATTTCTTGGATTGTCAAGAGTCTTCTGCTCAATGCATCAGCAACCCAGTTTAACTAACCTTTTTTATGCTTGATTGTGAATGTGTAGGCTTGCATGTACTCCACCCATTTCATGTGTTTATGACTGAGTTTATCTTGTGAGTTTAGAAATCTCAATGCTTGATTGTCCATATAGAATACAATTTCCTTAGGAAGGAGATAGTGTCTCCACTTCCTCGAAGCCTACACTAAAGAATATAATTCCAAGTCATAAGAGGAGTATTTCCTCTTTGCATCACTTATCTTCTCACTATGGAAAGCTACTGGTCTTTCTTCTTGGCTTAGGAAAGTACCTACTACAACATTGCTTGCATCACATTCCAATGTGAAGAGTTTCTCAAAACTAGGCAACACTAACACTGATTGAGTAGCTATCTTCTCCTTCAAGATTTCAATACCTCTATTTGATTGTTTATTCCACTGAAACTTTGCCTTCATTCCATCTCTAATTGTGTCTAACATTGGTGCACATATAGCACTAAATTTCCTAATGAACTTCCTGTAGTACTAAGCTAGTCCATGGAAGCTTCTCACCTCTGTTGCTGACTTAGGAGTAGGCCAATTTGCTATGTCTTCAACCTTGCTAGGATCCATCTTGATGTTTTCTTGAGACAACACAAACTCAAGGTAAACCAACTCCTACTTAACAAATTCATGCTTGTCTAAGTTCATGGTTAGCTTTTCATCATACAATCTTTGTAGCACATTTTGCAAATGATTAATATGATCTACCTTATACTTACTAAAAATAAGAATATCATCTAAGTATACCACCACAAATTTACCTATGAAGTCTTTCATCACCTCATTCATGAGTCTCATTAAGGTTCTTGGAGCATTGGATAAGCCTAATGGCATTACAAGCCATTCATAAAGACCCTTTGTTGTCTTGAATGTAGTTTTCCACTCATCACCCTCCTTAATCCTAATTTGGTGGTATCCACTTTTAAGGTCAATCTTGGTAAAGTACTTGGCTTCCCCTAAACAATCCATTAGGTCTTCTATTCTAGGAATTGGAAACCTATATCTGATGGCGATCCTATTTATAGCTCTAGAGTCAGTACACAATCTCCAAGTACCACCTTTCTTTGGGGCTAACACGGTAGGGACAACACAAGGGCTAATGCTTTTCCTAATTAGGCCTTGGTCTAAAAGCTCTTGGATTTGCTTGGCAATCTCAACATTTTGTTGGGGAGTCATTTTGTAAGTTGCATTGTTAGGTAAGGATGCTTCATGAATAAATTCTATTTGATGGCTTATGGTTCTTTTAGGAGGTAAGGTGACTGGTTTTCCATCACTCACTATGCCTTTGAACTTCTTCAATAGGTCTTTAATCTCTATTGACAAATATAGCTTCTCTTTCTTGTCTTCCTCTTTAGGCTTCATTACTAATGCAAACCCTATACCTTCACCTTTCTCAAGTGTCTTCAAGAACTATTTTTCACTCACCAAAAGAACATTAGGACCTCCTTCCCTATTTTTACCTTCCTCAAGGATAGATTGGATCTTGAAAGTGACTCCATCTTTCTTGAATGAGTATCAATTCTTGGCTCCATCATGAATAGCTTGTCTATCAAATTGCCATGGTCTTCCTAATTGAAGATGGCATGTAGCCATGGGTAGGACATCACATAACACTTTGTCCTTATACCTCTCAGTGGTAAAATCCACCCATGTTTGCTCATTGACTAGGACATGTTGGCCTTTGTTCAACCAAGTGACTCTATAAGGGTTGTTGTGAGGTATCCTTCGCAATTTAAGCTTACTCACTACCTCTTCTGAAACAATGTTGTCTGTTGACCCTGAATCAATGATCACTTTGCAAACTTTGTCCATAATCTTGCATTTAATCTTGAATAATGACCTCCTTTGACTAGGCTCTTCTCTAACAGGTTCTTTTATCAAAGTTCTTCTTATCATCAAGTTGTCACCTACCTCTGATTCTAAGGCAACCTCTAAAGTCTTGCTGCTTGAAGTCTCTTCTTGAAGGTATTTCACTCTCCTTTCACTATTCTGTGATGATGATCCCTTCTCTGGACACCTATATGTTGGATGACCAAGTTGGCTGCAATGGTAACACTTCATTGTTACAAAATATGAGGAACGTCTGCCTTGTCCACTAGATCTTCCCCTAAAACCACTATTTGACCCCCTTCCTCTATTGAATCCTCCTTTACCAGTGCCACTTTCTTGTTCCTCAGTTAGTTTAGACTCACCTTGTGTCCTTTGCTCTAAACTTCTTCCCCCAAAGCCTCCCCTATGGCCTCTATTTTATTTTCCTCTACCCTTGCCCCTATTGCTACTTGAATCATGTCTTCTTTTAAGTTTTTCTTCCACTTTAAGGGCAAGTTGATAGGTTTGATGAACTGTCTTTGGGCTCATTAGACTAATTTCTTCTTGGATGTTCCACCGTAGACCATTTAGGTACCTATAAAATTTGAGACTCTCTTCTTCCACCACATGAGATATAAGGCTACGTTTATGGAACTCCTCCCTATAACTACTGACATCAAGTTCTTTTTGTCTTAAGTTTTGTCTTTTCCTATGAATTTGCACTTCATAGTCATCAGGGAGATAGACTTCTTTGATTTTGACTAACATCCCTTTCCAAGAACAGATGGGTGATTTGCCCATTTTCTTCCTCTCATCTTGCACAAATTTCCACCATGTGAGAGCATCTCCTCTCATCCTATACTTGGCCACTTTAACCCTTTGGTCTTCAATTATGCCTTCACATTCAAAATGGTTCTCCATGCCTTCTATCCATTTTAAGATGACTTCTGCTTCCATCTTACTAGTAAACAATGGCAATCCTTCTAGTGATTTACCACTTAAGGCCTTCAATACCTTTAGGAAAGGTTCTTTTTCTAAGACAGGATCAGGTTTAGGTACTTTGTCTATCTCTAACACTGCTTTACCCTTCCCCTCTACTCCTTCAACCTTTACCAACACTTCATCTGCCTTCGTTTCAATCTCACCAAGATTACTTTCCAATTCAATCAACTTCTCCTTCAGAAGTCTATTTTCTTCCTCCTGATCATCCACTTTCCTTTCCAACTCTACATTGGTCACCATGTTGTTGCTTCCTACAGATTCCTATGAGGACATCTACTCACCTAGCCTAAATGTTATAGTCTTTGATACCAATTTGATGGGGTTCACCTAGCTTTCTCACACTTCACCTAGTTGGTGTTGCTTAATTTCGCCAACCTCTCCAGGTCTAGCTATGCACTAAGACCCCCAAGTCCTTCTCAATCTCTTCTAGGGATTTCTTCTTGTCAATATCAAGGTGTTTGCATCAAGTGTTTAACTAGGAACCCTACTATTTCAAAGTGTTTCCCACATGCTCATTCTTGTTGTCTTGTCTTCAACTTGTCAATTTCACCTCCTAATATTGTGAGTTGTTGAAAAGGTGTGGAGGTGGATTTAACAAGAAATGAATTCCTTTTAGGTCCATTTGTGGTTTTCATTCATTACCTTTCTTACCGATTTCACCATTTGACCTAGGAAAAGGGCTACAAGGAATGAGCCCCTATCAGGCCTCCAAAATCCGATTGTTGTGGGTTTAGAGGAAAAAGGTCCAAAAGACCCTACAACAAGGTTGGATTTTATTCAATCATATACCTATCCCCAAGTTATTTTGGTGGTTTAGGTTTACCATCTCACCGTACAATGCCCTAACCCAAAAATGAGGGTTTTGAAGAGTTTCTAGGCCTCTTAACCAGCAGTGACTGGTCAAGTTTGAGAAATGGGTATCTACAGGTCTTTTCAAGGCTTCTCCTTGTAATGGAAAGTCTGTATGGACCTTATGAACCTCCCTAAAAAAATTTATTATGGTTTTGTGTTCACCTATGCACTTTGCATTGAAATTTCACCCTATCTTCTCTAGTCGGGTTACTCTTGGACTCACCTAGAACAAGGTGGTAGCTATATCAAACATCACCTATAGAAATTATCCCTACATATGTACAATGTAAAAGTGGTTTCCTTCCATGTCCCAATAGGTCATGATGGTATCACAGAGGGATTTTATGGGGCAACCATTTTACACAAAAAAGTTATTTACAATCCAAAACTGGCTGATTGAAAACAAAGCAATGAAATCACTAACACATACTAACTAAAAAGCTTGAAATGAATCAAATGACTTTGAAACACACCAAAGAAACTCAATCCATTACTGTATCAATGGATTCAATCCATGTCTATTCACATTATGAGCAAAATAAGCCAAAATAGTGACAAACAATCTGAAAATGAGTAGTTTCAGATTGTTGATCATACAAAAACAAAACTCCAACCTTGGTAAATGTACAAGAGGAGGATTTTATAGTATTCCCCATGTGTGGAGGAATTATAGTGTTATATTCTATCCCTAACTCCATCATTAAGCATTTTAGGACAAAAATTGTCATGACAACTTTCAAAAGTTGTCATGACAACTTTTACAACTTTGCACTTTTTGCTTTTCCAACCTATGAAACCTATTCTAAGTCATTACTCATGAATTTTTAAGCACTTTTTTCTTTTCCAACCTATGAAACCTATTATAATTCATTACTCATGAATTTTTAAGCACTCCTAATACTATTTTAAACCTCTCTAATTCTCATACCAAGTTTTGCCACTTTTGACCATTAAGAAGGTCAATTTCCTACTCAAACCACTACGTATGCACAAAATGCAAACCTAGGAAGAAACTAACTCAACTAGGCCTACACTTGACTCATCACACTCACTCTTTGGATCCTCCTAGAGTCCTTATTAAGAACCTGACTTGGTTAAGTCCAGTACAAGCCAAAATTGAGAAAAGACTATAAGCCTAAGTCCTAGGTGCTCCTGCACCAATGAGTTGATCACTCTTTGCGCTGTGTGGTTGAAGTTTGAGTCTCTCTTCGGGAGGGTTAATGAGATCAAGGCATTATAGATTGAGGCAGAGTTGGTTTCCTTGTCACTTGATTCCTTTCCCACCATTGAGTATTTTTTGAACAAATTCATAACTACTAGATATGCTCTCCGGTGGTGTGGCAAGATCAAGACAGACACAGAGTGCATTCACTTGATCCTTTCGAAGCTTCATAGTCATTTTTTAGTTTTTTGCCTCTTCTTTCTACTCCACCATTGATGGCTTGGGTTCTCATTTCACCATGCCTACCTTTGATATGTTTTGTGGGCATTTGTCTCATGAGCAGTCTCACCTTTCTCAGCTAGACATTCTCTCAGGGTCCAAGAACAAAGCATTGGTTGCTCATTCCTCTAAGGAGAAGCAAAAGCAGAAATTGAAGCCAAAGAAGAATTCTGCAGGTAGTGATAATTCCTCCAAGCCGCCTCCTAAGTTTGATTCTAAACCACCATTTCCTCTGAAACATGGGAAATCTTCATAGTCTGGTGAGTCTTTCTCCAAGACTAAGAAGAAATCAGGAGACACTTGTAGTTTTTGTGGCAAGGAAGGCCATCCAGTTTCCAGGTGGTGGAAACACTTAGAGTCTTTAGAGGAAGCTATGCAACAACATCACATCTCCTCACCTCAGACATCTTCTCCTTCCATAGGGAAAGGTCATTCTCTCACTACTCAATTTTCAACCTATGGGTCCACTTGGATTTTAGATTCTAGCGCTTCTCACCATATGACTCACACTCAGTAGTTGGTTACTTCTCTTGCCTCTTGTGGTACTTCAGAGATTGTAGTGGGTGACTCAGTTCAACTTTTAGTCTTGGGTTCAGGTTATGTCTCTTTGGATGGGGGTACTCTGCAGGATGTTCTAGTTGTCCCTAACATCTCAATGAACCTCCTCTCCATTTATCATATTTGACATTCTGGCTCTGGTAAGACAATTGAGTTCTCACCACATGATGTAGTTATTCGGGACCTCCATGACTCTGATTTGGTTGTGGCTACTGCGAGTGTTGATACTACATCTCATCTTTACAGATTTGCTGGATTTAAGCCCTCTACAGGTGTAGGTTCATCTCTTATAGCACATGCAAATTCAGCGAGTAAGATTTGGCATGAGCACTTGGGCCATGTCAATTACAGATATCTTCAACAAATGAGTACACAAGCACTTGTTCTTGGGCTCCCACAGATTTCCTGTACTTATGGTGTTTCTCATGGTTGTGTGCTTAACAAGCATCACCGAGATCCCTTTCCAAAGGGAAGAGCTCCTCATGCTTTGGCACCTTTGGAATTTATTCACAGTGACCTCATGTCATTTCCTACTCCTTTTTGGGGGGCCTAGTATGTACTCACATTTATTGATGACTTCTCAAGACGCACATGGGTGTACTTTCTTAAGTACAAGTCCGATGTCTTTGATTCATTTCAAATCTTCAAAATATTTGTAGAGAAGTAGTCTAGTTGTTCTATTCAGAGGATATGTATAGATAATGAGGGGGAGTATGTGAATCAGGCTTTCAAAGATTTTTGTACTGAGCAAAATGGTGTTGCTGAGAGAAAGAACAAAACTTTACGGGAGATGGAAAATTGTATGATTCAGTCCAAGTCCATGGATTCATCTTTTTGGGCTGAGGCAGTCAATTGTGCCAACTACATTCATAATCGGATGCCTCACAAGGCAGTTTGACATATGACTCCTAAGGAGGCTTGGTCTCATGACAAGCCTGATGTTTCTTTTTTCTGAGTATTTGGGAGTGAGGCATGGGAACTTATTCCTAATGCTCAGAGGAAAGCAATGGAGCGGAAGAGCAAATCCCTCATTTTTGTTGGCTACTATGAGGATGTTAAGGCGTACTAGTTGTTTGATCCTGATTCTAGAGAGGTCTTGTTTCGATGGGATGTTTAGTTTGATGAGCGCCTTCCCACAGTGGATACCCAATCTCCAGTGTCTACTCCTCTGCCTACTCCTCCCACTACATCTCTTCAGGATTATTTTGAGGATGATTCTGATGATGTTGTTGATGATCCACCATCCCCACCTCCACCTACTCCACCTCAGATGCCCAAGTGGGCTCGCTTTACTATTGAGGTAGCAGGATCTATGGTCGATGATCCTTTAGATACTCGTCGCACCCATTCTCATACTGTGGGTTCGAGTTTTTTGAGTCATGCCATTTGAGATGACCCTCAGAATTTTTCAGAGGCTACAGGACACCCTGAGTGGGATTGTGCTATGGAGGAGGAGTATTCTTCTTTGATGAGGAATCATACTTGGGATCCTTGTCCTCTTCCTAAGGGAAGAAAGATGGTTCGGTGCCGCTGGTTGTATCGCACTAAGTATGTTGTTGATGATTCAATTGATAAGAACAAAGCACGTCTTGTTGCAAAGGGTTTCTTGTAGGGTGAGGGTATTAATTACTCTAAGACATTTGCCCCTGTCGCCAAGATGAACTCTATTCGCTTTGTACTCTGCCTTGTAGCTTCTAGGGGATGGCCCATTTTTCATATGGATGTGAAGAGTGTCTTCTTGCATGGAGACCTATAGGAGGAAATCTATATGGATCAGCCTCAAGGATTTGTGCAGGACATTTTTTTGGTTTGCAGACTTCGGTGTTCATTGTATGGTCTCAAACAGGCCCCTCGGGCTTGGTATTAGAAGATGGACTCTTTCTTGCTCTCCACTAGTTTCACCCATTGTCATTTTGATCACACAGTGTACATTCAACTTCTTGAGGGTGAGATATTGATTCTTGTGCTATATGTTGATGATCTCCTTATCACAAGTAGCTCATCCTCTATGATTCATCATGTTCAGCGAGATTTGATGGACCAGTTTGAGATGACAGATCTCGGTCTTCTGCACTCTTTTCTTGGACTTCAAGTAATTCAATCTTCTGATGGGATCTACATTTACCAGCAGTATGCTCTTGACATGCTTTAACGCTTTGGCATGCTTGATTGCAAGCCTTCTCCCACTCCTTTTCAGTCAAGGGTTGTTTTGGTTACTACTTGCTCCACTCTTTTAGTAGATTCTACAATTTATAGGTAGTTGGTTGGTAGTTTGTTGTACCTGACGCACACTCATCCTGATCTTTACTTTGCAATTGGCCTTGTCTCTCGATTCTCCCATGATCCTCATGAGAGTCATTGGCAAGCTGCCAAACATATTTTATGGTACATTTGGGGCACTATTTTTCATGGCATTCACTTCTCATCAGGGGAACCTCACATTATTGGCTACACTAACTCAGATTGGGCTGGTGATGTCACTGATCGGAAGTCTACTTCTGGCTTTGTATTATATCTTGGTTCTGGTCCTATCACATGGTCTTGCAAGAAGCAGACTGCTCATGCATTATCATCAATAGAGGTTGAGTACCAAGTTGTTGTGCTCGCTAGTCAAGAGATATTATGGCTTTGACAGTTGATGATTGAGTTTGGTTTTCCTCCTGATAGTCCCACTATTCTTTGGTGTGATAATTAGAGTGCTATTCATATTTCTCGCAACTTGGTAGAGCATCAGCTGGTGAAGCACATTGAGCTTCACATGCATTTTATCCACCAATTGATTCATGATGGTTCTCTCATTTTGGAGTACATTTCCACTATCAAGAAGGTTGCGGACATCTTCACAAAGCCTTTTGCATCATCGCACTATCTTCAGTTGTGCTCTATGCTTGGGGTGAAGGAAGTTTTCCTTGGGGGGTCTTTATGAGGTCTTCCTTCCTTCTTATTTCTTTCAGCATGTTCTTTTATATCTTTTTGGAGAGGAGTTTTTTCCCACTGGGTTTTCTCTTTTTTCTCCATTTCATAGAGATTTCATTGTATTTGGGTACCTGATCAGGCCTTGTTGTTGGGACCCATCTTTCTTGCTTTCAGTAGTTGTTCTAGGTTTTAACTTCTTCCTAAGTCTAGCTTAAGGGGGGGGTGTTAGAGTAATCGAGTCTTTACTTGATTAATTAAACAACATTTGTTTAATTATTTAAGTTCTCTTTATCTCTTTTACACTTAAGCTAACATTAGGTGCATAATAATTAATTCTTTTATTAATTATTATGTGCAAGCCTAGGTTTTCCATTTTAGGGTCTATTGACCTATTAGAGGTTAACTTTCTTTTCTTTGTATCATTATCACATTACACATTTTGGTGAATATTGAGCTCTCATCTTTTTAAGCATTCTACTATGTATTTGGTTTTTCTTTATTGCTTCCTTGCTTCTCCTTGTAACAGGTTTATTTCAGCTTTTAGAGATCATTTGGGATCCTGTGGTGTTGTATTTCTCAACTCTCACAGAGTTATTCATTTCCTCAAAACCTAATACATCCACTCTCATCTCTATCAACATGTTCCTACTTCTACTCAAAGCATCAACAACTCTATTTGACTTCCCACTTCTATGCTTCAACACAAAGGTATAACTCTGCAAGAACTCCACCCATCTCACATGTCTCTAATTCAACTTACTCTGACTGTTCAAATACTACAAAGCTTGGTGGTCACTTTACAACACAAACTCCTTAGGAAACAAATAATGTCTCAACTTCTTTAAGGCTTGAATTATGGCATAAAACTCATGATCATACACAAAATATCTCCTCCTTGTATTCAATTCAAATCCTCACTGAAATATGCTACCGGTCTACCTTCCTGACTTAACACTGCTCCAATTGCATTCTCACTCGTATCACAGTCCACTTGAAATACTTTACTAAAATTTGGTAAAGCCAACATGGGTTATTCTATTACCTTATGCTTTAGCAACTCAAAACTCCTACTTTCTCTAGTTGTCTGCTTGAAATCCTTTATATCTCCTCTCATTGCTTCTGTCATGGGGCTATAAATTGAACTAAAATGTTTAAGGAACTTCCAATAGAAACTAGCCAACCCATGAAATAATCTTACCTCTCCAATGCTTTCTGGTGTAGTCCATTCAACAATTGCTCTTACCTTGTCAGGTTCCATCTTCAATCCATCCATAGATATCACAAATCCCAAATAGGCTAACTCTTCCTTCATGAAATGACACTTCTTAATGTTTATCAACAACTTTTCCTCTCTCAACCTTTGCAAAACTTGTCTCAAATGCAACATTTTTTCTTCCTTTCTGTTACTAAAATTCAAAATGTCATCCAAATACACAATAACAAACTTACCCAATAATTTATTCAATGCCTCATTCAACAACCTCATGATAGTACTTGGTGCATTAGTCAATCCAAAAGGCATCACCAACCATTGATATAGTCCCTCATTTGTTTCGAATGATGTCTTCCACTCATCTCCTTCTCTGATTTTGATCTGATGGTATCCATTCTTCAAGTCTATCTTTGTATAATATGTGGCTCCACTTAAACAATCCATTATGTTATCCATCCTAGGCAAGGGAAATGTGTACTTCACTATGATCTTGTTTATTGCTCTAGAGTCGCTACACGTCCTCCATTCTCCATTCTTCTTAGGTGCTAACACTATTGGTTCTACACAGAGACTCAAACTTTCTCTAATCAAACCTTTCCTCAACAAAACTAGCACTTGTCTATTCATCTCCTCATTCTCTGTCTGTGTCATCCGATGTGTTGCTTTATTAGAAAAACTAGCTTTGGGAATCAGGTCCATGCAATGACTTATACCTCTCACATGAGGTAATCCATCAGGTACATTATCTGAAATGATGTCTTTGTACTCTTTCAGTAACTCCCTAATCTCCTATGTTTGTTCTTCTTCATGCTCCAGATTCACAGTCTTCTTAGGAACTAAATCAAAACACACATTCTCATGTCTCATCCCATCTATAAATTTCCTTCCATCCACCAAATAGATTATGATACTTGTAAAAACTTCACTCTTCAAAGGCTCCTCCAAGGGAAAAAAGGTCTACTTCATTCCATTTGCAACAATAGTGTATATGTTCTTTCCCCCATCATGTATTTCCTGTTTATCATACTTCCAAGGTTTACCCAACAAGATATGACAAATATCTATAGGCATGCTATCACATAAAACTTCATCATGATAAGATCTAATCTTTAATTTCACCAAACATTGTTCACTCACTAGTATTTTATGATCATCCTAAATCCATGTTATCTAATAAGGCTTAGGGTGCTTCAATCTTTCCAACTTCAACTTATTGACCACCTCCTTTGAAATAATACTATTTGAACTACCACTATCAATAATGGTTTTACAACACTTACTGGATACTTTCTATCTTGTCTTGAACGAATTCCTCCTTTACAAGGGCTCCTCATCATCTCCGGTATGACACAAATCTCTTCTCATCACCAACAATTATCCATCTTCTGGTTTATTAACTGATCCGGTATGGTCTTCTTCCACCAATATTTTCCTTCTAGTTTTCTCAGTCTTCTTACATCAAAAAGAATGATGTCCTTCTCCTCCACACTTAAAGCAAGTTCCTCTAAACACTCTTTTATCTTGTATTATGTCATCTTTTCCATAACACTCATTCTGATATCCATCAGGTTCTCTTCTCCAATAAAAATTTATATCATCCTTCTGGTATGAACTTCCATCTCTACTAACCTCCTTGTCTTCTTTTTATCTACACAGGGTCCTTTTCCTCCGGAATAGCTTCTTCCTCCTTGAAATCTTCCTCTAGAAAACCTTCCACCTCTACCTCTTTTCTTCTGCTCATGTCTTTTGTTCAACTTCTCCTCTTCTTTTAGGGCATATTGGTAAGATTCTTCAACACTCTACAACTTGATTAGACTAAGTTTATCTTGTATAGATATCTATAACCCATTCAATTATCTAACAACTTGTTCAATCTCATCATCAGTATGTTTGGATCTGATATTCAACTTGTAGAATGCTTCAATATACTCCTTCACACCAGATTCCTTATGCTTTAGGTTCTGCAACTTCTGGAATAGATTCACTTAATAATCAGTAGGCATAAACTTTGATTTCAACTTAGTAACCATTCGCTCCCAATATTTTATCTTCTTGTTACCTCTTCTTTGTCTATCTACCTGCAAATTTTACCACCAAAGAGATGCATGACCTTTCAACTTAGTGCAAGCATATCTTACCTTCTTATCTTCTGTGGTGCCTTCAAAATCATAATACTTTTCCATCTTCTTGATACAATCTCGCAATTCATCCAAATCCAACTTGCCATCGTAGTCCAGTGGGATAAATTGTGGTTTGGTATTCGCTCTTGACAATGCTCTTATAAACCTTTCTTCATCTGGATCATTTGTCAATGGATTTTCTCCTTGTTCTCTTTTCTTCTTCGTCATCACTTACATCTTCAACATGTTGACCTCTTCTCTAGGCTATTTCAATAGCTTCCAATCAAGTTGCAATTCCTCTCAACATTTCCATCACAATAGGGTTTGCATTTCCACGTGCCCCAACACCTCTAGCATTTCTTTGGGCCATTTTTACGCCAACCCTTTGCAATTGTAGGTTGGATCCTCGGTCTAAAACCCTACAATAAAATCTTATAGGACTGCAATCTCTGGAATGCAATCTCATACTTATACCACTTGGTGCAGCCACGAAAGGGAGGGTCCTCAAAGAGAATAGTCTAGACCATGCAACAAGAGTTGTAGAGAAAAAAAATAACTCAACGTGATGGAGGCGATGAAGAAATAAACTAAATTATATCATGAAAATCAATTACAAACTATCAAAAACATGTGATCTTACAATATTCGGCTCACATGCATGAGTACAACACATGTGTGTTATGTAACATTCGCACTCAAGCAAGAATGTGAGCCAACTCCGGACCTCCTAACCTAAGGATTATTCTTCTATATTCTCCTAACTGAATTATACATGCTTAATTACATTGATTTATATGATCAAGAATGATCTACATTAGGCTAAGATGAAACAAATGTTGATGAACAAGATGAAACATGTAAACAACAAGGTCAACCTCTACCAAAGAGATCCCACCAGAAAATCCAAAGAATGAAGTGTGGACCCAAGGGAAGGTTGGCCACATGAAAGTAACGTTGGAAACAACGAAATGAACCTCTGCAAGCTATAAAAATGATATGAAAGATCTACCACATAGGAAATAGGTCCAAGTGGTTCTAGTGTTCTAAGCCAAAAAAATTGTCTCAGATTGTGGAAGTGATAACTTGCCAGGAAAAGATCCAAACATCTCACGAGAATAGGATAAGGAAGAAGAACAAGTCCAAAATCAAAATTGAGCTCCACAAGATCTGGTGAGAAAATGCAAAAAACACATAAATTAATGCTACAACTGCAAAACAGAAAAAATTGAAAGAAAATGTTTTTGGTTGATGTAAGATTGCCAAGAACCAAGGATGCTCCTACATCGGCCACCTTGTCACATAGCTCAATTGGAATCCTTTTCATTTGATTTTTTTTTTCCTTTCATATGTGTTTACTTGGCTCTATGATCATGTTAGCATGTTCCTAGTTAATATGTCAATGATATGTGCACACTTTTCTTGGCTTTATGATATCTTAGTTTGTTCCTAGTTAATATGTCAATGATATGTGCATACCTTAAGTGGTCCATGTTGACACAAGTGAACATATGTTGCATCGCTATCTCATGTTAATACATTGGTTCATGTTGGAAGACCTTGGAACCTATGTTTTTCCTAAAGATATTTTGACAATCCTAAGGAACCTATGACAATCCTTCATTCCAATCCTATCCATCTAAATGTGATGCTAATTATAACCCAAATTTTGAATTGAATATAACTACTTTCATAGTCTCATATTCATTTTATAACCCAAAGTTTATGCTAATTAACTACTTAATATCCCCTTAGAAAGGGTAATACAAATCTGTGATGACCAATATTGAACAATAATCAAAATTTGGCCAACCTTATTTAAATTTGGTTGACCTTTCTTAAATTGTCAATGCAATAAGTGTATACTAATAAGTACTCAAAATTGGATTCAATCTTATGTCATACCTCTTTTTGTATTCCCCAAATTTCATTGAGTTATCAAAAAAAATTATACTAAGTTTATTATTGTAATACAAAAACTTTTTATTTCTTTCAAAGCATTTAAATAGAGAAATCGGGTGAATCAAACAATTTACCAAATTGACCAGAGTTAATCTATTTTTCCGTGCAACAGAATGAGAAATTTTATTGCAGATTTAAATATTATTTTGTGGTCATTATTTCTATCCAATACATAAGAGAATAACCACAATGTTTTCTGAAAAAGAATTCACACAAAAAACCCAATTTTTGAGACTCAAATACACAAATAAATTAAAATATTTTTGCATAAACTTGACTCAAACCTCACACCAATTATTCAATAGAAAAAGGCATCTAATAACACTCCAACTACAAAAAAAAAACCTTCTACATATGTTATTCTTAGCAACAACACAAACTAAAATCTCAAATCTACACTATGCACTCCAAACTACACAAACTCCTACAAACTATTTGACAAAATGAATACAATAACTAAGAGGTTTCAGCACCATTATAACTTTTGAATAAAATGTATCATGTAGAACCTCCAAACAATACCTTTGAGTCTCGATCCCCCTAGTTTATCAACTTGAGATATTCATTCTTCATTGGTTTTCTAGCCTCTAAAGATTAGAAATAACTCGTTGGAGAACAAAACATAGAATGAATAAACCTGAAAGACAATACAATTGAGTACCAAAAATCATTTTCAATACCAACTTGAGGACCCAAATCCCAATTCCCAAGAATAAGTTGCTTGCATGCCTAGATTGTAACTCCCATTTTCCCAATGTGAAATCACCAAAAAATACTCCTTCAACATGTCAAATTACATATCACTTTGCATCTTTCCAAAACCCACGCCTACCTTGGATCCCAATAGAATTTTAAAAATATTAATTAATTCGTCACCATAATTGATTTATTTAGTTTAGTTTGAAAAACCAACTTTCCTGATTAATTCGTAGAACTTGACTTACTATTTGAGGAAAATGGTCCTACTAAAAATAGTAAGTACTATATTTAGAAATGTTATTTTAGAAGGGTACATGATAACTCATCCCTCCCAAATATTTCTTGTCTTCAAGAAATAAAGATTAGATGGTTGAGAATTTTTAACCCTTCCCATGTTGGATCTTTAATTGGCAATTCTTTCAACTTGATTAAGTGTTCAATTAGATTTCTATTTCTTAGCTTCTCTCTTGTTCCCAAAACTTTTTCAAGTATCAAAATCATCTTTCCCTCATCATATAATGATGGAAATTCATGATAAATCATAACATGCACTCTCCCACCACTATCTTGAGATATGAAACATGAAAAAAATTGTGTATTTTGCAACTCAGGGGCCTTTTTAGCTCATAGGCTACTTCCCCTATCTTCTTGATGACTTTGTAAGGTTCATATAATTTTGGCTTGATATTTTTTACTCCATTTTTTTAAGATAAAATCACGCTTATATGTTTGAAACGTTACAAAAATCAAATAACCAATTTCAAAGACTCTCTCCATCCTCTTCTTTTATGCATACAACTTTTGTTGATTTTGAGCATGATACAAATTGTCTTTGAGTGACCTCAAAATCTCTTGACTTTGTCAAACAAAATCACTTGTTGCAGGGACTCTACTGTCTCAAAATAATAAGTTAGCAAAGGAGAGAGAACCATAACCATAAAGATCCTGAAATGGAGACATTCCAATGGACATGTGATGGGAGTTGTTATAAAAATAATCTCCCGAATTCAACCATTTTACCTAAGCACCCTACTAATTTTAAACATAATTCTCAAATATATTTCTATTCACTTATTGATAATTTTGGTTTGGCCATCTATTTGAGGATGATATCTTATGTTGCATATGAGCTCTATGCTTATCAATTGAGATAGTTCTTTCCAAAAAGAGCTAAGAAATCCACTATCCATATGACTAATATTTTTTTTTGATAGGTAATGGGCTGAAGCCGATAAGGTGTACATACTCTACCCCCTTTGTGGGATTTGAACTTGTGGCCTCTATTTCAAGAGCACAAGTTCTCCACCACTAGGCCAACTCAAGTTGTACTATCCATATCACTAATATTGTTCTTTGGCAAGCCATCTAATCTAAAAAATTCTCTATGAATAATTCTGCTATGTGGAATTCTTTGAATTCATATGCGATAGGAAATAAATGTACATATTTTTTCAATCTATCAACCACACTTTACCTTGTTCCTTAGGTAAACTTGTAATAAATTCCATGGAATACTTTCCCACTTGTGCTTAGGAATTGGAAGTAGATGTAGTAATTCAACAAGTAAAATTACCTCACCTTTGTTTTTCTAACAAACCATACATTCTCTGATGTGTTTGCGTTTCATTCCCTTCTAAGAAAACCTCTCTCATATGTATCTATATGTCTTATAATACCCTTGATGATAGCCAAAAGAGTATCATGAAAAGCTATCAATATCTTTTCCTTCATTTTGGATCCCAGTGCCAAGTATATTTAGTTCTTGTAATAGACTAGTTCATCAACAATGGTGTAATTGTCATCTTCCACTTTCTCATCCACTAGAGGAAAATGAATCCTTAGCATATTATGAAACTATGGAGATTTTCCAATCAGTAGTGATTATAGAAATAGAACACAAGGATGACTTCCTAGAAAGAGCATCAACAATTACACTTGTCTTCACTTTACCATCCTCAATCTCAAAGTCATAAGATTGTAATTTACTCACCCAATTTTGTTGATGGTCATTCAAATCCTTCTAATTTTGAAATAATTTTAGATCATTGTGATTATTCTTAACCATAAACTTCCCACGAACAAACATATTGTCTAAACTTGTCTAGTGCATGCATAATTGTCAACATTTCTTTGTCATATATAGAGTACCCTTTCTCCAATTTGCTAGTTTCTTACTCTTAAAATGTAACAAAACACTACTACTTAACATAGGAATGTAACTGAATTTCACTGTAAAGTAAAATAAATAAATAAAGTGATATTCATATGAATTTTTTTTAACTTTTAAATTATTTTTTAAATATATCAATGTGAATCATTGCATTGCATAAGAATAATGAAATAGCTGAATATCTCAACAAGAATTAAACATATTCTTTTATTCTCAATTAATAACATACTTTTCATTTTAAGAAATTTAAATTACATAGCAAGTGATAGAGTTTAGAGTCTAGTGGTGTCTTGGATAAATTAATTTATATTTAAAGCCTTGATGAATTATGTCACACCTTCTAGCTAAAACTAGCCCTACCCTTCATGAGGGTATAAACAAGGGAATTGGTCAGGGTATGCCATCTAAGTTTTATGTGGTTTCCTACTCAGTTCTAATTGACCATACAAATATAAACATCCTAACTATGTATGACCATCCTGACTGGATTATAAAATAGGAACATAATGAACTTACTGGATGCAAGTAGAAATTTGCATCACTTCGGCCAAATATTCTTATAAATAACACTTATAAAGAAGTGTAGCCAAATGTCCACACATCCCTAATAGACTTGAAGTATTACAATCCTCCTATAGTATCAAACTCATTTGACTCAATTCCAATTAAAAGTAGACATGGAACCTCTAGTCACACATTCTCACACCCACTGACTCTAGATGACTACCACTAGTTCTCATGACATGATGATAAATAAGTATTTTTAAGTTATAGACTCGTCACAACAACATAACTTGTATTCTAGTTGAGGAACGTGTAAGAACTATCACCCTTCACTTGTGACTATGATTTATAATACAACTACTGAGGATAGAAAAATTACTGTTTAAATCAAACAACTTCTCCTATGTTGTTTGATTGGGTTTATCAATTGGTTTATAGCATGACTTCACCTTTAATGGCTCATATGACTCATACAGAGTTCATAATCATCTAGAAACCCAAAGGGTTTACAACATATATAGTTCTTTATTAAGAATGAATCTTGAATAAGTTACAACTTCCTCGCTATCCTCTTTGATCACATATTAGATTTTTTCTTTCCACTCACAATACACATATAAAGTTAATAGAACTCCATATGCTTGAATATATAGACAAACTATATTCCCTTGTACATATATGTATACATGTGAACTTGTGAGAAACTTTGTGATTATACGCTTATAGCATGATAAGATATAATCAATACGCATCTTCAAAAAGACTGAGTGATAAAATAATAAAGACTTTTTTTTGTTGTTCTTAATAGAACTTTCTCATAATAAATACATGTCTATCTCACAATAAGACTGCATTTGGAATAGAATTTATAAACTCATGCATGGAGGTACATTACCTATATATGCAAGCATGAGTATATGATTACTTTTAGGCTTTTGTTTTTAGTATGATCAAACTAAAATATCTTTACAGTAACTAATAAAATACTCCTTTGTTTATAAGGTTATAGACCTATGTATTTATTCCAACTCATAGTAACAAAACTATAGCGAAGATTCCATATGTGAAATATATAAGAAAATAATGAAACTGTTGGAATATTGTTTAGTAATTCCTCCCACTTGCATAGTTTTATGCTTTTAGTTTTTCAGTTTTATTTGGGATGATTATGCATAAAATTTATTTTAGTTTTTTAGTTTTAGTTTTTTTCTTTATTTCTAATAATACAAGCTTTCCAAAATCTAGATGTATCTAAAACTTCAAAATAATGAGGCAATTTTAATTCATTATCTATCAGCTAGTCTGATCCTTGATCAGTTGATCAAGAAGTCTGATCCTTGATTAATTGATCAAGAAGCTCTTGTAATTTCTTCAATTAATAGAACAATTTATTTGTGTTCCAATTTTATATTTTTTTCAGCAACTATACTCTCTTTCCATATAACTGAGAGCAAATAAATCTTTTATAATAAAAAAATGCTATAAAAAAAATGCCTAGATTTGAAATACAGATTCAGTAAGAAACTCAAAACTGAAATTCCTCTTTCTATCACTCCCTAAGTAGGAAATCACACTAGCTTATCAAACTCTTACCTCAAGAAAAGAGCACCTAATATCAATGCTCAGCTCAACCATAAATCTTAGAGGAAACAATAATAATGACTTCTATCTTTTCAAGCTCTTTATAAACTTATCGCACTACATGCGATTACAAAAACTAAAACCCCCTCTTCGATGGTCTGCAATCGATTTCGGAAGATTGCAGAAGGCTTAAATTAGTTGTATAGTTGTTATCTAGAAGTTCTTAAGAATATTTGATGGTGCAGAAGGCTTAAATTAGTTGTATAGTTGTTATCTAGAAGTTCTTAAGAATATTTGATGGTCTGGTATGCGACTCTGTAAAAATCTTGATAACTAGTTGTTGCATTTATTACAGTGGAAAATTAGGTTTTCAAAGTTTTATTTGTCATAATGCGATCAAGAGAATAGAGAAGAGAAGAGAGCAAAGTGATTTGGTGATTTCTATAGCAATTTCAGCAACTCCAAAGTGAATTTCAATGCCCAGTTGTGAAGCAAGGTATTTATCTATTCAGGCTTTTTGTTTTCACAAACCCTAGCATTTGAGATGGATTCAGCTTTTGGTGTTTCTACCCCACTAGTGGTTGATATTAAGGATGAAGCTCGACCTATTTTCAAGAAACTAAGTCTGCTCCTGCTCTGGTGGCACAATCTATAAAACCTAGCCCATCTGGGAAAGGTGTGTTGAAGCAAGAGAAGCCTAAAAAAACAAATGTTGTAGTATCTCTGGTGGCTTCTGAAACTGAGTCTGAGGAGGAAGCAGGAAAGGCGAAAAAGAAAGGAGAGATTGTGAGAGTGGTGAGGAAGTCACATTTTGGTGAAGCCCAACAAAGCAAGAAGGAAAAATCTGATCCTGCACCTACCAAAACATCCAGAAGAGATAGACAGGTCAAAAGTCAACGTGAAAAAGACCTTGAGTTTGGTGACTTACAAGGTAAGTATACAATTGTTCCTCCACTAACAACAAATCAATTGATAGATGAAATAATAGTTGATACAAATTTAAATAATATTGGATCTTATTATGAAAATTTAGATGAGGTTGATCAAATAAAGGTTGAAGAAGTAGTTGTACTATATTTACACAATTTTAGCAAAACATTAATTAAATTGGAGAAGACCATTTTAAAATATTTGTACAACCTTATAGATGCAAGGAGAATGATTTCCAGTAAGATTGACAGTGAGATGAATGTGAGAGAGTTAATAAATGTTTGCACCTGTATCACGCATGATGAAGCCAAGAGGTTGATTGAAGATGCTAACAAGAAAGAATTCTGAAGCAAGAACGAGATTAACAGGTTGATGATTAGAAATGTGGAAGAGGTGAGGAAAGAAAAAGAGGAGATATGGAGAAAGATAATTTAGCATGACCCTTTGTACAAGGATGCATTCAAATCATCTTATCCGAAAGAGAAGAAAGGTGTTTCTAGAAGTCAGATGAATGAAACTTAGATTGAGGATCATCCAGAAGACCAAGGTAACACTACACTTGATTTTGAGACCGATGATGTTCCTCTAGTGGTGGACAGCTCTTCCAGGCAGAGGCCATGGTTGTTGAGGTTGATAAAGGTAAAGGTGTAGCTAAACCGGCAATTGTCACTCCTCTAGTTAAAGGGACCCCGCCTCAGATCTCTATTAATCTAGATGGTTCTGTTAATCTTGGAAATATGTCTCCAAGGGAAACAAGGTCTGCTTCATCCCATTTGCAACAATATTGTATATGTTCTTCCTCCCATCATGTATTTCATGTCTATCATACTTCCAAGGTCTACCCAACAAGATATGACAAATATCCGTAGGCATGATATCACATAAAACTCCATTATGATAAGATCCAATCTTTAATTTCATTCAACATTATTCACTCACTAGTATCTTATGATCATCCTAAATCCATGCTATCTGATAAGGCTTAGGGTGCTTCAATCTTTCCAACTTCAAATTATTTACCATCTCCTCTGAAACAAGATTATTTGAACTACCACTATCAATAATGACTTTACAACACTTACCAGATACTTTATATCTTGTCTTGAACAAATTCCTCCTCTACAAGGGCTCCTCATTATCTTCGGTATGACACAAATCTATTCTCATCACCAACAATTCTCCATCTTCTGGTTTATTAGCCAATCTGGTATGGTCTTCTTCCACCATCGTCATCCTTCTAGTGTTCTCAGTCTTCTTACATTCAAAAGAACGATGTCCTTCTCCTCCACACTTAAAGCGAGTTCCTCTAAACACTCTGTTATCTTGTATTATGTCATATTTTCCATAACACTCATTTCGATATCCATCATGTTCTCTTCTCTAATAAAAATTTATATCATCCTTATGGTATGAACTGCCATCTCTTCTAACCTCCTTGTCTTTGTTTTGATCTACACAAGGTCCTCTTCCTCCGGAATAGCTTCTTCCTCCTTGAAATCTTCCTTTGGAAAACATTCCACCTCTACCTCTTTTCTTCTTCTCATGTCTTTTTTTCAACTTCTCCTATGCTTTTAGGGCATATTGATAAGATTCTTCAGCACTCTACAACTTGAATAGACTAAGTTCATCTTGTATAGACATCTATAACCCATTCAAATATCCAACAACTTGTTCAATCTCATCATCATTGTGTAATCTGGATCTGATATTCAACTTGTAGAATGCTTCAGTATACTCCTTCACACTAGATTCTGCAACTTTTGGAATAGATTCACTTAATAATCAGCAGGCATAAACTTTGATTTCAACTTACTAACCATCTGCTCCCAAGATTTGATCTTCTCTTTACCTCTTCTTTGTCTATCTACCTACAAATGTTCTCACCAAAGAGATGCATGACCTTTCAACTTAGTGCAAGCATATCTTACCTTCTTATCTTCTATGGTGCCTTCAAAATCATAATACTTTTCCATTTTCATGATCCAATATCGCAATTCATCTGAATCTAACTTGACATCATAGTCTAGTGGGGTAAATTGTGGTATGATATTTGCACTTGACAATGCTCTCTTAAACCTTTCTTCATCTGGATCATTCGCCGACATATTTTCTCCTTTTTCTCTAGCCACTTCTTCTTCTTCATCATCACGTATATCTTCAACATGTCGACCTCTTCTTTGGGTCATTTCAACAACTTCCAATCGAGCTGCAATTCCTCTCAACATTTCCATCACAATAGGGTTTGGATTCCCACACACCCCAAGACCTCTAGCTTTTCTCCAAGACATTTTTATGCCAGTCCTTTGCAACTGTAGGCCAGATCCTTAGTTCGCCACCCTACAACAAAATCTTATAGGACTCTGCAATCTCTAGAATGCAATCTGTTTCTAATACCACTTGGTGCAACCATGAAAGGGAGGGTCCTCAAATAGAATAGTTTGGACCATACAACAAGAGTTAAACAGTAAAAAACAACTCAACGTGATGGAGGCAATGAAGAAATAAAATAAATTATATCATGAAAATGAATTACAAACTATTAGAAACATGCGGGCGTACAAGATTCAGCTCACAGGCTTGAGTCCAACACATATGTGTTATGCAACATTCATGCTCAAGCAAGAATGCGAGCCAACTCCGGACCTCCTAACCTTAGGATTATTCTTCTATATTCTCCTAAATGAATTCTACATGCTTAATTACATTGATTTATATGATCAAGAATGATCCACATCAGCCTAAGATGAAATAAATGTCGATGAACAAGGTGAAACATGTAAACAACAAGGTCGACCTCTACCAAAGAGATCCCTCCAAAAAATTCAAAGAATGAAGTGCGGACCCAAGGGAAGGTTGGTCACATGAAAGGAACGTTGGAAACAACAAAATGAACCTCTGCAAGCAACGAAAAATGATATGAAAGATCTACCACATAGGAAATAGGTCCAAGTGGTTATAGTGTTCTAAGCCAGAAAATTGTCTCAAATTTCAAAAGCGATAACTTGCCAGGAAAAGATCCAAATATCCCACGGGCATAGGATAAGGAAGAAGAACAAGTCCAAAATCAAAATCCAGCTCCACAAGATCCGATGAGAAAATGCAAAGAAACACAAAAAGAAATGTTGCAACTACAAAACAGGAAAATTGAAAGAAAATGTTTTTGGTTCAATGCAAGATTTACAAGAACCATGGATGCTCCAACATTGGCCAACTTGTCACATAGCTCAAATGAAATCCTTTTCATTTGATTTTTTTTTTCTTTTTTGTATTTTTTTACTTGGCTTTATGATCATGTTAGCATGTTCCTAGTTAATATGTCAATGATATGTGCACACTTTTCTTGGCTTTATGATATCTTAGTGTGTTCCTAGTTAATATGTCAATGATATGTGCACACCTTAAGTGGTCCATGTTGACACAAGTGAACATATGTTGCATTGTCATCTCCTGTTAACACATTGGTCCATGTTGGCATACCTTAGAACCTATATTTTTCCTAAAGATATTTTGACAATCCTAAGGAACCTATGACCATCCTTCATTCCAATCCTATCCATCTAAATGTGATGCTAATTATAACCCAAATTTTGAACTGAATATAACTACTTTCATAGTCTCATATTTATTTGATAACCCAAATTTGATGCTAATTAACTACTTAATATCCCCTCAGAAAGGGTAATACAAATCAGTGATGACCAATATTGAACAATAATCAAAATTTGGCCAACCTTATTTAAATTTGGTTGACCTTGCTTAAATTGTAAACACAATAAGGGCATGGTAATAAGTACTCAAAATTGGATTCAATTTTATGACATATCTCTTTTTGTATTCCCCAAATTTCATTGAGTTATCAAAAAAAATTATTACTAAGTCTATTATTGTAATACTAAAACTTTTTACTTCTTTCAAAGCATTTAAATAGAGAAATCAGGTGAACCAAACAATTCACCAAATTGAGCAGATTTAATCTATTTTCATGTAACAAAATGAGAAATTTAATTGCAAATTTAAATACTATTTTGGGGTCATTCTTTCTATCCAATACATAAGAGAATAACCACAATGTTTTCTGAAAAAGAATTCACACAAAAAACCCAATATTTGAGACTCAAATACATAAATAAATTAAAATATTTTTGCATAAACTTGACTCAAATATCACACAATTATTCAATAGAAAAGGCATCTAATAACACTTCAAATACAAAAAAAAAACCTTCTACATATGTTATTCTTAGCAACAACACAAACTAAAATCTCAAATCTACACTATGCACTCCAAACTACACAAACTACTGCAAACTATTTGACAAAATGAACACAATAACTAAGAGGTTTCAGTACAATTGTAACTTTTGTATAAAATTTCTCATGTAGAACCTCTAAAAACTACCTTTGAGTCTCGATTCCCCTACTTTATCAACCCGAGATATTCATTCTTCATTGGTTTTCTAGCCTCTAAAGAATAGAAACAACTCGTTGGAGAACAAAACATAGAATGAATAAACCTGAAAGATAATATAATTGAGTACCAAAAATCATTTCCAACACCAACTCGAGGACCCAAATCCCAATTCCCAAGAATTAGATGCTTGCATGCCTAGATTGTAACTCCCATTTTCCCAATGTGAAATCACCAAAAAATACTCCAATGCAATCTTTCAAAACTTAATTGTTATCTTACACCTCCAAAATACCAAATTACATATCACTTTACTTATTTCCAAAACCCACAGCTACCTTGGATCCCAATAGAATTTTAAAAATATTAATTAATTCGCCAGCATAATTGATTTATTTAGTTTATTTTGAAAAACCAACTTTCTTGATTTATTCGTAGAACTTGACTTACTATTTTAGGAAATTGGTCCTACTAAAAATAGTAAGTAATATATTTAGAAATGTTATTTTTAGAAAGGGGACGTTATAACTCATCCCTCCCAAATATTTCTTGTCTTCAAGAAATAAAGATTAGATGGTTGAGAACTTTTAACCCTTCCCATGTTGGAACTTTAATTGGCAACTCTTTCAACTTGATTAAGTGCTCAATTATATTTCTATTTCTTAGCTTCTCTCTTGTTCCCAATACTTTTTCAGGTATCAAAATCATCTTTCCCTCATCATATAATGGTGGCAACTCATGATAACTCATAACTTGCACTCTCCCAACACTATCTTGAGATATGAAACATGAAAAAAATTATGTATGTTGCAACTCGGGGGCATTTTTAGCCCATAGGCTACTTCCCCTATCTTCTTGATGACTTTGTAAGGTCCATATAATTTTGGCTTGATATTTTTAACTCCAATTTTTTTAAATAGCATCAAGCTTATAAAGTTGCAACCTTACAAAAATCAAATCATCAACCTCAAAGACTCTCTCCGTCCTTTTCTTTTATGCATGCAACCTTTTTTTTATTTTGAGCATGGTGCAAATTGTCTTTGAGTGACCTCAAAATCTCTTGACTTTATCAAAAAAAGTCACTTGTTGCAAGGACTCTACTATCTCAAAATAATAAATCAGCAAAGGAGAGAGAATCATAACCCTAAAGATCCTAAAATGGAGACATTCCAATGGACATTTGATGGGAGTTGTTATAACAATAATCTCCTAAATTAAACGATTTCACCTAAGCACCCTACTAATTTTAAACATAATTCTCAAATATATTTCTATTCACTTATTGACAATTTTGGTTTGGCCATTTATTTGAGGATGATAGCTTATGTTGGATATGAGCTCTATGCTTGTCAATTGATATAGTTCCTTCCAAAAAGAGCTAAGAAATCCACTATCCCTATCACTACTATTGTTCTTTGGCAAGCCATGTAATCTAAAAAATTTTGTATGAATAATTCTGCTATGTGGAATTCTTTGAATTCATATGTGATAGGAAATAAATGTGCATATTTTGTCAATCTATCAACCACACTTTACCTTGTTCTTTAGGTAAACTTGTAACAAAGTCCATGGAATACTTTCCCACTTGTGCTTAGGAATTGGAAGTAGATGTACTAATTCAGCAAGTAAAATCACCTCACCTTTGTTTTTCAAACAAACCATAAATTCTTTGATGTGTTTGTGTATATCCTCTTTCATTCCCTTCTACTAAAACCTCTCTCATATGTATCTATATGTCTTATAATGCCCTTGATGATAACCAAAAGAGTATCATGAAAAGATATCAATATATTTTCCTTCATTTTGGATCCCAAGGCCAAGTATATTTAGTTCGTGTAATAGACTAGTTCATCAACAATGGTGTAATTGTCATCTTCCACTTTCTCATCCACTAGAGGAAAATGAATCCTTAGCATATTATCAAACTATGGAGATTTTCCAATCAGCAGTGATTATAGAAATAGAACATAAGGATGACTTCCTAGAAAGAGCACCAACAATTACGATTGTCTTCCCTTTAACATCCTCAATCTCAAATTCATAAGATTGCAATTTACTCACCCAAATTTGTTGATGGTCATTCAAATCCTTCTAATTTCAAAATAAATTTAGATCATTGTGATTAGTCTTAACCATAAAATTCCCATGAACAAACATATTGTTTGAACTTGTCTAGTGCATGCATAATTGTCAATATTTTGTTGTCATAAATAGAGTACTTTTTCTCCAATTTGCTAAGTTTCTTACTCTTGAAATGTAACAAATCATTGCTACTTAACATAAGAATGTAATTGGTGTCTGAAGTCTCTGTCTCAGGTCAAGGGAGCCAGAAACATCCTTGCTGTTTGGCTGAGGGTGCATGCTAACCCTCATCATAGTTTGAATCTTTAGCCTAGTTGGTGCAACCAACTTGATTTATATTGATTATATCTTAAGTGTTTGGTTGGTTCTTCTTGCTGGTGTTTGCTGGCTTTTGCTATCTTTTGTCGGCTCAATTTTGTGTGGGCTACTGGTTTTTCTGGTTAATTTTATTTGGCAGCATTGTTCTTTGGGTTCCAGATCCTGGTAAAATCTGAGGGTTTCGGGTCGCTCCAAAACTTGTTGTAAGGGGTTTCGGATCCCCTCAAAACCTTTTTTTTCATAATAAAAAACATAAGAATGTAATTAAATTTCACTGTAAAGTAAAATAAATAAATAAAAGTGATATTCATATGAATTTTTTTTAACTTTCAAATTATTTTTTAAATATATCAATGTGAATCATTGCATTACATAAGAATAATGAAATATCTATGAATATCTCAACAATAATTAAACATATTCTTTTGTTCTCAATTAATAACATACTTTTCATTTTAAGAAAATAAAATTACATAGAAAGTGATAGAGTTTAGAGTCTATTGGTGTCTTGGATAAATTGATTTGTATTTAAAGCCTTGATGAATTATGTACAGGAGGGAGAGCGTCACCCGAGTGATTTTCTTCTAACCACACATCGATGGTCCCCCACACACCTTCCAACTAAAACTAGCCCTACCCTTCATGAGGGTATAAACAAGGTAATTGATCAAGGTATGCCATATGAGTTTGGTGTAGTGTCCTACATAGTTCTAACTGACCATACAACTATAAACATCCTAACTATGTATGATCATCCTGACTAGATTATAAAATAAGAACATAATGAACTAACTCGATGCAAGTAGAAATTTGCATCAATTTGGCCAAATATTCTTATAAATAACACTTATAAAGAAGTGTAGTCAAATGTCCACACACCCCTAATGGACTTGAAGTATTACATTCCTCCTATAGTATCAAACTCATTTGACTCAATTCCAATTAAAAGTAGACATGGAACCTCTAGTCACACATTCTCACATCCACTAACTCTAGACAACTACCACTAGTTCTCATGACATGATGTTAAAAAAGTATTTTTAAGTGATAGACTCATGACAACAACATAACTTATATTCTAGTTAATGAACATGTAAGAACTATCACCCTTCACTTGTGACTTTGTGATTTATAATGCACCTACTGAGGATAGAAAAATTACAGTTTAAACCAAACAACTTCTCCTATGTTATTTGATTGGGTTTATAAATTGTTTTATAGCATGACTTCACCTTTAATGGCCCATATGACTCATACAGAGTTCATAATCATCTAGAAACCCAAAGGGTTTACAACATATATAGTTCTTTATTAAGAATGAGTCTTGAATAAGTTACAACTTGCTCGCTATCCTCTTTGGTCACAATTTTTTTTTTCCACTCACAATACACATATAAAGTTAAAAGAACTCCATATGCTTGAATGTATACACAAATTATATTCCCTTGTACATATATATATATATACATGTGAACTTGTGAGAAACTTTGTGATTCTACACTTATAGCATGATAAGATATAATCAATATGCATCTTCAAAAAGACTGAGTGATAAAACAATAAAGATTTTTTTTTTGTTGTTATTAATAGAACTTTCTCATAATAAATACATGTCTATCTCACAATAAGACTACATTTGGAATAGAATTTATAAACTCATACATGGAGGTAAATTACTGTATATGCAAATATAAGTATATGATTACTTTTTAGGCTTATTTTTTTAGAATGATCGAACTAAAATATCTTTACAGTAACTAATAAAATACTCCTTTGTTTATGAGGTTATAGACCTATACATTTAGTCCAACTCATAATAACAAAAGTATAGCCAAGATTCCATAAATATTAGAGGAAACAATAATAATGACTTCTATCTTTTCAAGCTCTTTATAAACTTATCGCACCTTAAGAACAACTTCCAATTCATAAACTTATCGCACCGCAAGAACAACTTCCAATCAAAACATAAGACTCTCTCAAAGTATTTAAGACAATGATTCCACAATCTTCTTTCGAGCTCCCTCTAAAAACTCATTCACATAAACAACATAATGAGAAATTGTTTCATATGATGTGAAAACAAAGAACGAAACCCCTTTCAATAGTTTCTATACTTTATCAAGATCTTCCAAAAACAACTCCAAAAGTGAAGTAAAAAGTGATATCAAAAAATGTGTAGAGATAAGGATCCCATAGTTAGAATGATTACTTATTCACTATAAGAATAACCACCTTCATCCCCAAGTTCTTCCAAAAGCATATATGGAAGAAGAAGAAGAAGAAGAAGAATGAAAAATGGTCACAAGATTTAAAGATCTCTTCATGTGTTCTAATCTAAAGATTAGCTACTCCAGAGTGTGTGCAAGGAAAGTGGTTCTAGAGGTGAATCCACAAGTTGTAAACTCTACAATCACATCACAAAGATGCAATTAAAATGTCTTTCATCGAGTTGGTATGAAATTCGATAGCTCCCAAGTGAGGTCCATTTATCATCATGGCTAAAAGACACTCATGGATAAGTATCCACTAATATAAAACAATCGAAATATCTATGAATTCCTCAGTATAGTTGTTGATATCAGCCAAAACAAAAGCTTTCAATCACTTTAAAATATCACAATATAAATTTACACATGTATCGATGCCCCAAGCACTATTAAGTCGTTAGAAATAAGCTAAGATAATCGACACAATACCAAAGCTTCTTAAGTTATTTAAGTTTGGAATTTAAACCATTTGGGAATATCTCAATCCTAGTAACATAGAAAAATATAATATGGACATAAAAATAAATCATTCTTTATCTTCATTCATACATGCATATTTATAAATGTACATACATATATCAATACATGTACATACATATATCAATATATATAAGTATATATATAAATATTATTTTCTATTTATATATATATTCATTAATACGTATTATCACATATATGGGTAAGTGCACAAAAATGGTGGTCAAAAGGGGGTATAAGTAGGCACTTTTTTTTCTGAAATCAGGTGAACCTGAACTTGGAGGCAAAATTTGAAAGTCATCCACTCAAGATATAAAGATAATCAAAGAACAAATATTGTAGTACTCTGAATCTAGTTTCCAAACTACTAAACTTTTTTAAAATTGGATAAGATTAAGGGGGCCAAATCCTTCGCGCACGAAAAAAAGACCCTGATTTTTTCAGAAAAACATAACATAGTGTCTAACGTATGCATCAAAAAATTCATAGTTAGATTTAGTATTTTGACAAATCCTTTGGAAGAAAGATAGTTAAGAGTGAGCACTAGAAGATGTGTATTTTTTTGTAATTTTTTGTTGAGTACTTTTTTTTTTATAATTTTTTCAATCGAGCACATCCTGAAAATTAGGTACCTATTTGTGTGCGAAGCATAAGTTGCACTAAAAAAATTGAAAATACAATTTATTTATTTTTTAAAATTGTAAATAATCAAGTGCACTACAATAATATATAAAGTTTTTTAAATTTGGATAGGTATATCAAAAGTTATTACAAAAATGGTGCATGTATGTCTGTGAGAACTATGGAGACATTGGTAAAATAAATTCAATAATAATATGTTATTGTTGTTCAAATTTTTTTTTTTAAATATGGTTAGAAAGCTTAGAAGATGGGTGAAAATATGGTGGCAATTTTAGAAATACCCACTTGATGAAGTGTAAACCTGATGATGACAAAGTTGAGAAACCAAGTTGATAAAATAAAACACATCAAAAAGGAGGGAAATAGAGGGAAATCAAACTTCCAAACCGTAGCTTTGTCATCCAGGCCTATTTCCAAGCCTAAACAATCAAAAACGTGTACGGGATACCTATGGTATAAAAAGCGCATATGGGGTACTTATGGTGTAAAAAGTGCGTACACGCTATCTTAACTATAAAAAGCACATACGTGCTATCTTAACTATAAAAAGCGCGTACGTGCTATCTTAACTATAAAAAGCGCGTACGCGCTATTTTTACTATAAAAAGCACGTACGCACTATTTTTACTATAAATAGCGCATACACGCTTTTTTATGTTTAAATTTTGGGAGTATGTATAGTATGATATTGTATATATAATATGTGTATATACATATAATATATAATTTATATATAATATAAAAATATATAATATATAATATTTATATATATATATATATGTATATAATAATATATAATATATTAAGTATATATATACACACATATGTGTGTTTGTATGTGTATTGTCTCCCTCTCTCCCCCTCTCAAGCACGTACAAGGTTCCTCTCTCTCTCTCTCTCTCTCTCTCTCTCTCTCTCTCTCTCTCTCTCTCTCTCTCTCTCTCTCTCTCCCTCTCTCTCTCTTCCTCTCCCTCCAATATATCTTCTTTTTGTTTTCATATAGATGAGGTGATAAGAAGACTGACAAGGTGTTTTTTTTTAAAGAAGATAGGATATAAAGTAGACTGTTTGAAGAAGATGAATGTATTGGTTTCTTTGGATCATGTGGATGTATTGGTTGGATAATCTTTATGGGTTGTATGGTGTAATAAGGGGTCATATGGTGTCTTATGACCCCTTAGGACTCCATATGACCCCTTAGGTGTTGTTATGGGTCATATGGTGTCCTAAGGGGTCATATGGTGTTCTATGATCCCTTAGGACACCATATGACCCCCTAGAAATCCATATGGTGTTGTTATGGGTCGTATGGTGTCCTAAAGGGTCATATGGTGTTCTATGACCCCTTAAGACACCATATGATCCCTTAGGTGTCATTAGAGGTCATATGGTGTCCTATGACCCCTTAGGACACCATATGACCCCTTAAGACACCATACGACCCATAATGACACCATATGGTGTCCTAAGGGGTTATAGGATGCCATATGACCCCTCAGGACACCATACGACCTATTACAATGCCATATGGTGTTCTATGACCCTTTGGGACACTATTTGATGTCATTATAGGTCCTATGGTGTGCTAAGGGATCATATAGTGTCTTATGATCACTTAGATGTTGTTAGGGGTTATATTATAATCTAAGGATCATATGGTATCCTATGACCGCTTAGGACACCATATGGTGTCGTTATGTATCTTATGGTGTCCTATGACCCCTAGGACACCTTATGAACCCTTAGGACACCATATGGTGTTGTTAGGGGTCATACGGTGTCCTAAGGGGTCATATGGTCTCCTACGACCCCTTAGGACACCATTTGACCCTTAGGACTCCATATGGTGTTGTTATGGGTTGTATGGTGTCCTAAGAGGTCATATAGTGTTATATGACCCCTTAGGACACCATTTGGTATCATTATGGTTTGTATGGTGTGCTAAGGGATCATATGGTATCCTATTATCCCTTAGGACTCCATATGACCTCTTATATGTCGTTATGGATCATATGGTGTCCTATGAACCCTTAGGAAACATGCATGGATCCCTAGGATACCATATGACACCTAAGAATACCATATGACCCTAGAGAGGGAGAGAGGGGGAGGAGAGGGAGGGAATGGGAGAGAGATACACCTAAGAGAGGAGGAGAGTGGGATAGAGAGATAGAGACTAAGAGGGAGAGATGAGATAAATGAGAGAGAGAGGGGGGGGAGACATAGATAGAGAAAGGGAAAGGGAGGGGGAGAGAGAGAGACAGAGAGGGAAATAGAGGGAGAGATAGAGATAGAGAGTGACACAGAGAAGGGGACTCAAAGAGAGAGCAAAGGGGAGAGAGAGAGAGAGAGAGAGAGAGAGAGAGAGAGAGAGAGAGAGAGAGAGAGAGTGGGGAAGATATAGAGAGATATAAGAGGTGGATAGAGGGATTGGGAGAGAAAGAGAGACCTAAGAGGTGGAGGGAGGGAAGATGAGAGATAGAGAAAGAGGTGGTGAGAGATAGAGAGAGTCTAAGTGAGAGGGGGGAAGGGATGGAAGGAGAGTACAAGATACTAGAGAGAGAGAGAGAGAGGTGAAAAGAGTGGGAGAGAGTGAGAAAGAGAGGTAATGAGAAAGGGAGAGAGAGAGAGAATGAGAGAGAGATACACTTGAGAGAAGGAGAGAGTGAGATACAAAGAAATAGGATGAGAGGGAGAGATTTCAGAGAGAGAAAGAGAATTAAGTGAAAAATGTAAATGGAGGGGGAAGGTAGGGAGAGAGTGGAAAAGAAATAAACTTGACAAAGGAGTAGAGTGAGATAGAGAGATAGACGCGGAGAGGGAGAGAGACTTAAGAGAGAGAGAGAGAGAGAGAGAGAGAGAGAGAGAGAGAGAGAGAGATAAAGGTTGATAGCCAAAGACTTGAGAGAGAGGAGAGAGACTTGAGAGAAAGAGAAATAGAGCGAGAGGGGGAGAGAGAAAGAGATTTAGAGGGAAAGAAATACTTGACAAAGGAAGAGAAAGGGAGGGGGAGGGAGAGGGATAGAATGAGAGAGAGAGACAGTGAAGAGAGGGGGAGAGAGTGAGAGATAGAGATATTTAAGAGAGGGAGAGAAAGAGAGTGGTGCAAGAGCACCCTTCCAAACTCTTTCTCTTTCTTTGTTTTGTTGGTGTTATGCTTCTTTAGAAGCCATTGTACATAAAATAATGAGACATGTGCTCATAGGTCCTAGTTAGGGTCCTAGTGGAGATCTTAGGGGTCATGAGTCAAGATTGTGATTTTCTTGAAAATGGAGGGTATGTGTGTCCTTGAAGTGTTTAGGGGTCCTTTATAACATGGTGGTGTCCTTAGGTTGGCCCAGTGTGGGTCTAGGAGTCATAAAAAGCAACATTGGGAAAGTTGCTCAAAAGTTGCAAAAGTTGCATGACAACTTTTAAAAGTTGTCAAGCAACTTTTCCACCATGATGTCAAGTTCTTTAGGTTAGCATGGAAAACCCTAGTTTGGGCATAAAGACTGAGGTATAGGTAGTATAAGCACTTGCAAACCCTAAATGAAAGGGTTGGATGTCAGACTTTGTACGACCCTAGCAAAAAGATCAGACTGAGACTGTAAAACTGTTACCAGTCAGTTTGAATGAAGAAAAAAAGCAAGTTAATAGATTGAGAAATGACCAAAACTAAGTGGAATGTTTTCCATGGTGTAAATACTTTCATTTCAAGAAATTAGTTTAGGTTTTTACTTGCAGATTGAGTGTGTTTGTAAATAGTCTGTAAATTGTCTTCTTACTATCCAGTTTTGGACAGGATTGTGTAAATGGATGCATAACTCCATTCCCCGTTGTGGAACCACCATGAAACCATGGGAAATGAGAGTGCAGACCATGTACCATACTAAAAAACAAGCAGGGCCCTTAAAAATGCAGGAAGACCAAGCAAAGACCCACTCCTAGGCGAGACTGGATAGTGCCCGGTTAGGAGAGGTTAGATTGCAGAGGTCTTGGAGAGCAAGGTTGGATAGAGGAGAGTACATCCTTTGGAGAAAGTGCAGAGGAGTGTTTGAAGCATCATTTGTGTGAAGGAGGAGCCTCCACCAATCCAAACAAGGTGGCTAAAACTCAAAGTACTCACTGTGACCTAGGCAAACCCTAGAAACCCTCACAAAACCCTTAAAAACCCCAAAATTCACCCTAGGCACTATACGGCCACTTGGAGGCCCAAAAACTAGAAAATCCTTGAGCCCTTGCCAATTGAATGGTAGTCCATTTTGGGAGTTAGGGTTGTTTGTGCATCGTTTGTGAGAGGGAGCCCTAGAAGACCGGTTAGGAGGCCTAATTGGTCCTAATCCTTGTAGCCCTTTTTCAAGGCAAAAACCCAAATTTGTGAAATTAGTAAGGGGTTAGAATCTTGAAACCTCTTGGGGGCTCATAAATGGGTGGATAGACCATGAAATAGACCTAAAACAACCTTGCTAAGACCTTGGAAGGTGTGGAACAAGATTAGCCCTTATTAGCCATAGTAAGGGATTTTGAGTCTCATGAGTAAGTGAGACCTTAGGAGCAGCACAACAACTCATTGGTGGGTGGATTGGGAAAGGTCAGGGGATTCCTCAAGCAAAGGAATTCCTAGAGACCCTAGGGTGTGTAGAGAACACTAGGTGATCCAAGGAAAGGATCCAAGAGCATAGACTAGGCTAGTCTATCCCAAATATGATCCCATCAGAGAGGGATAGATGAAAGAGAGAAAGAGGGTGAGGGAGATGAGAAAGAGAGGGAGAGATACTCAAGAGAGGGAAGAAAGTAGAGAGGGAGAGATACCCGAGAGAGGGAAGAAAGTAGAGAGGGAGATGTGTAAGAGACAAAAAGGTAGGGGTTAAGGAAGAGAGAGGGGGAATGTAGGGAAGAGACGAGAGAGATAATGCTGATATAAGCATGTTGATTACTAAAATTTGACTAAGTCTAAAATTTATAAGAATACTCAAAAAACTAGAATCTGCATTATAACTCTTAGAGATCTAGAACCACTCTCAAACATCTTGATAATATATACATAAAATATTACTTAAAGTATAAGAAATATAAAAGACAAAGAGAAAGGTTTTTTATGTATATATCCTATCAAAAAATCTAATGGAATGCTAAACAAATTGCATTTTATTGACAACCAAATGTGTACGTGATTTAAAAACTAAAACCGTGTACGGGGTTTTTAGTTTCCAAACCGCGTACATGGTTTTAGTTTTTAAACCACGTACGGGGTTCTTAGTTTCTAAACCATGTACACGGTTAGTATACTTTAAACCTCATACGTGGTTTATATTTGGTTAGGCTCGACAAAATGAGCCTAAACGTGTACGGGGTTCTTTAAATTTGAAATATCGCACGCGCGTTTTGTTGTTTTTCATTTTTTGGGGGGTGTGTCCACTTTTCTGACCACCATCTTTGTGCACTTACCCATATGTATGTATGCATTGATAAATTTTTAAAAGTATAAACATCAAGTAAACAAACAAACAAACACGCACACACACACAACAAGAATGACTAACTAGACTCAAGTTATATCCAACCCAAGCGTAGCTCTAGGTCTTAACAACATAAGATCAACAAAGGTTCAAACTGACACTATACCTGAAGTGATGCAAGGTACTTCATTCAATAAACTCAACCAAATAATAATAATGACATGAACCTATGTGTGTGTGTGGTGGAACTTAGATGACATCGCTCGCTTATTCATTGCATCTATATCCATCTCTTATGTGGAATAACAATGGGCTCACAGGCCTATTGTAAGGCATTACAAGATATACAATGGGTGCATTAGCCTGTTCAAAGTCCCCCAAACTGGAAGATTGAATCTAATGATCAAAATTACTATCTAACTATTTCACTATCCTTTGAAGGATTACAAAATGATCTTATACATGCTTCTCAAGCTTTGGAAAAGATCCACACTAGCCTCAAAGGTTTGAATATCCAAGAATAATGAAACGTGTAGGTCGGCCTCATATACAAGATGATACTTTGTGGAAGATGATAATATGTTGTGAACCATGATAAAGGGTTTCCCTAAGGCCCAAATGTCATGAATGATGTTTCGATTAGATCTGCACATAACAGGGAAGCTTCCGAGGTGAGAAGTCACACGTGGACTAGAATGTTGCAATAAAGAGAATGATTGAACTTCATGAAGTGATAACTTAGTGATGATGAATGAAAATCACAAGATGTTTGGATATGATGTAGATGACTTTGTGTAGGGTGTAAATATAGATCTGCAAGACAAGAAGAGAAAGATTCAATGGAATGTGAAAGAAATTGTTGAGACAGCTACAAACATAAATGCAAGAATATAAACCATTTTTTGTTGATGCAATATTTCTCTACCACCAAGGATGCTCTTGCATTAGTTTGTGTCTTACATATTATATAACAACTTTTGGACTTATATGCTATCCAAGAACCTCGTAGGGTTGTTTGAGATGATTGGCTGGAGAGACTATGTTACATGCATGAAGGTATGTATATAATGATCAATGGATACTATCAAGAACCTAACTAACAAGGGCGTGATGATTAAATGAAAACATGAAAGTGTCAAAAAGATAGATACATGGTCTAACAAAGTAGCCTATAAGCCTATTAATTTAATGTAAAGGATATGTTAATAGGTGTCAAATCAAGAAGCAACAAAGGACATGTGAGACAACTAAGGTTTTTTTGCAAGGATCTTTACACATTTATCAAGGAATTCAAATATCATTTTGGCAAATCATGAGGGATTGAGATAAGGAACTCAAATATTGAATAAGGAAAAGAGACGGAAATGTTCTTCGAAGGCTACAAGTAGAGTTTAGTGATTAAATCAAGTCATGTGTTGGCAATTGGTGTGTATGGTCTTGTGATCTATAGTAGCCTAAAGAAATGAATAAGTTTTATCAAGTGACATGTGTAAAGATATTGCTATAGGCAATAGTGATCATGAGATCACACATCTAAGCCTTAAACAAGTTGCAAGCCTATAAAAAATGATACAAATAATGTAAGAACATCAAGGTAGAAGATAGTCTCATGGATGAAGACTAAGTGAATAGTGATAAAAAGGCATGAATCCTATCAAGATTGAAGGTAGGGAATTCACATAGAAAAGAGAAGAAATTATCTTCACAAGTTTGCAAGTCACAATGTAAGAGTACAAATATGAAGGATATTATAAACAAAATTTATTGAAATGATGGTAGTAATGGACTACCAAACATAAAAAAAGTCAAGGTAAGTTTGTAATAGTATGAGGGTTGTATTTAAAAATAAGTTATGTTTGAAGAGCATAGATGACAATCTGAAACGATAGATTCATGGTATTCATAGTAATATTCAAACAAATAAGGATTTCACAAAACACGATCAACAATACAAGGAAAAGATGTGTGTCCAAACCTAAATTGAGGGTTTACTAGGTCTCAAAGATAATTCCTATAAAATCCATGATTGAAATGACATGACAATTTGGTGAAGATAGTAGTATGAATATTAAAAATAAGGTTAATGATATGTGGAGCTTAGCGCAAAATTAAGTAAGACAAATGATAGTCTTGCATGTTGAAGACTTGTTAGATTTTCCTAAATATAATGAGGTGATAGGTATGTGATAAAGAAAGAAGGGTATTTTATCACTAATATAAGCTTTTTGGGTGGTGATTGAAAGGATGTTCATGATTTTGAAGATCTTTAAAAGCCCATGAATGTAATATTTCTTTGAAATCTAGTGAATACCATGACATGTACTAATAACCAAAAATAAGAGACAATCCAAGTATTAATAGTGAAAATTAAGGACTTGAAGGAAAGTTATAACAATCATAATGTGATGACACAAGTGTCTATTATAAATCCTATAGAAGCTCCCATGCCTTCTTCAAGCCATTGATCACATGTCCTATGAAATTCCTATTTGTTTTGGTAGTTTGTGAATGTATAATAATAGTTACAAGAATATATGAAGTTAGTTGTCAAGGTGGATAGTAGTTGAAGATGTTTTAGCAATTTCCCAATATTCTAGGTAAGTGGAGAGTGAATATGGAAGCCCAAAAATAGGGGCAAGGGAAGAAAAAGTCAACACTCAACAAGCTTATATGTTTCACTATGTGTAAATTAATGGTTGATATTATTTTTGTGACTTCATGTTATGAATCCTAAAATAATTGTCCTACTTTTAAAACCTTTAAACAAAACATGAATGGCTAATGTAGGTTGTAGTCTGTGTTCATGTGAAAATAGTGATTAGTTCTGAAAATCACTTGTTTCTTCCTTTCAAAACTACCAACACTAAAAACTTTCTACAAAATATTCATACATGAACATGAAAAAATAGTAAAGTTATGTCTTTAAATTTTGAATCATTGAACTAACTCATATAGAAAAATTCCCATTTTAACTTTGTGTAATTATCTATTTATTCAAATAATCATAACATTGGTAAAAAATACTTTTATTTGTTTGATATGGAAAAGAGATAGACAAACCTAGCTAGTAATTTAACCAGAACCAACCTCTCTTCCATAAAACATTAAAATATAAATAGACCAAAGTTGTTATGTTTGACTAACTCTGGTCAAAGATAGTCAAATAACAGGGGTTATATTCCTTTGTTGTGTAGGAGATGGATTTATTGATTTAGGTGCATTAATTAGGTCTAAAATGTGTATAAATGACAATATAAACTATTGAAACAAAATTGAAAACACACAGCAAGTCACAAAAAGCTACAAAAATAGAATGATGATATAGAGGTGCACTTGTGATTGCAAGCATAGCATAAAAGTGCTAGAAACATTTGTTGGGTGTCCTAGTGATGCATCCATAATCAGTAAAACCCTCAAAGAGAATCAACCAACTTATGCAGCGAGAGTAACACAACAAAAGAAATAAGAAAACATAACAATATCACACAAACAAATTATAGTATTTCTTTAGAACTTTCGGCAATCATCTGGCTATCAACATATAATCATCAAAGAACATCTGATAATTAATCAGTTACATGCAGGCTATCAGCCAGATACAATCCAACCGGGACTCTAAGAATCAACCGGATCACAAAATGCGAATCACAATCCTTATTCTCAATTCTACTTCCTCTACCTCTACAAATGATTACATAACATCATATTTATACCCACCAGAACATATCTTGGTCGGTCTCATAAGATTACATTTATCAATGCGGGAAAATGAAACGTGTAACTAGGTTGGCCCTAAGAATTAAAGAAATCTTTCTAGAAAATAACAACCATGAAGTGTAGTTCAATAGGAAGGTTGGCCACACACCAAAGAACATCAAACAAGACCCAAGATAGATCCACACACCAAGAATCACATCGATAATAAAGGAAAACCAACTGGTAAGCACAAGAACTGTCTCGGAACCTAGAAACAGTGAACCAGAAGTGAAAACTGACCAAAAAATCTAGAATTAGGCACATGAACCCGCCTGGTAACCAAAAATAAGATCTGCCATGTAAAAGAAAGCAACCACTGGTGCCAACCGGTAACAACACAAAAAACTGCATAAAGAATTAGACAAGAACAAAACTGAAAGGAAATATTTTTGGTTGATGCAAGATTGCTCATCAACCGGGGATGCTCCTACATCAGACAACCCAAGTAGAAAAAGATGTTCCATGAGAGACAACTCATGAACATCTAAAAGGATGCGGAATAAAGACCCCATGCTCATTTTTTATCCAAACATCTTCCTTATCTGCCAACCTCTTCTTTAGCTCCTTCAGTGCCTCAACCGGCTTCTCTAACCTCTGAATCTCTTTGTTTCTCTTCCTTTGCTTCAGATCTACATAATGTCTATGTTTATTGTTCTCTTTCTTCTACAAATCTTATTTTCTTCTTCCACAAGACTTCATCTAGTTTGTCACCACAAGATCTATGTCATCCGGTTCCATTTGTCCATCAGGCTTAACTGTCAGATCCTTCTCCAAACCCATGTCACCCTCTAGTATAACCTCTGCAATTGGTTTCATCAAATCTTTCTTCAACTCACCTTCTAGTATAACCTCTGCAACCAGTTTCTCAGTACTGCAACTTTTCTCAGGACTCAGATTCTTCACCTCCTTATCTTTTTCCTTCAAAGAAATCAATGTGAACTTCTACCCATTCTTCTCAATAGCAACTAGATTTCTTCTACAGTCATAAATAGCTCCTCTATCATACTACCAAGGTTTTCCCAACAAAACATGATAAGCACTCATAGATACAACATCACACAAAACTTCATCTCTAAAAGGCCTAATGTTGAAATTCACCAAACACTGCTCCTTTACCTCTATCTTTTGATCGCCATGTAACAAACTTGCCTCATAAGGACAAGGATGCTCAACCCTCTTCAATACAAGCTTCACAACCATCTCCTTAGATACCAAATTGTCAGTACTTCCACTATCTACAATAACCTTGCAACAGTTACCACCTGATTTACACACAGTCCAGAAAAGCTCTTCCTCTGAGTAGATCTGGTATCCTTTCTTCTGAACATAAGGTATTCTCCTTTCTCCGATGCACAATCAAATCTAGTACCATCACCTTCTGGTTCCTCATTTTCTACACAACTTCTTACCATTCCCTACTTACATTCATAAAATCTATGTCTGGTTTCTCCACACTCGTAACATTTGCCAGGAATTTCTCTATCGGTATTGCTACTGCCTTTCCTCTCAGATTTATGTTTTAGTTCTTTATTTTACTTAGGTTTTGATTCATCTTCCTCAACTAGTTTCTACTTCTTTATACTCATTTGTCCTTTGAATTTCACCTTCCCTCTATTCGATTGTCTTCTTCTCATCTTCTCCTTGGCCTTCAAAGCATACTAGTAAGCTTCTTCAACTGTGGAAACCCTCAACATACTCATCTCATCCTGAATGTTAAAAGCAAGTCCATTTATGTACCTTGCCACCTTTTCTCTGTCCATCTCTCTATGTCCAGATCTAATCACTACCTTGTAGAATTCCTTAGTATAGTCCTTCACAGTCATGTTTCTCTATTTTAGGTTCTGCAAATTCTTAAACAACTCCAGTTCATAGACTCCCGGTATGAACGTGGCCTTCAATTTTGCAACCATCTGTCTCCACCAGGTGATCTTCAATTCACCATTCTCTACTCTATCTTTCTACAATTCTTTCCACCATAAGGTAGCATGCCCTTTCAACTTAGTCTGTGCCAACTAGACTCTCTGTGAGTCCTTGACATCCTCAAACTCAAAGTAATCCTCCAACTCTTTGATCCAATCGATCAAATCCTCCGGGTTCAGCGCTCCGGAAAAGTTGGAAACTTCAACTTTATGAACTTTACTTGCTTGTGCCACAGCTCTCAGGAATCTTTCCTCTATTTCATCTTTCGGTCCTTCAGCTTCCTCAAGCTCTTCATCGGCTTCCTCATATTCATCCTCTGACTCAGGGTTTCTCTACAAACTAGCCAAAGCATTTCAGATTTCATTCATTACTTCATTCATGAAGTCTTCCATCATTTTCTCTACCCTCCAGGGGTTTGTCCTTCTAGGCAACATCTCCTCTTCCACTTCGATGAACTACCTCAACTCAATGATCTGACTACTAGTTTTAATTACCTCCCCTCAGCGATCTATTGAACACACACACAGTCTGCCTCCAATCGATAATCTATCCACCCAAAAGAATGCCTCAATGTTTGGAAACAATTCTTCCACCAGCCAGTCCATAACTAGCTTTGATACCACTTGATGCAGCCATAACCGGTAAAACCCTCAAAGAGAATCAATTGGCTTATGTAGTGAGAGTAACACAACAAAATAAGCAAGAAAACATAACAATATCAAACAAATAGATCATATTATTGCTTTAGAACTTTCAGCAATCATCTGGCTATCATCATATAATCATCAAAGAACATCCAACAATTAACCAGTTACATGCAGGCTATTAGCCAAATACAATCCAACTAGGACTCTAAGAATCGACTGGATCACAAAGTGTGAATCTCGGTCCTTATTCTCAATTCTACTTCCTCTACCCCTACAAATAATTACATAACATCATTTTTATACCCACTAGAACATATCCAAGTCGGCCTCATAAGATTACATTTACCAATGCAGGAAAAAATGAAACGTGTAACTAGGTCAGCCCTAAGAATTAAAGAAATATTTTCAAAAAATAACAACCACAAAGTGTTGTTCAGCAGGAAGGTTGGCCACATTCCAAAGAACATTGGACAAGACCCAAGATAGATCCACATGACAAGAATCACGTCACTAATGAAGGAAAACCAATCGACAAGCACAAGAATTATCCCAGAACCCAGAAACAGTCAACCAGAAGCAATAACTGACCGGAAAAGAATCCAAACGAATTGAAAATATGGAATTAAGCACATGAACTCACCTGGAAACTGAAAATAAGATCTTTCACGAAAAAAGAAAGCAATTATCGGTTCCAACTGGTAAGAACACAAAAAATTGCATAAAGAACTAGACAAGAACAAAACTGAAAGGAAATAATTTTGGTTGATGCAAGATTGCTCATTGACCAGGGATGCTCCTACATCACCTATTTATATCTAGGATCAATGGAATCAAATCTCTTGTTTCTCAAAAATATGTTCCAAATGTGTAGGAATGGGGTGTTGGTGTTGCAAGTTTGGGTAGAATGAACTATTAGTGTGTTGTCATTAGTGAATAGTTGGTATAGTTGAGTTGAGTTTTCTATGTAGTTATGTGGAGATATTTGCTTTGCATTTCTTCTGTATTGTACATATATTCATGTAGTTTGGATATGTTAGATTCAAGATATGGTGCTCTAGATTGCAGTGCAAAGTAAGTTGTGTCCATCAGTGTATAGCGATGTTTGATAGTGTTTCCATGTGAAATGCATGCTCTGTATTTCTCTGCATTATGGTTTCTAGTGTTGTGGTTTTGGAGATAAGTTGATAATTTCCTTAGCTTCATTCTATTCATTTGGCACGAGTTCTTGGGTTTCAGAGGCATGGTTTCAAATTTCAATGGTGTTTACTCCAAGTTTGGTCCACCTTGGGTGTTTACACTTCCCATTGTTGCTTCGATGATTTTGAATCAATGTGTAACATGTATGATGTTTATTTTAGTCCTATTTAAGACATGTTGTGGTCCACTTTACATTCTTTTCCACCGCAAAAATGTTTAGTGTTGACCTAGTTTGAATTGTGTGTGGTTTAGGGAGAGGAGTGGGAGAGAGATTGAGTGAGAGAGTGAGACAGAAAGAGGAGGGAGAGAGAGGTTGAATGAGTGAGACAGAAAATATATATATATATAGAGAGAGAGAGAGAGAGATGGAGAGAGAGTGAAAGAGAGAGAGAGAGAGAGGGGGGAGAAGGGAGAGGAATGAGAGTGAGGTTGAGATCTTGAGAGAGAGAGAGAGAGAGAGATAAGATAGGGAGAGTGAGGTTGAGTGAGAGATATCTCGGGAGAGAGTGAGGGGGAGACATGGGGAGAGAAAGAGATAGAGAGAGAGAGAGAGAGATGAGGAAAGGAGAGGAGGGAGAGAGAGATAGACAAATATAGATATATGAATATATGTATGTATACATATATGAATATATGTATATCCATATATATGAATATATGTATGTCTACATGTATAAATATAAATGATCATAACCTGATTAGGTTTTTAACAAATAAAAATCCTAAACAAGTTCTTTAAAAAATAAAACACCGATTGGGTCTCTAAAATTTAAACTGCAAATGCATTATGGCTTGTAATTATCCTTAGATGGTAGGGTTGAGGCTTGGGGGCTTCATGGTGCAAGAGCACCTAGTTTTGAGTCCAGTTTCTTCATTTTGGTATGTTTGTTCATAGGTTGGTTTGGAATGGTGAATAAGAGTCTTCTCTTATTTCTTAATATGTTTTTGTAGTGCTTGGGTAGGTTGAATGTCCTTAGGACAATGCATTTTCTCAATTTTGGCTTGTAAGCCCTTGTAAGCCTAAGATGGCAAAATCTTGCATTTTGATGAAAAATTCCTTGAATAGCCTTGTTTGGCATTAAGACATGTCAATTTAATGGTTTTTAGTCATCTTATATGGTTTGGAGGAGAGAATCAAGCATGTAAGGCAAAAATACACTTTTTGGCACAAGTTGTCAAAGTTGCTTGACAACTTTTTGCAACGTTGAGCAACTTTTTGCATTTTTGTGCAACGGATTGGTTAGGGAGACAATGGAGAGTTAGTTAGGCCAAAAATGGCACATAAAATATTTGAGAATCAATTTAATGAGGTGGTTCATTGCCTGGAGTAGATTGGAATACATTTTGAGACCATTTTTGAAGTGTTACATTGTATTTTGTCAATAATTAGAGCAGCAATCCGTACTTAATGGATTGATTCCATTGTTGTACCTTTCTTGTTGTTTTGTGCATGTTATTGTAGTTCTCAGGAAGCAATTTGATTAGTTTATTTGCAGGTTTGAATTGAGTTTCCAATTTTGTAAGCTCTCAGCCTAAGTAAGGGTTTGAGAGGCCTAGACATGGTTCCATCTTGAAGTCCTTTGAGTTCTTCTCAATAACCTTTGGGACTCAAGCCATGGAACCTTTGTATATTTTATATAGCTTTTATTTTCCTTTGGAGGTCATTGAAAGGCCAATGAGCATCATTTCCTAGGCGAGCTCAATCATAGCCCAGTTAGGAAATGAATGAGATTATGCAAGTGTTTGCAAGAATGAGTAGGGTTGGAGTTGCAGAGTGTTTGGGATGAACAAGTGATGTGTGGTAGAACATATGTGTGAATTTGGAGGTGTGGCAGGAAGACACCTAACCCTTGGAAAAAGACCAAAACAAGCCCAAAACCACCTAAAACAAGCATTTCTCGGGTTTTGTACGTGTACGGTCAGACTGAGTTTCCTAAAGTTAGAAGTTGGAAAGTACTTCCAAAAGGGTATTCTGTTCAGCAAATATTTTGTGTGGGTCTTTGGAAAAATTGGGAGAAAATCCACAAAAACCGATTAGGTAGGGCTAATTGGGGCTCTAGGGCTACTAGGCCTAGGAAGGAGCGATGGAGAAAAGAATGAAAGCCTCACTCAAAACCATTTGATTGACCTTTAAAAACATTCCAAGTACCTACTAAACCCTCTGCAAGCACTTGTTGAGATTTTTTGAGTGTAAGGTTGGATTTACCCTAGTGAATCTCAACCATTCTTGAGCAACAAGAGAGCACACCTGGATTGGGAGCACTCCTAGAGAGCTTAGGTGTCTAAATTGACTAGAAGAGTATATGAACAAAGTATGAAGCCCACAAGGATAACATCTGACTACCCTTGAGCAAGGAAATAACTCTCTTTGAGTATTCCTCTCCATCACTTCATTTACCTCCTTTTTATATATTTTCTTCTTCAAATCTGATTTACCAATTCCTCATCATCAGGTTTACACATTATCAAGTGGGTATTTGTAAAATTACCACCATAATTTCACATGTCTTCTTAGCTTTCTAAGCATATAATTTTTTAAAAATTTTAACAACATTAACATATTTATTTTTAATTTCTTTTACAAAAGTCTTCAGAGTTCTCAAAGACATACATGTACCATTTTTTAATAACTTTTGAACTACTTGTCCAAATTTGACAAAAATTATATATTATTGTTCTACATTTCATTATTTTCACTTAAAAAAAAATTGATTTTTTTATTAATTGGTGCAAGTTATGTGAAACGCATGAACAGGTACCTAATTTTCTGGATGTTTCCACTTTGAAGATTCATAAAAAGAAATCTCAACAAAAAATTACCAAAAAATACATATCTTCTAGTGCTCACTGTATATGGTGAAAATGGATAGCAATAAACAACAATATTGAAAGACTAAAATGGATTCAACCACCAAACCCTAGCCTAACAATGAACAAAGATCCACCATAACACATGAAGATAACCTAAGACAATGCAAAATAACTCAAAATCACAAAGATTATACCATCACATGTCCACTAGGGTTTTGATCTCCATTCTTCCTATCTCCATTGATCTTGTTTGATATGCTTGCTCTCAGATTTTTATGTGCACAAGAGCTCAACAAAGAACGGAATGTGGTTGCAAGTAGAATTGTAGTGTAGTCAATTGATCAAGTAGTTAGGGTTTGATAATGAAGAAAGCATCTCCTTAAATAGAAGACACAATAGAAAATGGAGGGTTAAGATTGAGAGGTGTAAAAAGAGAGGTCGGCTAGGATTAGAGGGTAGGTATAAGAAATACCAAAATAATGAAAGAGGTAGGTAGTGTAGGAAATAAGAGATGAATGACATGTGTCATGTGTAGAAAAAGATAATGAATTAATTAAATAAATAAAGATTTATTTAATTAATAGAAGAAGTAGGACAATTAAATAAATAAAATATTTATTTAATTTAGGAAAGGGATAATTTAAATAAATAAATGTATTTATTTAAATGAGAAATAAGGCTAGAAGAGGATAAATGAATTAATTAAATAAATATAAATTTATTTAATTAATAGAAGAATTAGGCTTAGATAATTAAATAAATAAAATATTTATTTAATTAGACATGACAATTTTGAGTGTCTACATTTTGCCCCTCTTTGAGACAATGCGGCTTGTCGCGTTGTTTCAAAGAAGATAAGATGAACTGATACAGAGTTGCCCCAGGATGGGAATTATATGCCCCCTCGAGAGATTGGATGAAAAAATCTGGAAAGAGTGCAGACAATCTCTCGATAAGAAAGACGAGATAGAATGGACTGATTGGATAATGTGACAAAGTCACAGGATGAAGAAGACTGGCTCGGGAAATGAAGGGCAGGGCTAGGGTAGGCTATAAGATAGACCACGGGCAAAAGACATCCTCATTGTCATCCACACCCATAGAAGATCACAGTGCAGAGCAAGAAAAGAGCAGCAGCAGTCAGCAGCGATGGCATTCGTTCATAGATTCGACCGTGTCCGCCGATTCTAGCGACCAGCCGATGCAGGAGAGCCGGTAAGTACCCGAAAACCTCCTCGTACTTTCACGCATTTCGAGTTTTATCATAAATGCATGTTTAGGAGCAATAAATGCGCTAGGAATAGGATAGTTTAAAAGTGCAAAAACGCGCAACCGCGTCTGTGTCAGCGCCAAGCGCGTCTGTGTCCAACAGGCATGTCTGTGTCGGATCCAGGCGCGTCTGTGCCTGGAACCGCGTTTGTGTTGAATGCGGACGCGTTTGTGAAATGTAGCAGCGTCTGTGATTTTTAATAGCGTTTATGTCATGTAGGGACGTCTGTGTCCCCTGGTCGCGTTTGTGTCTGGCATAGGCACGTTTGTGAAATGTAGCAGCGTCTGTGATTTTTAATAGCGTTTATGTCATGTAGGGACGTCTGTGTCCCCTGGTCGCGTTTGTGTCTGGCATAGGCACGTTTGTGTTCAGAAAACGCGTCTGTGTTGCAGAGGCGCGTGTATGCAGTCTATAAGCGCGTTTATGAGTTAAAAGCGCGTGTGTGTTGAAACAGTGCGTTTGTGTGTTTAAATGCATGGTTTTAGTCCTTTAGGTCAAATCGGCAGTTCTGTGATGAACATACGCTGTCGATTGGATAAGCTGCTGAGAGGATACACTCAAGCAGGTCCTCTAGGAAGATTAGGATAGATCAAGGCACTTTGTGATGAACAGGGAGCACCAGGATAGACAGCACTTTGTGATGAACAGGGAGTGCAAATGTGAGTGACACTTTGTGATGAACAGGGAATGTCACACACGTAGTACTTTGTGATGAACAGGGAGCACTACTAGGATAAATAGCAACACTTTATGATGAACAGTGAGTGTCACTAGGGTAGATAACCATATGCATTTAGGTAGCGAGTAGCATTTTGTGATAAACAGTGAATGCCACGATAACTGACATGATTAATTTTGCTTGACTGCAGGAGTATTTGCCGATGTTGGAGTCACGGGAGAGATTCTCGTCGACTCAGAGACTGCGACCAGAGTTGTCTATCCAGGACATAATTTCCATAGAGGAGATGGGTCTCACACATATGCTCTATGTGCCCGAGTTTCGGGCAAACATGGGGTTGCTGACTGCGTTGGCCGAGAGATGGCACTCAGAGACATGCACGTTTCACCTGCCGATGGGTGAGATGACAGTGACATTGGAGGATGTATACAGGATACTACATGTTCCCATTGATGGAGAGTTGATCCCCTACGATCGTGACGGTGACAGGGAGGCCTTGAGATGGGTTTTTCAGGATCCTGAGTTGGAGACGCGAGCAGGTCATGTAGCCTGGGACACCATGACTGCCACAGGATTAGCATTGTTAGCAGTTGTTGGGGGAGTCATCAGTGGATACTTGTGTCCAGACAGGGCCACACGAGGATTGGCAGTGGGCTGGGGAGGGGCCTTGGAGACGCTGATGGCAGAGCACACTAGGTATGCATGGGGGCCATGTGTCCTAGCACATTTGTATTATGAGCTGCATCAGTTTGTATACCATGGATCAGTGGGTTTGGGCTGCAGTGTGACTCTCTTACAGGTGTGGGCCTATGAGCACCTTCCCATCACACGGCCGATTCACTTCAGAGGCAGAGGACAGGGAAAGAGTTTTGTGCACCTATATGCCATGATTACATCCCAACCTCGGATTGGGAGATTGGAGCACTGGAGGAGAGTCATTGATGACATTGACATGGTGATCTGGAGGCCGTACCTGGGGTGCGAGGAGTGGGAGGATGACGCATTGGAGCTGCCCTACACCTTCCGGAGCAGGTACCTGATTGGGCGGACGCCCTATATATTAGAGAGACAGCTGGTGGACAGGGTCTGCAGGCAGTATGGCAGGATTCAGAGGATGCCGCGAGGCTCGGGCATGTATGCCCGTACGGTCAGAGATCAGGTGCAGTTTGGCCCACTGCTATCATATGATCAGGCAGTTATGCAGCTAGCGGAGATGATGCCAATGCCATGGGACATGTGGCCAGAGGTAGATGATGCAGGGATGGACGCAAAGTACTCTGCGTACTGGGCAGAGCATCCATTTCCTAGATTGACAGATCCAGCAGAGCCAGTGGATGGAGAGGGTGGAGGAGAGGATGATGATGGAGGAGGGGATGGAGGTAGGGGCCGGCGGAGGCGGAGGGGAGTGGTGGGAGAGAGACGGGTAGCACCTCGGAGGGAGGGAGGACAGGAGAGAGCAGCTCCAGTGGTGAGAGGACGGGGTGGACTGCCCCTACAGGTGCCAGCAGCACAGGGTCCCAGAGAGGGACAGAGACAGGTACAGCCAGAGGGACAGAGACAGGTACAGCCATAGGTACCTATATAGGCACAGGGATAGGTGCAGGCAGAGGCACAGGGACAGGCACCTGTAGAGGAGGAGCCACAGGCAGGGACGGAGAGCGGAGACTCTGAGGAGGATGAGGTGCTTAGGCTGCGGGAGATCTGCCAAGGCCAGGCAGATGAGATTGAGGATTTGGTTCGAGAGAGGAACCACCTCAAGATCAGGGTCCGAGACACAGAGCGGGAGAGAGATCAGGCCATCCAGAGATATACAGAGGCCGAGACAGCTCTGAGGGCAGGTAGGCGGGCAGCAGAGGATGCAGGGGCAGGCTACGCATATGTTTTGCGAGCCGGAGAGGAGATCGCCTACTGGAGGGATCTATACTATGCAGCCGTGCCAGCAGATCAGCGGGCTAGGAGCTTCCATAGATCGTCGCGCACAACGACGGCTACGGGAGGGAGTCGCAGGAGACAGGCATCCAGCGGTGGAGTCATGGGGCCTCCACCACCACCAGAGAGACAGGGGGATCCTGGGGCAGGTCCATCTACAGCTCAGACTCCGTCGAGGCGAGGTGGCTCCGAGGGAGGGAGTTCCTCATAGCTATAGTGGGCTCCCATTGTATCAGTATATGTACCATTATTGTATTGTAGACACCTGCGGGTGATTCTTTTGTAGCCATATGATTCTTTTGACATCATTGTATTATGACACATTTGATTATATATGAGAGATGATCCATTTTTTGCGGCAGCTATATGCATGTGTACCTTATGTGATGAGATGTTCTTATGTGATGCATGTTTTATGATATGGATGCTTATATGATGCAATGCAATACATCTTTGTTCTTTTATGTTGTATATGTGATGCATGATGCAAATGTAAATGTATGTAATGCAAATGAATATGATAATGCAAATGATTATTTACTTAATGAAAATGTGAGATGTGCTAACATGTGTTGTATGCAGGATGTGATGCAATTGTGATATCTATATGTATGTATGAAATGCTTATATGTGGTGATGCAGGTGCAACTATATGAAGTGCAAATGTTTTTGGTGTGTCATTATACTCAGTCATGTGATAGCGGGCTACGCGGACTCGAGAAGGACAATGGAAGTCAATCAAGAAAGGGGGATGGAAGACAGAAGATATGAACATGAAAGAGCTTCTTGTGCGTTATCATCATTGAGCTTTATTATGGCAGAATAGGTTATGACAATCGAGGCATTTGTTCGGCCCAGAAAGTCATTGTACCTGTTTGCATGGAGATAAGACAGTCACAAACAAGGAATGCCCCAGTTCATACTAGACTCACAGTGTCCTCATATCCTTGGACAAGTCATAGCATTACTAAAAGACAATCCACAGACAGCAAATGCAAATAAGTGACGATACCCCATCCTCGCCTTTCTAGTCAAAGACATCCTGGAGATAGAATCTCTAGGCAAAGACATCCTGGAAAAGCTAAAAGACATGTCACCAAAAGATAAAATCAAAAGAAAACCAAGTCTCGACACCAACATCCACTGTAGTCCTCAAGTTTAGTGTCTCTTGTCACTTGTTTAAGTCTTATTCGATTGTGGTCACAATGTTCACTTTCACAAAAAGGATAGATAGCACTGAACCATATGTTGTCTGAGTCTGTTGAAAGATTTGATTTGTTGAAGCCCATTGTTGCTGCTGTGTCTCCTTGGAAACTGACTGAATCCATGAAACTGATACTTTATTGTGGAGAAGATGAAACTTTATTGCGGATTTGCGATGCATATGTTGCTTTATTGCAGATTGTGCGCGGATAGACTGAAGAAAGCTGCAAGAAACTGTACTCCTCGAAACATGTGATGTTCTCAGTTCCACACCCATCACTAGACGTAGGAATTGGCCGTAGTCACAGATAGGATCTGATTTATTATGGATGGAAAAGGGAGTGAAAGGGGAGATTTATTATGAATGGCTAACCAATCTTGGGTAGATCAATAACAAGCCATGATGGGAATGGGTAAGTTTATTGTGAGTGAATAGGTTGTGAGTGTGTGCAAAGTGAAAGGATGAAAGTGAATCCTGAAGGAGGGAAGAGCAAAGTCCCTACGCATGGCGCTGGTGACCCAGTTTTCACCATGGTACTTGCCCAGGGCGCCACCGAAGTGGTTTTCACCGTTGGACGAAATTATTTCTCTTTACTTTTTTTTGGATTTTTCAATTTTTTTTTTTGTTATCACAAGGCGCCTGTTTGCCAGGTTTTCACCAAGTAATGATTTTTTTGTTTTATAATTTTTTTGTATTTTTTATTGATTTTTTGATTTTTTTGTATTTTTGAATTTTTTTTGATTTTTTTGTATTTTTGAATTAGGATATTCTGAAAAGCTATGTGTAGAACCTGCGAAGGTGCATGCTATTGATAGGATCCTCCAAGGGTTCACCTTCTGTAGTTGAGAGCTGATATGCCCCAGATCCATATACTGCTGTGATGATGTAAGGACCCAGCCAGTTGGGTTCAAATTTGCCCTTCTTTTCTCTATCTTGCTGATTCTTGGGGTTCTCTCTGAGGACTAAGTCGCCTACCTCAAATGTGCGAGGCTTGACCTTGTGATTGTAACTGCGACTCATTCGTTGTTGGTAAGCCTTGAGATGATTAAAAGCAGTGTGTCATCGTTCCTCCAGCAGTTCTAGTTCTTGTAAGCGAGAGACCCTGTAGTCTTCATCGTTGATTATGTTTCTCAAGGAGACCCGTAAAGAAGGTAACTCGACCTCAATAGGCAAGATGGCTTCAGCGCCGTAGACAAGTGAGTAAGGTGTAGCTCCTGTAGGTGTGCGGACACTGGTACGATAGGCCCAAAGTGCGGGATTGAGTTGGATATGCCAGTTATGGCTAGCGTCGTCGACTGTCTTTTTAAGTATTTTGAGAATTGTTTTGTTAGACGCCTCAGCTTGGCCATTAACTTGGGGGTAATATGGTGTGGAGAAACGATGAGAGATATGGAAGCGCTCACAGAGTTCACGAACATCCCGGTTCTTGAAAGGACGCCCGTTATCGGTGATAATGGAAGTAGGGATCCCGTATCGGCAAATGATGTAGTTCAGGATGAAAGTAGCGATTTGTTTCCCAGTAACTTGTGTGAGAGGCACGGCTTCAATCCACTTTGTGAAATACTCTGTGGCTGTGATAATGAATTTATGTCCATTGGAAGAAGGAGGGTGAATCTTGCCTATGAGATCGAGTCCCCACTGACAAAAGGGCCAAGGAGATGCAAGTGGCTGTAGTTCCTGCGCTGGTGCATGTATGAGGTCTCCATGAATTTGACACTGCTTACACCTCTTGACAAACTGATATGCATCTTTTTCCATAGTAGGCCAGTAATATCCAGTCCTGATAAGTTTCTTGGCCAAGGTAGGACCACTAGTATGCGGACCACATATCCCTTCGTGCACTTCTCATAACGCAATCTGAGCTTCGTCACTCTCTAAACATCTAAGGAGGGTGCCATCTAGACCTCGTCGGTATAGGATATCAGCTAGGATAACGTATCGGGAGGATTGGCGGATGAAAGTGCGGCATTGGTTGTTCGATAAATCGGGAGGTAAGATGTTGTCGCGAAGGTATGTGAATATGGAACCATATAACTGGGATTCAGGACCAACAACACATATCATTTCCGTAGGAGTGATCTCATATGACGGAATCAGCAGGTTGTCCACCAGGAACTCATAGCAGGTCTCATTTTGCGGCAGATCAATGAGCGAAGCAATTGTAGCCATGGCATCAGCAGCACGATTCTGTTCTCTTGGTATCTGCTCAAACTCTATCGTTGCAAAGTGTTGTTTCAGATCATCTACCAGTTGTTTGTAAGGCATTAGCTTTTCATCTTTTGTTTGATAATCATCAGTTGCTTGACGGATGACAAGTTGAGAATCCCCAAACACACGAAGTTCTTGGATCTTCCACTGAACTGCAATTCTTAACCCAGTTGTTAATGCCTCGTATTCCGCTATATTGTTGGTACAAGGAAATGATAAGCGGTATGAATTTGGTATAGAATCGCCTTGGGGAGTTATAAAGAGTATACCCGCTCCTGCCCCATGCTGTGTGTATGAGCCATCAAAGTATAGTTGCCATGGCTTTGCAGGTGATATTGTTAGAATGGACTCATCTGGAAATTCTGACTGTAGAGGAACATCATCTATCATGGGAGCATCTGCCAGTTGATCTACGATGGCTTGTCCTTTTATGGCTTTTCTGTCCACGTATTCAATGTCGAATTCACTCAAAATCATTACCCACTTGGCCAGTCGCCCCGTAAGTGTAGCTTTGTTGAGCAGATATTTTAGTGGATCAATTCTGGCAATCAACTTGGTCTTGTGAGTAAGCATGTAATGTCGTAATTTTTGTGAAGCGAAGACCACAGCGAGACATGCACGCTCAATTGGTGTGTAGTTTAGCTCATATCCCACCAATGTGCGACTGATATAATAGACTGCTTTTTCCTTGCTGTCAGGTACTTGCTGTGCTAGGAGTGCCTCCAGTGCTGTTGGAGTAGCTGATATGTAAAGTAGCAATGGTTGATCTGGAATTGGTGGCATCAAAACTGGTGGGTTCAAAAGATAGTCCTTGAGTGCCTGAAAAGCCTGTTGACAGTTCTCATCCCATTTGAATTTGATGTTTTTGTGTAGCAAGTGCTGGAAAGGATTGCACTTATCTGCAAGTTGTGCTATGAATCTTCGTATGGACTGGAGTCTCCCTTGTAAAGACCGAAGTTGACTGATATTCTTGGGTGGCGGCATGTCCAAGATAGCCTTGACTTTTGCTGGATCCGCTTCTATTCTTCTTTTAGACACAATGAATCCTAGGAGCTTCCCGGAGGTTACTCCAAAGACACATTTCTTTGGATTTAATCTTACCTTGTATTTTTCCAGCCTATCAAAAGTAACTGAAAGTATATCCAAGTGTGTATTTCTGTCTATTGATTTAACCAAAAGGTCGTCAACATAATCTTCCACCGTTACATGCATGAGATCATGGAAGATAGTAGTCATGGCTCGTTGATACGTGGCACCTGCATTTTTCAGCCCAAAGGGCATGACATTCCAGCAGAAGGTTCCCCATGGACAAGTGAATGATGTTTTATGTTGATCTTCAGGTGCAATCTTGATCTGATTATATCCAGAAAATCCGTCCATTAAAGATAACATCTCATGGCATGCTGTGAGATCAACAATTAAATCAATGTTTGGTAATGGGAAATCGTCCTTCGGACAAGCCTTGTTGATATCCCTGAAGTCTGTACATATTCGGATGCTGCGATCTGGTTTGCTAACAGGTACTAAGTTGGAAATCCATTCAGGATAATCAATTGGGCGTATGAATCCGACATCTAGTAATTTCTCCAGCTCTGCCTTGACTAACAATGCCACTTGTGGATGCATTTTCCTCAATTTCTGTTTTACTGGTTTTGCCCCCGGTTTGACTGTTAAATGATGCATTACTAAGTCGGGGTCTAGTCCAGGCATATCAGCATAAGACCATGCAAAGTTGACTTGTCGTTCCTTAAAGAAGCTTATGAACCTTGCTTTCTCGGCCTTTGTCAATGATTGAGCCAAAAATATGTTGTGTGGAACCTCTGCTGTACCGATGTTTGTCTTTATAGTCTCCTCTACCAACATGGATGATTTTTCCTCGTATGATGCTGGGAGAATGTCAAGCCTTCCATCTTCGGGCGCCTCAGAGAGGTTTTCACCCTCAGATACGTCCTTTCTTTTTACTTTTTTAGAGTCAGAGAGCGCCACAGTGTGGTTTTCACCATAAGACCCTTGTTTTGTTTTTATTTTCACATTTTTGCGACTAGAAGGCCCGACACCCTCACCAAAGTATGCCATGTTATTTAGCTCTATGGCGTATCCTTCTTTATGGTCTCCAAGAGGAAGATCATCGCGAATGCCAAGATAATCAACAATAGCTTCGTCATTTTGAAATGTATCAAACTGTGGTGGTCCATCCTGATCCCAGTCAATAAGTTGGGGGTGAACGAGGGGAAGGTCTTTAGTGTTTTTAGAGTCCGCAAGGCTAATAGTGAAGATGTGGTTATATTCAGGTATGTCAAGATAGTCATCGAGGTCGTCAATGGCACTCTCCTCATCAGTTTCGATCGTGAGTGAGTCCAAATTATCATCACTAGTAGCACCCTCAGGGACAGGTGTCCTCATCCTATGTGATCCTGACCTAAGGCCTTGAAACGAAGCTTGTGCGGGATCCTTATGGGTCGGTTCTTGACCAACTCTGAATTTCTTGTAAAACTCCTCCTCCTCTGTAGGTTCATCTGGCTCTCTAAATGTCTCATTGAGTTCATAGTCGCTGGAGGATTTGTCTGAACCCCATTCCCACTCATTGGAATCTGTGGAATAATTATCCTCTTGTTGAACTTCAGCCACTTTGACTCGCCATATCTGTTTTGTTCTCTTATTTTGAACCTTGGGATTTAGAAAACCAAGCCCCTTGGAGCGTTCCCTTCTTGTAGTTAGCTCAGGTTGTAGAGGCTCCATGACACCTTCTTTGCGTAGTCCGAGAGGACTTTTTCCATCATACCCGAATCTCTACAGAATTTTGAAACCTTTACCATAGTTTTCACAGGGTATTATAATTTGATCATGTGTATCATCTTCAGCGTCCTTATATAGCATTTTATATAAAGTTTCTTCCTCTAGTTCGCCCCATTTTTGAAAGACGGTAGGATCCCATTTGAGTAGCATGATGGAGATTTGCTTATTAGGATGTGGCCTCCCATATTCCTTGGGGGAGTTCATGACTTGTCGTAAGAACATTGTTTGATTCAGAGTGTATTCTCCCATGCCTTTGTCTTGAAACTTGGCTCTAAGTTCACCTTGTTTGGATGTCAAGGGCTTTAATGACTCAAGATCAATATATGCTGAAGAAGGAGTAGCCTCACGATTGCTGGGAATGATAATCTCAGTATGTGATCTCAAGTTATTGCAATATATGAATGGATTTGGATCACCATTGACCGTTACCTCGACTCCATTATGAGGAAATTTTATGCACTGATGGTACGTTGATGGGACTGCTCTCATTTCATGAATCCACGGACGTCCTAGCAATATGTTATATGTGAGGTCTAGATCCAGGACTTGACAAATCACGTCCTTTGTGACTGGCCCTATTCTTAGTGGTAAGATGACCGTGCCCTTGGACGAACGCTCTTCATCATCATAAGCCTTAATGGTGATTTGGTTCATAGAATTCACAGCTTTGTCAGAATATCCCAATTGTCTAATGGTGCTCAATGTACAAATATTAAGACCTGCTCCTCCATCTATCAGGACTCGTTTTATTCGGTGTTTATGTATGAAGGCTTCAATATGTAGAGGTGCATTATGAGGCTGACTTATGGAGGCGTCATCGGCTTCTGTGAATGTGAGGGAGTGTGGAATAGATAGGTATCCCACCATGGCTTGAAACTGATCCACGTTCAGATCAGTAGGGACAGCAGCATCTCTCAAGGTTTTATGAAGGATAGCTTTATGTGCAGGAGATATACGTAAGAGCTCAAGAATAGAGATGAGTGCGGGTGTTTTCCCTAATTGCTCTACAAGATCGTACTCAGGCTTAGTTGACGGAAGATTGGTATTCTTAGTAGAGGTTCCTGGCAATGTGATCTTACCTCGACGGGTTGTAACATGACATTCGGAGGTAGATGTGGACGAAGATCCCACACCTTTTAGGACAATTTTAGGTCGCTGAGGAGGATTCTCAGGATTTTTATTTTTGATAGTAATGGTAGAAATATGATTGTCCATTGAGATGTGGTTAATAGTGGAATCATAATTGTAAGATGTTCTGGTGTAATTGGCTTGATCATCTGTGACTTTGCCTTTTCCCTTGTCATGTTTTGGGAATGGTTCCTTAAACACCTCATGCTCTTGGTTAGATGAATGTCCCTCAATCTCAATATCTCCTCTGTCAATGAGATCTTGTACAATGTTTTTCAATCGATGGCAATTACTTGTCTTATGACCCTTGCTCTTATGAAACTCGCAATATTCATCATCATTCCACCAATTCGGTTTTACCTTTGGTTCATATGGAGGAAAGTCTGGGACCGTGATCACTTTGTTTGCTACAAGCTTTTTGAATATTGATTCAAGTGGTTCTCCCAATGGAGTATATTTCCTTCGTGGTTTAGCAGCCGTTTGATTGTTCACTTGATTGTTGGTAGAACTTGATCCAGAAAAGACGAACTTTGGTCTCACTGTGTTGGCATCAACAACACCATCATTAACTGTGTTCTTGTTCTTGTTCCAAAACTTTGGTTTGTCCTTTCCCTTAAAGTCCTCTTTGTTTTCTTTAAATAGTTTGATAACTCCTTGTTCAATCAAGACCTTTTCTGTTGCTAGGCCCTTTTCAATGACATCCTTAAATGTAGACAAACAAGCTTTTCTGAGATCATAGCCAATAGCCTTGTTAACGTTTTGTGTGAACATTTCCACCATTTGTTTTTGTGGGATTTCACAAGAGCATCTGCTAGCTAAGTTTCTCCATCTTTGTAAAAATGACGCAAAAGATTCTCCTTCTTTTTGTTTCGTATTGCACAAGGTAGTAACTGAGACATCTGTTTCAATGTTGTAAGAGAAATGTTGAATGAATGCTTCTGCCAAGTCGCCCCATGACTTAATACCAGGAGGTAATTGAGAAAACCATTCCATAGCTTGATCTCCTAAGCTCTGTGGGAACAACCTCATTAAGTATGTTTCTTCTGCGGCTACCTCAATGCAAGCTGTGAAGAATTGTCTTAAATGTGCCTTGGGATCTCCTCTCCCTCTATATTTGTCAAATTTCGGCGTTGCAAAGTGCGGAGGAAACAGAGGCATTGGAATGCTCTTATCAAATGGATAAGGGCATATATCTCTCATAGTATATGTGGGTTTTGATGTGCCCATGTCTTCCACTTTCTTTTGTAGATCTCTAATTTGTTGCTCCAAATTATTTTTGGGAGGAGATGGATTTCTTGTAGCATACCCCATGTTTGAAACACCCATTTGAGGAGGAGCTTGTTGCATGTATGGATGATACTGATCGTAGACATGTCCATATGGAGGTCTATATTGTTGCGACATGTATGGAGCACTTGGCATAATTTCTTGTTGAGGGACCCCATATCTGTTTTGTGTATATAAACCATATTCAATAGGCCTTTCATTTTCCATTGTGTTGCCCCCAATTTTGGCATGAGGTCTCCTTGTGTCAAAATTTTGAGGAAGTCCTTGAGTATCCATTTGTCTTGGTTGACCCATATCTTGAGCATGTGTTTGAACATAGGGCCTCCATGATGGTCTTTGAGTGTAAGTATCATGCATTTGAGCTTGTGTATGTGGGATTGCTGGTTTCTGAAGCAAAACTGATGGTGACTCCGGCATCATATTATTTGGTCCTCCACTATTAGGTTGAGTTTGTTGTGAAGGTCTACTTTCCATAAGTTGAGATAAGTCAAAATCATGTGGTATTTTAGCTCCACTTTGTGCCATCATGTTTAGAAAGTATTGACGATCTCTCCTCATTATCTCTTCAACCAATCTATTGAATTGAGGATCCATTATAGATTCTTGTATGTCTGCTGATAGTATTGAAGAATTGTCCACATTATCATTGTGTGTAGCGTTGTGTATAACGTTTGCGCTTTCCACATTTGGATTGTGTCTATAAACATTCATGTCTGGTAATGTAGTGTGCTCAGGATTGTAGAAGACATCATTGTCATACTCATAAGAACTCATGTTTACGGACCCTTGAGCTTCTTTAGCTTTTCTCCTAGATTTTTGAAGACGGGTTTCAACCATGAACTAGGTGTTTAGCAATATGTGAGAGACTAGACGAAAATGACAAGAGTATGTAAGACCAAGAGTTGTATGGAATGTAAATGAATCTGAAGTTTACTTGCAATGTCCAAAGTGTAAGACCAAGTATGTATGTAGTAGAGTAGGTGTGACTTCCAAAGAGAGGATAGTTTCTCTTGATGAGGTAAGCTGACCTTGACTCTAAGTAAGACCAAATGAGACCCAAAGGTAAGAAACCTTGATGAGGGACCACTTAGCAAAGTGTTGTAGTATGTAATGTGTTGACAAAGTATGATGAGGACAAGCAAGTGACCTTTTGACTCAAGTTTAGACTAGTATGAATGTAAAATGAGGTGTGAAGCAATGATGGACTGTGTAAGACCTTAGAACAGGCTGAATGCTAGATGAAATCTGAAGAGACAACCTAGGAAGCTCAAGTATGCCGAAACTGATTTCTTTGTTTGCTTGACTGTTAAACTTTTCAAATCCTGACACAGACGCCTCTGTATACTTCACAGACGCGGTTTTAAGACACAGACGCTATTCTGTTTGACGCAGACGTGATTCTGAGATTTCCTGTTGATGTTTGCTGGGACTGTAACAGTTTTTTTTTTTGCAATTGTGGACACAGACGCGATTCTGTACTTCACAGACGCGCTTAGCAGACACAGACGTGCCTCTGTTCGACACAAACGCAGATAAAAACACAGACGCGATTCTGTACTTCACAGACGCGCTTATCAGACACAGACGCGTTTCTAACCGACACAGACGCGTTTCTGCAACCTTAGTGCAATCTTTCCTATCTGTGAATTTGTTTTACTGTGACCAAATCTGATTTTTCGACTGTTTTTCGTGACAAGAGGACACAGTGTTGATGACCCAATGTTTGCAGACTGTTTAGACTCCAAAAAGTGTGTTGTTTGATGTAAAAAGTTTTTGCATACACTTGAAGACACAAAAGACACAATGTTTTGCTATTTTTGTCTTGATTGTTTGAATGTTTATCATAAGTCAAGCACAATTCTTATGGCTGGCCAGGACAATAATTATTGATCCCACATGGGGTTTTACCCCCGAGGCTACGCTATTCAGAGCGGATACTTAGATGCTTGACCTCACTGGCTCCACCCTCGGCACTCACTTCTCGGGTCAGCCAAGCATCAGTCCCCATGAAAACTCCCCATGGCAAACTTTGTATCTCTACTAAGAACCGTATGTGTGTGGGCCGCTACCAGAGGTCCGACCTCCTGCCTCAACAACTAGAAGGATTTGGGCATCTAAAACAAAATGGTGCTAGTAAGGGCATCCGCTCGTGTGGCCATACATGCGGCACTTTCAGCTCTGTAAATACAGAAGGCTCCCAGCCGGTAGGGGTTACGCCCTACAAATGATCAAATAAATTTGATCAAACGGGTTTATGGGGAGACATAGTGTCGGTATGAACTAATCAGCACACGTTATCCATAGTTTTCACCATGAATACATTTGATTATAGTGGCTTGGAAGAAGATGGCTTTTCTTTTGCTACCACTTGGGTCGTTCTCTTCTCACTAGTAGTCCTAATGACCACACGGGAAGACAGGCCCTCTAAAGAGTAAACAAAAAGAGCCTATTGCTCAAGACACAAAAGACAATGGTTCAATTTTAGTGCACCAATTGAAGTGTTTGCTAAGCTATGAAACAAGGCACACAACAAAAATTACAAAACCCTAGCTAAGGCCCTGCAACAAAATTGTTAGTAGTTTGGGTTGTTTCAAATGATAACCCCTTCCTGCAAGCACACAAGTTAGGTAAATTTTAGAAAACCCAAAAGACTTTGTGAAAAGGGGCCTTTAACAAAAACGTATTTGCCTCCAAAGCAAGCTGCACAAATCAGGTTAGCTAGATCTGCAAAGGTTAGCCGAAAATAAACCAGATCTAAAACCCTAAGTACAAAATCCGAAAACCCGAATCGAAAAAAACTTGAAAAATTTGCAAAACAGAATGCACAGACGCTGTTATACCAGACACAGACGCGTCTGTCTGACACAGACGCAGTTCTGTTATTCACAGACGCGGTCACAGAACACAGACGCTTCTTTCTGTTACAGACGCGATCGGATGGTGCACAGACGCGATTCGGGATCACAGACGCGACTTTCGGAAACCTGCAAAAATAAAAATGACAGAAACACAGATGCGATCCAAGATATCACAGACGCCTCTGAAATACAAAAACGCGATCCGAACACTCGCAGACGCGGAAAAAACCTAAAATGTCGTCGAAATCGTCCGATCTGCAACTTCAAAAATGCAAAATCTGCAACAAAATGTTAAATGCAAAGGGACAAGTGTCCCACCGGGCGTGCCAAAATGTATATGGTGAAAATGGATAGCAATAAACAACAATATTGAAAGACTAAAATGGATTCAACCACCAAACCCTAGCCTAACAATGAACAAAGATCCACCATAACACATGAAGATAACCTAAGACAATGCAAAATAACTCAAAATCACAAAGATTATACCATCACATGTCCACTAGGGTTTTGATCTCCATTCTTCCTATCTCCATTGATCTTGTTTGATATGCTTGCTCTCAGATTTTTATGTGCACAAGAGCTCAACAAAGAACGGAATGTGGTTGCAAGTAGAATTGTAGTGTAGTCAATTGATCAAGTAGTTAGGGTTTGATAATGAAGAAAGCATCTCCTTAAATAGAAGACACAATAGAAAATGGAGGGTTAAGATTGAGAGGTGTAAAAAGAGAGGTCGGCTAGGATTAGAGGGTAGGTATAAGAAATACCAAAATAATGAAAGAGGTAGGTAGTGTAGGAAATAAGAGATGAATGACATGTGTCATGTGTAGAAAAAGATAATGAATTAATTAAATAAATAAAGATTTATTTAATTAATAGAAGAAGTAGGACAATTAAATAAATAAAATATTTATTTAATTTAGGAAAGGGATAATTTAAATAAATAAATGTATTTATTTAAATGAGAAATAAGGCTAGAAGAGGATAAATGAATTAATTAAATAAATATAAATTTATTTAATTAATAGAAGAATTAGGCTTAGATAATTAAATAAATAAAATATTTATTTAATTAGACATGACAATTTTGAGTGTCTACACTCACTCTTAACTATCTTTCTACCAAAGGGTTTTGATGCACATGTCAGACACTATATTATGTTTTGCTGGAAAAAAATGAACACTTGTGTAATTGAAATATTTGACCCCCTTAATCATATCCAATTTTGAAAAACTTTAGCAGTTTGGAAACTATATTTTAAGTACTACAATCTTTGTTCTTTGGGTATCTTCAAATTTTGAGTGGACAAGTCTCAAATTGCTCCTCCAAGTTCAAGTTTAGCTAATTTCAAGAAAAAGAACAAGTGGCCACTTATACCCCACCTTTTTGTTCACCATCTTGGTGAACTTACCCATTAGACTATATTTTTTCTTCAATCACTCACCATTTCTGCAAGACATTATACATTATTGGGGGGCTATGTAGTCTCTCTATTTCCTTCCTATGGAGGGATACTTGATTGTATATATACATGATGTATGTAGTTCTTGGGGGTATCATTGAGTACTCCATGCATCATCTTGTTATTTTATTTTCTCTTGTTTGGTGAGGAGTTTTATCCTACTATCATATTTTCTCCCTTTCTCCAGTTGTGAGAGTTGCATTGGTTTGTGTCAGCAATTGACACTCATCCAGTGGTTTCTGGTGGCTTCTAGTGGCTGATTATTTGTTTAGGGTTGTCATTGATGTCAACTCTTCATAGAGATTCAATCTGGTGGTCGTGATTTTTCTTATCTAGAAGCGTGTGTTAACCGGTATTTCAGGAAGAACGGAGCATTTTTGGGTCTAGAAGATTTCTGGTGATTGTGATGCATTGAAGCGTGTTTGGGATGATTGGTCCAACTTAGACACATCATTCTATTATTATTTTGGTGATCCTCATTTATCATTTTTGATCTAGTCAAGCTGACATGTGACTACACATTACACCTTTAGGCCAACATGATGTATGATATATTTTGTGGTTGTCAGTATATATGTTTGGAGTGGGTGATCTTTTTGGTGTATTATGTGATTGTATGTGAGCGAGAGGTGATCAAGAATCCATTTTGGTACAGTTTCACATGTGCATTCTTGATTTGGTAGCTGACTAAGAAAGAGAACATGGCAGAACATAGCAGAACAAGAGAAGTGATCCAGTCAGTGCATTCAGTACTTAACCAAAACTCATCCAGGCATAATAGATGTTATTTCAAAGTTCATACATTGTAATTTATCATTGTAACAACTTTTTAAGTCAATGAGACTTCACTAGGGGTTGTAGCCTTCTGGGTCATTGTAATTGTGTAGTGAGCTCTAGGCAGTGTGCCTAAATGCATGTGCATTCCCATTTTATAATATTGTTTTTCTACTAGCCATAGTGGAATAATATTGTGGGTTCAAATCCCACCGTAGTTTTTCCCATTTGGGTTTCCATGTCAAAATACCGATGTTATGATCTTGTCGTTGTTTGTTTTATGTTTCTACATTTCAGTTTCAGTTATTTGCTTCTGATGGTTGAAAGTTAATTCTGAAAAATTTGTAAATCGGTAGATCATTGATTCACCCCCCTCTTAGTGATCCCTGATTCCAACAATTGGTATCAGAGCCTAGTACCTATGAGGAAGCATAACCGCTTGAGGAAGGTCTAGGAGATTGATTCAATGGATTCTAATTTTCAAAGACAACTCAGTGTGCCACTTGAGGATCTTGATGCAGCTGGAAATGAGATGTGTACCTTGAAGAAGAACCTGAATGCTGATGATGATTTCATTAATGACTTGAAGGATCAAGAGACAAGAGGAAATAATTGATGGACAAGCTGAAGGAGAAATAAGATCAGATTATGGAATACAAGGGAAAAGCTTATGAAGTTAACAAGCTTGAGAGAGAGAACGTTGCTATGAAGAATGAGATGCAATCCATTGTAATGAGGCTGACTAAGGAGATTAAGGACCAAAAGAAGAATGAAGATAATCTAGCACAATCATTGAAGGAAAGAGCTAATGAATGTTTCAGGCTTACCTATGAGAATGATCAATTGAATCTTGAGTTGACATAGTCAAGGAAAAATGGTCAAGAACTTGAAAGATAGATTTCTACTTGAAGGGATGAACTCGCTACTGCTATTGAATACAAAGACAAATTCAAAGCTAGCTCAGCAAGGCTTGATGAGATGCTGGAAATTCAGAGACATGAAAAGGACATGCGAGGTCTTGGATTTGAGAAAGGTGGTCCTCTAGATTTGGACAAGGCAATGCTAAAACTGATCAAAAGAAGAGCAAGAATCCTTCGGTAAGACAGCCTAAAGCTCACAAATTCAATGGTAGATGCTTTACTTTTAGTAAGTTTGGTCATATGGTAAATCAATGTAGAAGTAGGATGAATAATGGAATGAACAACATGAATAATGTTCCTACCTTTACCGATCAGTATTTCATATGCAATAACTTTGGACACAAGTCAAATATGTATAGAGCAGTAGTGAATAACTTCCAAAATAAAAGATTCTATGCTTGTGGGATGTTTGGGCATATCTCTAATCAATTCAGGATAAGACAAAATCAGATGAACTTTAGACCTATGCAAAATAATGTTGTTTGTCGTGCATGCAACAAAACTGGTCACATTGCAAAGTATTGTGCAAGTAAGAACAATTCTCTAGTAGACAAGAACAAATCAGATGAGAAGGAAAAAGAAAAAGAAGAAGAGATCAAGGAGAAGCATGAGAAGATGTGGGCTAGAAAAGATGAATCTAAAGTAGAAAATGGGTTTGCACCCAAATCGGGTGCAGGATCTTCATCCAGTAACTAGGGATTTATACCTTAGGGGGATATTTTATGCAAATTCTAAGAACCCCCTCTTTGGTGGTCTACAATCAATTTCGAAAGGTTGTAGAAGACTTAAATTAGTTGTATAGTTGTTATCCAGAAGTTTTTAAGAAGATTTGATGATCTGGTATGCGACTCTGTGAAAATCATGATAGTTGGTTGTTGCGTTTATTACAATGGAAAATTAGGTTTTCAAAGTTTTATTTGTCATAATGTGATAAAGTGAATAGAGAAGAGAAGAGAGAAAAGTGATTTGGCGATTTCTACAGCAATTTCAGTGACTCCAAAGTGAATTTCAGCGCCCGATTGTGAAGCAAGGTATTTATCTGTTTAGGCTTTATGTTTTCACAAACCCTAGCATTTGAGATGGATTCATCTTGTGGTGTTTCTACCCCATTGGTGGTTGAGATTAAGGACAAATCCTGACCTATTTTCAAGAAACTAAGTTTGCTCCTGCTCCGGTGGCACAATCTATTAAACCTAGCCCATCTAGAAAAGGTGTGTTGAATCAAAAGAAGCCTAAAAAACTAATGTTACAGTATCTCTAGTGGCATCTGAAATTGAGTCTGAGGAGGAAGCAGGAAAGGCAAAAAAGAAAGGAGAGTTTGTGAGAGTGGTGAGGAAGTTGTAGTCCGATGGAGCCCAACAAAGCAAGAAGGAAAAATTTGATCCTACAACTATCGAAACATCCAGAAGAGGTAGACAGGTCAAAAGTCAACTTGAAAAAGACCTTGAGTTTGGTGAATTACAAGGTAAGTATACAATTATTCCTCCATTGACAATAGATCAATTGATAAATGAAATAATAGTTTATAGAAATTTAAATAATATTGGAGCTTATTATGAGAATTTAGATGAAGTTGATCAAAGAAAGGTTGAAGAAGCAGATGTACTATATTTACACAATTTTAGCAAAACATTAATTGAATTGGAGAAGGCCATTCTAAAATATTTTAAGATTGACAAGGAGATTAATGAGAAAGAGTTAATAAATGTTTGCACCTATACCACGCATGATGAAGCCAAGAGGTTGATTGAAGAGGCTAACAAGAAAGAATTATGAAGCAAGAACAAGATTAACAGGTCAATGATTGGAAATGTGGAAGAGGTGAGGAAATAAACAGAGGAGATATGGAGAAAGATAATTCAACATGACCCTCTGTACAAGGATGCATTCAAATCATCTCAGCTAGAAGAGAAGCAAGGTGTTTTCGGAAGTCAAATAAATGAAACTCAGATTAAGGATCATCCAAAAGACCAAGGTAACACTACACTTGATGTTGAGAATGATGATGTTCCTCTAGTGGTGGGTAGCTCTTCCACGCAGAGGCCAAGATTGATGAGGTTGATAAAGGTAAAGGTGTAGCTGAACTGGCAATTGTCACTCCTCTAGTTACAGGTACCCCGCCTCAGATCTCTATTAATCTTGATGGTTCTATTAATCTTGGAAAGATGTCTCCTATAGATAAGCTCATTCTTGTAGCTTCTATGCAAGCCCAAGCTAGTCAAGATCTAGTGAAGTCAAAATATGAAGATAAAAGGCTAATTTTGATGTCAGTAGACGTTTTGTAGAAGGTGGCTCCAAATGTACAGTTGGATTCCAATAACAGCCTCTCCGGTAAATTGTTATAGTTGATTAACAGTGTAAATAACAATTTTGATTCTTTGGAGAAGACTGCTACACATAAATTTTTGGATAAATTTAAGGATGTTAGAATTCAAACATTTTAGAAGATGATTGAGGATGATAGAGTGATACTAAATAAGACATTGCAGATTATTTCTGACACATTGTCAGAAGTCGGTAAATTATATAAATCTTGCCTAATTTTGCCTAAATTCATTGTAGATATTGACAAGTAGATAGGTGTTTTCCAGAGCAAGCTTGCTGGTATTTCTCATTCCTTTGATCCTAATGTAACTTTAACTAGAAGTGTTGAAGGGTAGATTATAGCTCTGAATGATCAAATCTCAAGCCTCCAAGCAGACAAGGATAAAATTTTGAGAAGAGTAGGTGAACTCCGGAACCTGATTGCCACCTGGTTGGACACCATATTAAGTAATAAGGTGGATTGTATGAAGGAGATGGCTCGACCTGTGTCATATGATCTAAGGGAGTTAGAAATTCATGCTACTATATTTAGTGCATTCATCACAGTTTTGGATAACTTGAAGAGTGGGTGGGATACTCACCTAGGATTTTTGAAGACTATTTATGCTTACCTCTTCAAGTATTTATAAATATCTTTGTTTAGGCAACACCCCATCTTTGGTATTGATGTCAAAGTGGGAGAGAAGCGATGAAAAATGTATAGTATCGGAGAGTGGAATTCTTTTTCTAAGGGGGAGCCTTAAAAAGTATTTTGATTCTTTTGAACCGGTGTACAGTGCTCAACACTTAGCCATGTTTTACACGTGTTGCCATCAATGCCAAAGGGGTTAATTATTGGAAATTGACATCGATCTATGGTTTTTGGTGGCTAACTATCTATTTAGGGTTGTCATTGATGGAAACTCTTCATAGAGATTTGATCTAGTGGTCGTGATTTTTCTAATTCAGAAGCGCGTGTTAACCGATAGCTGATTAATCGATATTTCAAGAAGAACAAAGCATTTTTGGGTTTGGAAGCTTTCTAGTGATTGCAATGCATTGAAGCATGTTTGGGATGATTGGGCCAACTTAGACACATCATTCTATTATCATTTTGGTGATCTGCATTTATCCTTTTTTATCCGGTCAAGCCAACATGGGACTACACATTACACCTTCAGGCCAACATGATGTATGATCTATTTTGTGGTTGTCGGTATATATGTTCGGTGTAGGTGATCTTTTTGGTGGATGGTGTGATTGTATGCAAGTGAGAGGTGATTGAGAATCCATTTTGGCATAGTTTGACGTGTGCATTCTTGATCTGGTAGCTGACTGAGATAAAGAATAGGGCAGAATAGAGCAAAACAACAGAAGTGATCTATTCAGTGCATTCAGTACTTAACCGGAACTCATTGAGGCATAATAGATTCTATTTCAGAGTTCGTACATTGTAATTCATCACTGTAACAACTTTTTAATTCAATGAGACTCCCCTGAGGGTTTGTAGCCTTTCGGGTCATTGTAATTGTGTAGTGATCTCTAGGCAATGTGCCTGAATGCTTGTGCATTCCCATTTTGTAATATTATTTTGATAGTGACCATAGTGGAATAATATTGTGGGTTCCAATCCCACCGTGGTTTTTCCCATTTGGGTTTCCACATAAAAATATCGGTATTATGATCTTATGGTTGTTTGTTTTATGTTTCTGCATTTCAGTTTCAAGCATTTCCTTCTGGTGGTTGAAAGTTAATTCTAAAAAATCTGCTAACTGGTAGATCATTGATTCAAACCCACCCCCCCCCCCCACTCTCAGTGATCCCTGATTCTGAAAATTTGTACATGAGTACCTACTAGTTGTCAGGACTCATTCATGCATTTTGCATTCATATTAGCTCTTTAGTTTATCCCTAAGTTAATATTAAGGGGGATGCTGGAGTAAATAGGATATTTATCTAATTATTTATTAATTATGTCCTTTATTACTTTTTTACTTAAGCTAAACTCAGGTGTTTTTTTATTATCTCAAGTTTTTTTTAGCATTAGTTCTAGCATGTAGTTGAGCTTAATTTAGCTCCTACGTTTCATTCCTTTAGTTCTCCTAATCTTAGCATTAGGTTCTATACCTAGGGCTTCATTAATCCTTTATAAGGATTCTTTCAATCATTTGAATTGTATCTCCAATATTTTTCTTTGGTTGATCTCTTTTGTGTGACAAGAATTTTTCTTGCAGACGAATCTTGGCTCTTGTGGTTGATCATCAACTCCTATTGTTGGATATTGCTACTGCTAGGATATGTTGTTGTCATTCATGTCAACATATTCCTATGTTTTGGTGTTGCAGAGAGTTGTTTTGATGATCTGATGTTTGCATTGAGTTGATTTGGTCGGTTTATCTATTTGGGATGATAAATCAACTAGAGATATATCATTACTTATTTATTTCATGATGTTATGTGGTGATTTGGTCGAGTTGTGGATTCTGGTCTGAAGATTGTTCTTCTATGATCAGTATTGCAGTGTTCTGGTATTTGATCTGATGTCCTCCAATATGATCATATCTTTGATTGCGGATTTGGGAGAATGTTTTGGATGTTCATGTGTATCTTAATTTCAGATGGTTCATGATTTGGTGCTCCGCAAGTTATCTTTCTAGTCCGAATTGTTGTTGTTGAGTGTTCTTGTGAGTTAGTGTGTTGATCGATGAAGATTTGAATAAGTGGTGTCGGTGCAACTATTGTGGCTGGTTCTAATGTGCTTGTTGGTGTTTCCTGATCATGTCCTATTTTTTTTTGTTGGTACACATTGATCCTTGTGCATGTTCTTGGTGATTTTATTGATCCGGTGGTATTCATGTTATGCGGTATTTTTGGTGATGTAACGTGTTGCAGTTGATCTTGGTGAGATTTCCGATGGTGATGCATGTTTGGAAATTTGATTTAGGTTCATGATATGTATTATATGTCATTATATTGGTCCAGTGGTTGATCTATGTATCATGTGATATAATTTTGTAATTAAAGGTTGAGGGTTTTCCCCACCTTGTAGTCAAGGTTGATGATTTGTATATATAGGTGGTATAGTCATGTAATTTGGGTGATGGTATTGTGTCTCTATTATCTGAGAGTGGTGTATGTGTGCATAAATGAATTCATCCTTCAATGTGGTGTATTGAGCAGAGATTGTTCTAGGGAAAACAAATGTGCTTAACCGGAACTATTATCGGGCATTAGCAGATGCTATATTTGCAGTTCATGTAATCCGGATTGTATTTCGAATCTTATTGTAAGGTACTAAACCTTTCCTAAGGGTTGGAGCCTTTTGGGTCATCTTATTTTGAGCAGTGAGCTCTAGGTAGTGTTCTTGAATGCATGTTCATTCCCCATTGTAATATTTACACATACTACTACAGAGTATCATCTTATTGTGGGTAGGTTCCCACCATGGTTTTTCCCTTAACTAGGTTTTCCACATCAAAAATCTTGGTGTTATGTGTGTTGGTGCTGATAGACTTATAAAGCACTGAGAGGGGGGGTGAATCAGTGACAACAAAAATAATAGCACTTTAAACACTGACCGGTAGAGATACTTAACAAGTTTACTAAACAATATGCATGCAATCCAAAATTATATTGAAGAATCCACAATAAGTAAAACATCTACCATAACACAAGTGTTTATATGTGGAAAACCCAAATGGGAAAAACCACGGTGAGATGGAACTCACAAGTTAACTATCTACAGTAATAGATAACTGACCGGTTAAGGTCTACAAAAGTGCTTTGCTAGGAGCGAATCCTATTAAAGATCCCAAAGCTTTGTAAGGAGATATACCCTATTAAAGGTAGTACCCTATTAGGAGTAACTTCGGCAGAGGATTTTAGAATCCAAACTAATGGATCACCTTGTTAAATGATTTATACATTGAATCTTGTTAGAGCTCACCTGGATAGGGGATTTGACTATTGTAGTGATTAGAAAACAACAGGTGGTGTGATCTAGAAGTAGCACAACTTGCTTGAATAGATCCTCTCCTGCTTAATCAAAACTACATCACCAACATATTTTGCAATGCCCTCAACAACTTAACAATTCTATCTCACATCATATCATATATCAAAATAGTTCATCATAATGTCATTATATAGACATTAGATTTCATGTCGGCTTAGGAATCATATCACAATTTCCTAGGTGTGGTGTATCTGGACAATCTAACATAACTCATCACAGCTTGCCACCAAATCTATCAGTTAGGGGTAACTCATCAAGACTAGTGATAAGTCATCACACAATCAATGAACACCGGTTGGAACATCAATACCAATTAAGAGTTAACCTCATTCAACACATAAACTGATTGTCCTTTATTTGCTTCTTTGATGGTCTTCATTAAATTTCCAAGCTGGTGTCAAGCCATTCCTGCATATACCAGTTGTCTACATATACTGGTTTGACACCCTCTAAACCATCTTAAACTAAACATCCAATACCGGTTGCAATACAAGTAACTTTAGAAGTAATACTGGTTTGTCTTAACTAAGATGACAATGACAATGTGAACATTTGTTTGTATACATGTTCCATCAATGACAACAAATGAAGTCATCCATTACAATCATCATCAAGCCAACAATCTCCCCCTTTGGCATTGATGGCAACACTTATAAAATTTACAACTTTACATCTAAGTGTCCATACAAAAATTGTACAATATATATTTCTACTCCCCCTTAACAATACATACCAAATTTTCACAACACATACATATTTCTACTCCCCCTTTGACAACAATGCCAAATTGAAAAGTAAAATACATATATATATATATAGCAAAATTTGCATCAAAATTTTACATATACAAAAATGTAAGAGTCTTTATCAAGGTGTGTTCACTGCAATTTTCAAGAAAATATTACTGAAAGTGAGCTTCATTTGAGAAAAAAAAAATTCCCATGTTTCCAATAAGGTTTCAATGATCTCAATGGTGTTCATAACCTATGCAGCAAATTCCTCCATTGCATCAACTGTACTCATCTTTGGAGTAGCCAAAACCACTTTTGCATCCTTATATGCCTATTGCAAGATGTCCACTTTAGGTCTCAATAAATTATTTATCTCCTTTAGGGATCGGAGTCTCTTAGCCTATTCAAATCATACATATCTAACCAGTTTTGCAAATCATCAACCGATTTTCCAACAACTGAGACTAAATCCTATAAAGGTATGTATGTAGTACATATCTTTTCTAGTTCTTGTTCTGTCTTTGTTTGCCTCTGAATTAAATTAGTATAGAAAAATGAAACATTAGATGTATAGGCTAGAATTATGCCTCATGTTTCAATAGCTTTTCTCAAAAGATCTTTATTCAAGTATAAAACATTCTTCCCTATATCAATATCCTTCATGATGTGTTCTCCTCTTTTCTTCTTGTATTTTTTCTCAACTAAAGTTTGAGAAGCTTCTTCAAGGGACTTTAGTTGGTTAGAGGCATCAGCAACCAACTGGCCAAGCTTGCCAATAGGATTTGACAAGTTCCCAATATCAGTCTCTGGTAGAAGACTGGACAAAATTTCCACAGCAGTTTGGATTGTTTTTGCTTCCTTCCTCTATTTTTTTAGTCTCTTCTTCTGAGCCCTAGATTGCATCATAGTTGCAATCTTCATTCATTCTGATACACTCATATGTTCTACATCTATAGGCCCTTTGATGCCTACTGAGTCATCTTCATCATCATTTTGTTGCTTAACTATTGTCATTTCTTTTTCAGCAGGTCTTATCTCCTCAATTTTCTCTTTCTCTTGTTCCTTTTCTTATTCAAAAGACTTCTCTTCAACCTTTTTCTTAGATTTCTCCTGAGTAACCGATGATAGTTGAGTTTTCACTTGTTGATCTTTTACCAGTGGAGGTGGAATATCCACACTTGGTTGAATTATTGGTATTTCAATTGCTTTAACCTGTGAAACAATAATAACCGGTGGCTATTGTGGTTGCTTATCGAGTTCAATAATATTGCCAGATAGATCAATGGTGTCCTGAATATCATCAACAAAAATAATCGATTGAGAAGTAGTATCACCCTTATGCTTAACAATATCTGGTGAAACGATTTCTTCTCCATCTAACTCTGGTTGTCCTCCAGTCTCTGTTTGATCATCATTATGAGACTTTGAATTATTATGAATCCGTTGAACATTTCTGGCTATCTGATGAGTTCCCACTTCAACATATTGCACCTTTCCATTCATTAACATCAATCTTCTTGTCTTAAAATGAAATTGTCCTTTGAATTTATCAAGCAATGCTACTAATTCATCTTTAGACAATTCGGGAAAATACTGAATGAAAGTACTATCAATTATTTCTTGATCCTATTCAACCACCACTTTCCACTTATTTACAAGAATAGAATACAAAGAATCAGAAATATCATTTTTAAGATCCTAAGGCAATCGATTGTATTGACATAAGTAGTTGATTACCTGTTGAACAATTTGTTCTTTCTGATCTTCATTAAATGAATCAAAACATTCTTTCACATTATCAAACCTATTCATCCCTAATGTTTTTACAGTTCTCTCAAAATAAATCTTAGGTTTGTAAGATAAAGCGTTGATAGGAATACCCTACTGAGAGGTGTCTTCAACTGGTTTGGATTTCTTACCAATTGCCTTTATTTTCTTTAGCTCCTCCTTAGTGTCGGTATCATCAGATTCTACTTGAAGAATCAGTTTCCTTTCTCTCCTCTTCATTTCAGTCTGCTTCTTTACATATACTTTTGGTGCCAGTTCCTTCTTGACTTGGACACTTCATTTCACTCTTGTACTCATTGGCACTGAAGGTTCTTTCTCAACCTTCTTCTTCTTTCCTTTACCACTACTAGGTTGAGCACTACTGGTTTGAGCCTCTACAGTTTGCTCCTCAAATGTTCCCAGTCTTTTCTTTTTCTTGTCCACTAGAAATGCCAACATATTATTAGCACAACCGATTAACAAGTCATAATTGACTTCATAACTCATGTCTTCCATGAGACAAAAATCAGTGGTGTGTGAAAATGATGTCTTTTGGAAAAAAAATCACCACATCTTCAGGTAGCCTCACCCTCATACTCATCTTCTTTTGGAATTCATTAAAGTACCTGTTCATTGAAGCAGAGAAGGTTTTATTAACAACCTTAATGTTGTTCTTGATCTAAGCAGTTACCAATAGGTCTTTTGACCATTGAATGTCACCAATTCTCGATAGGAAATTCTGAAATTAAAAGAATAAACCAATCAATAACTGACCAAATTTGAGCTTCTAACTATTGTCCTTCTTTATTGATTGCAGATTTAACATCAATTAACTCCTTATGGCCTCACATAGGTCATAATCTATGTTCTTCGTAATCATTCTATAAGTTGTATGCACTGTTCATTCTACTGGAATAAAAAATCTTGTAGACAATAACCATAGTAGCCAGTCTAACTATTGGGTCCTTAATGTTATTAACAGAAAATGCACATCCATCAGAGGTAGTCTGAGTTAATGTCATTACAGTATCTTTTGAAATTATCCTCATCTTGGGAACTTCATCAGTTTGCCAAAAACCAGTCATAGCATGGATAGCTTCCTTAGTGATCATGTGTGACCTTTCAAGATATATATTTTCACCATGAACTTGACTAAGAATGATTCTAACATGTTCCTCTTCAAAGTCTTCAAGAAAATACTTTGCATTGTGAAAACCCTCTTCATAAACCCTAATATAGTCGGGTTTGATCTTACCTCTTTTGTCACACAGGGATTTCAGTTGAGAGTAAATTGACAATGAACCTAAATCTTCAATTTTGCAATCAATGTAACTAGATAAATCACCTTGTATGATAACACCATCGAGAACTTGAGACAAAGCATTATATGACACAATTTGTTCAAATTCCATAGTCTTCATAGGTTTTGATGTGATCATAAGTCTCTCTAATTGCCTAGATGACGATGTCATTCTGATAAACTCGATTTGAAAGGGATTTACAAAGGAATACCTTAATTCTTCCGCACTGACATGGTTTATGGTTGATTTCTCAAATGCACACTAGTTCCACCTACACTAATCTTCAAAACAACTTCAATCTTTCAATTCGCAGCATAAATTTGTCTTTAACCAGCTAGCAATTCTCTTTTCATTGTGCAAGTGCTCAAGAATTCTCTTTTCATCGTGCAAGTTCTCAAGAATTCTCTTTCGAATGCATTTAGGGTAAAAATAACATAGTAAACATTGCTTTTATCATCTTTACCTACTGCATTAATTGCCTGACCGCTAGGCTTACAAACCCTAATACACCGCTTAACAATACATTCAATATTAACAAGTGTAAGACCGGTTGATAGTCTTTCGAAAAATCGATAGACAAGGATATCAAGATTTCACACATAACAACTCAAAAATGCAAACTTTCTTACCACACATCTTTCAAGGGGTTCGGAAGTAGATTTACTGCTATGCTCCCTTTAGCCCTGTTGAAAGGCTTAATTCACCCACTAATACATTTGGTCTAAAATTCCAATGGAGCTTTTCGATGGAGAAGGTATATTGTGACCACATTTGATTTTTTTTGAAAAAATGCCCGAATTCATCGAAATTCCGACAATAATTTTGATGAAGAAGGAATTACTAATGAAAATTGATTTTTTTATAAAAAAAGTGCCCCTTTTCGTCAAAATTACGACGAATACGGGCAATACTTAAAAAAAAAAAACACCATGTGCAATTCATTTTAACCCAAAGTTGCAATCATGCACAAGCAGAGCTCTATCACTCCCTGTGTGCAATCTCCTCCACCCAATCCTAAATCAAACTACTTGCCTATGAAAAGTAGAGCTCTATCACTCCCACCCAACCCAGCATTCGAGTTTCACTGCGGTGACACATTCCAACTTTGACAGCATTTCGTGCAATTTAACAACGAAAAGGTTAGGATGCTCTACTTCATATGAATTTTCATTTTGGGGTTGCACATTATTGATTTCATTTTGCATATGAATTTTGGACCTATTGCAAGGAAACTTTATGCCACACTATCGATAGCTAAATTATCTATGACCTATTGCAAGTGAACTTTATGCCATGTTATTAACAACTAGATTATCTATGAAGATCATGATTATCGACAACTAGATTAACCTTGATCATGCTAACAAAATATGGAAGTTGAACCTTAACAATAAAATGTTGAAGAAAACCCTACTAGAGTCTAAGAAAAACTGCTTCAAATGGAAACTCCTTATTCAAAATCTTGTTATCAATGTTTATCCTCTCAATTATCTTTATTGCACAGTGCTTTGGGAAGATGTTTGTATATTTTATTCTGATGTCAATATGCTTATGGTATTTGGTCTTTTTTTAATGGGAACATTAGCTAATGGAACAAACCTAATAGATCTTGCTAGTCTAAAGTCCTTATGGGTTATATCCATGGTTTGAACAAAATAGCTAATTTGTTTTGGCTTGTCTTATTCACTAATATCTTATGGCTCTTATGGAAGAAAATAAATGAGAATATGTACCAAGGGAAAGAGATATTTCCTACTGAGTATAATTGTAGACTCATAGTGCTTCTGATTATTGAGCAAGTTACGTTTACCTTGAAGTTGCTAGTAGACAAATTTATGAAGGTAATTGAGGAAGGTACTCTAATCTATAAAGAAGACATACATGATACTAACTTTTGGCCACAAGACCTAAGGAAGGTTGATAAAAAAATTCTAGGAAGAATACATTGACTTCCAAAATGTTTATTGCAAAGAACACCGATACCAATTGAAGAAAAATGAAGCTATTACGGATCTAGAGATCACCCACCAAAACCAAGTGACAATTCTAGTTAGAATAGGATTTCTCTACCTCTTTGTAGAACCTTTGACTCCTTTTAGATAAATAAGACTCAATTGAAGAAGAATAACAAAGGAAAGGGAAAATAGAAGATGAATGAAGATGATGAAGAGGACCAAGATGATAGAAATGAGAAGGAATAACCAACTAGAAGTGTGTAATGTCCCCATCCTTTACACATCATGAATGAAAGAATCGAGCTTTGGAAAATTTAGTAGAAGTCTAGAAGGGTGTGTGAAGACATCACAAATATGTCCCAAGGGTTGGCAATGCCAAATACCCAAGCCAAAGAAGGAAGATGATGACTGGCCTAATGACAGTGCTTTAGACTACAACAATGCAGCAATGGGTTGAAATAATCCAAGTGGAAAGGGGTCTAAGAAAGGGGTTTGTGTGTGTTTGGTGTTAGGAAAGAGTGTAGAAGTGGTTCACAATATTTGTGATAAGAATATGGAGTATTTGGAAGGGGGTTTGTCCCTTGAAAGTGTGACTGTCCCAAGCACACATGATTGTCTTAATAGGATAGTGTTGCAGCAATAGGATACTTTGTGACCTTTAGGGTGGTTGGGAGGGTAAAGTGGGGTGTTTGGCTATGAAAAAGAATTTCCTTGAAGTTTTCATGCAGTACCTTGGAGTGGTATGTACCCATTTGGCATTGGGAGTTGTGTCTAAGAGCCATTAGAAGTCCTAATTGGAGTTGGACTTGTGTGAGTAAGGTTTGAGAGTTTTGGTGTGATTTAGGGGTTGGAAGGGCTTAAGTTGGCCTTGGGAAAATTGAATAAGCCTAGACTAATTTATTCTACTAGTTTGATGTGGGTTGAGAAGCATGAGTCTTCTTTTGGGGTGTTCAAGCCATGTGAGCACCCAATAACCTTGTGAGGCTCTTGTAGCTCTATGAAGAGTAATCACCTATTTGAGTAGGTGAGTTGGGAGAAAGATCTCCACTAGTTGGTTGTGTGTGTGGATGCTCTGCATCATAATCATATTATTGGGATTAAGGAAAGGATCTCATAAGGCCATGAACAATATAAATCTTTAAAATACCAAGGGTCATGATCCTATACAAACCTACATTATTTAGAAGAATGAAAAAAACTAACAAGAATCCATGGTGTTTTCAAGTTTCTAATAGTTCCTAACAATAATTTTCTATAGGTGATATTTGTGTCAAGAAAATGAGTAAAGTTGAATAGCATTAATAACTTGCCATGAGAATACAAAAATATGTAACTTAATTCATACAAAGTCAACTTGTAACTTAATTCACCCAAAGTCAAGCCCCATAGATTGATTTAACAAGAATGTAAAAAATAGATAGATGGTGGTAATGAATGATAAATAATTTGAAATACCTTAAAGAGGGGAGTCATGTATGAGGGAGTTGAAAGGCCTCACATTGGGATTCAAGGATAAATAATTTAAAATACCTAGTACATGAAGAACTAGAAATAAAAATTAATTGCATACTTGGTGTATAGAGAAGATAAATCAAGATTTAGTTTTCAAACCAAACAAGGAATTTAGATGTCTAAAAGAGAAAGAAAGTATTGGTTATATAAGTTCCCTATCATGAAACAAAAATATTGACATTAGATGATTTAAATTAGCTTAATCATTTTAATAGGACATTCAATTATCTATGTGGTGTTTAGGAAAAATAACATGAGGCCAAAAACAAAAACTAACAAAAAATATGCACAAATGGTATGGTAAGCATAAACAAAGAATAGTGGGCTATATGAAACAAAAAGTGACATTGGAAAATAAGAGAGGAGGAGAACAATTACATATCATCCATCTTAGGAATTGAACAATGATTTATTTATTTTTGTATCGTGTAAATATTTGAGGTTCTTTCAAGAAGTTAGTAAAACTCCAAAAGCGAATTTCAATAATGTAATGCATGTAATGATGTCTTTGGTTCTATTTGGAATATGAATTCACTAGTAAGTTCTTCTTCTTTTTTAATTAAGTACTGACCAGAAAAAATGGGGGTTAGCTCCCATACATCATATCAGGAATAATCCTAAAAAGGACCTCTTTCCTTACATTCTCATCATTAGTATACTAGACCTAATAGACATACTAGCATAATTCCTCTAAAACATAGTATTAATTCGCAAGGACTTGAAGAATGATAGCCAGATAATTGCCAATTTCTACTACTTTCACCACAAAAGCTGCCAAGAACCAACCATCTTCCACATCTAGCATCCTTTGGAAGGGGGCTAAATTTCTATTGATGACCCCAATTTGATACACCTCTTATGCATCTTCTATCAGGGTTTTCTTTCTTTCATTCTCTGCCTTTTCTTGGACATGCTCCTCTTCCTCATTATCTGGGCACTCTTTTGAATCTAATGAGATATAATTGCTCGAGTTTAAATACAGAACCAATAGGATTTTCTAGCTGCTTAAATCCAAGTTCAAGATTTCATTAGCAATGGCCTGCCCATCCATAAAGTGAATAAACCCATCTATCTTTTGGATACATGCCTCCTTTGAATCCAGAACATTGACCATTGGGAAAAGCACAGCTTCGTAGATGAAACCATCACACCAATGTCTACCACCACCCAAGATGGAGGTCACCGGTCTCCATATCGCATCTCCTGCCCTATCATCGGTATGAAACAACCTCCTACACTGCATTTGAAAACTAATGCAGAGCCCTAACCATACACCTAAGGGAAAGCCCAAACAAGGTTGGACTTATGACCCCCCAAATCATCACAAGGGTCCTACAAGGAAGGACTCCACACCTTGGATGAGTCTACTCACAAGTTCACTAGGCTTGGGTCTACTCAAGATGAGTAAATGCCTTAATATGTATCCTACACCTTCCCATGAAACCCTTCTCCCAAGGGCTTAGGAATTGGTTCATTTATGGCCATTAGAAATTGGTCCAAGCATTGGTTTTGGGATTAGACTCCAGTTTCTTATACCTCCTTTAGAAACCTACCCCCTAGGCTTGTAGCCCTATTTAGTGATAAAATTGGTCTTAACTTCAAAATGTTACACACACCCATACAAAAAAATTATCATTTCAAACACCCTTTTGGAATTTGTACTTATCCCCAAAGTGGTTTGATATGACCTGCAATTACAAGGTCTGAACCATTTAGAGGCCAAGAGAGCTAATAGGGGCAATTAGGCCTATTTTTCAAAGCAACTACCAATCAATGAACTCAAACTAAAAAACCAACTCTATGGGAATTTGGGGGATTTTTATTAACCTCCAATTCCAACGTTGCATGCCTAGAATCCACCATTATGATGCTTTATGCTGACTGTCCTAAATATTGTCCTAGGTAGTCACATAGAGATGCCTACCTAATTTTCTTTCTTTCTCCACACAACCAGGTTTCCCCTGCAACAACCCAAGAAAAATATAAATTATAGAGTCCTAACCTACATCCCACCAAAGGAAGAGTCTTCTAGTGGACTAGAATGCAAGATAAGGCTATTTTTATTCAAAACCCTCTCCAAACCCTCACTTTCTGGGTTACAGTCAGAAAAATGGAGGGTTCTCTTCACTTGAAACAATTAAGACCTTAGACCCCCACCCAAAAAAAGGTACTTCACCCCACTATCTACTCCATGAATTTTTTTCTTCAATCCAATCCGTGCAGGCACGTGCAATCAATGCAAAGAAAGGATTTCTGGGAAAACTTCAGTATTTTTTTGTTCAATTGCTTCACAACTTCACCATACAACATCAGAAACCTTGGGAATCATGTCCACAAGGTATATACAAATATCCAATGTTTTCCAGCCTAATTTTTAGGAGTTTGGAGCCATTGAAAGGCTTCCCCAACCGCATTTTAAAAAGTTGCACTTTTGCACTCAAAAGTTGCATTTTCCAAAAGTTGCAATTTTGCACAAAATGATGTCATACTTTATAAGGTTGGGATCCACACACTTGGATCAACCAAAAACTCCTAAAACATGTCAAAAACCTATCAAACACAAAATTAAACCATCTACTACCCCTATTGATCACATTGTCCCCATTGGCTTATCAAATTGCTTAATTGGTGGCATGGGCTTACATGGTGGGGCTTATTGAATAAATGAAACAAACTTGCATAACACAAGACACACTAAGACACTACAATGATTCTAGTCTTCATACTTAGAGCCATGATTGGAATGTTGATGAGGTTCCCCTGCACCAAAAACTTTCCTCTCTACACATGCAACTCAGACCGAAATGATGAACCATTTCTGCGACACTTAGTTGAATATCGCATGCCTCCTCTCTACAAACACAATGGCCTTTTTATAATGATCAATTGAGAAACTACTAGGCCACAATTTTGGATTTGATTAGACCAGTTCGATTCCTCTTGATTGAATATTGTCCTCGATATCTTCCTTCAATATGTGCATAATCTTTCTGCAATGCCATCTATGTACCTATGTTTGTTGTATTGTTCATACTCATCCTTCTCTCCTATCGAGATTGGTTTACCAAGATCCTTAATACAAACTGAGGCAAAATTTCACATTTTTTAACCTATTACTGCTCTGATGTTCTGATTTTCATGATCCTTATCGCTTCTTACTATCCTTAAGAGCTCTGCACTCTGTACCTCATGAATGATTTCTTCTTTTTCATATCTTGACTCCACTCCCATATTTTCCAAGCAATCCTCACTCGTGTTTGCTTCATGATAGATATGTCTCACATGATACTCTGGAATTCACTGGTAAGTTCTTATGAAGAAAGGTTTTTTGAGTAAATATTTTGGGGTCTTTTCAAGAAGTTGGTAGAACTGAAAAGGTGAATTTCAATAATGTTGTTTGTGATTATATTTGGCATCTAAACTCATTGGTAAGTTCTTATGTAGCAATGTTTTGATTTTTTTTAGTTTGTTTATCCATTTGGAATGCACCAAAGCAGTTATAAAAAGATCTTTGAAAGATGTATAAAAGTATATTGTTTCATAGAGCTCACAATATTTATTATTCTATTATTTTTTAAACATGATAATGAGCATGTGAATTACTTGAAATATATAATTATTGAATAAAGTTGAAACCTTAATTTCAAATTTAATGAAGCTATTGATACAAAAGACATAAAATTATTTATTATGGTTATTTTTTTGATAGTTTATAAAAAAAATCATTTCCAAAAGTAAAGTAAATATAGTAGTTAATGACATATGCCTAGAGGCCCCACTGTTCGCATACCAAGCATTCCTAGGAATGTGCTGGTATAAACACAATATACCATTGAGGAATCTTTATCAAACTTACAATTGGGGTAACCAGTGTTTGTACAATAATGATTTTTGTTTTATTTCCAAGTTAAATAACCCCACCAATGGGTGGAAAATCTTGTGTACATATGTGTTTTTATACCTTATGCTTTGTATGGTTCCATGATGCAATCTACACGTGCAAAGTGTGTTGGAGAGACTAGTTTTTGTGTCTCATTCTGATAAGACAATGAGATGATGATTTTTGGGTGGTGTGAATACAAGAATCGGGCTTTAGAAGAGTTGGTGGAAGTCTAGAAGGGTGTGTGAAGACATCACAAATATGTCCCATGGGTTGGCAATGCCAAATACCCAAGCCAAAGAAGGAAGATGATGATTGGCCTAATGACAGTACTTTAGACTGCAACAATGCAGTAGTGGGTTGAAATAATCCAAGTGGAAAGGGGTGTGAGCAAGGGGTTTGTGGGTGTTTGGTATCAGGAAAGAGAGTAGAAGGGGTTCACAGTCTTTGTGATAAGAATTTGGAGTATTGGGAAGGGGGTTTGTCCCTTGAAAGTGTGATTGTCCCAAGCATACATTATTATCTTAATAGGATAGTGTTGCCACAGTAGGATACTTTGTGACCTTTAGGGTGGTTGGGAGGGTAAAGAAGGGTGTTTGGATATGAAAAAGAGTTCCCTTGAGGTTGTCATGCAGTACCTTGGAGTGATATACACCCATTTGGCATTGGGAGTTGTGTCTAAGAGCCATTAGAAGTCCTAATTGGAGTTGGACTCGTGTGAGTAAGGTTTGAGAGTTTTTGTGTGATTTAGGGGTTGGAAGGGCTTAAGTTGGCCTTGGGAAAAGTGAATAAGCCTAAACTAATGTTATCTACTTGTTGGATGTGGTTTGAGAAGCATGAGTCTGCTTTTGGGGTGTTCAAGCCATGTGAGCACCCAGTAACCTTGTGAGGCCCTTGTAGCTCTATGAAGAGTAATCACCTATTTGAGTAGGTGAGTTGGGAGAAATATATCCACTAGTTGGTTGTGTGTGTGGATTCTCTGCACCATAATCATATTCTTGGGATAGTTACTTTCCTTTTAGACTAACTTGGGTCTATGACTCTGAATGGTGTTCATCCCAAAAGTATATGTAATATCATTCACTTGCAACCAAGGTGTGACTAAGAATTTTGTCTTACTTTGTCACTAATTTGGATAGTATTGAGAGGATCATATAAGGATGACTATCACCATACTCTCGATGACTTCACAACATTGATAATGAATTCACATTAGACACTCATGGATTACACTATGCTGAAGGGAGTGTCATGTTGTCTTTGTAAGGGTTGTTGAGTTGTGAGAAGTTTTATATGCAGAGGCAAGGGTAGAACTCAGTATTTCATATAAGGATAGCAACCACATTGATTAGGCAAGTCAATAAGGTCTCTCCAATGTTTAGGATACACAAGGGCATCATTAGTCATGTAAGTATGCATGAGCATGGGAATGGATAGTTACTTTCCTTTTAGACTAATTTGGATAGTATTGAGAGGATCCTATAAGAATGACTATAACCATAGTCTCGATGAATTCACAACATTGATAATGAATTCACAATAGAAACTCATGGATTACCCCAATTAGACATTATTCAACTTAAGATATGATACAAGGATTGCATTCCACAAAGCCATTAGCATATCACCAGCTCTAAATCACCACTAAGCCATTAGATATGTTTTGAGATAAAAAAGAAGAGTTAAATGGTTTTGGTTCAATTTGCATAATTTATATGTTCAAGTAATTTAATTTGGTATATTATACTGAAACATGATTTCACAACTAACATTTCAACTTCTATATAACTAGTTCTATAGCCCAATTTTTTTGCCTATGAAGACAGACCATGTCAGACAATATCAACGAACAACAAAATAAGGAGACCATTTCTAGATTGTGGTCTAACTTGAAAAGAAAAGGTGATGGAAAATGTTATTGTCCCTGCAAAATTTGTAACGAGTTAAAGACTAGAAGACTTCTAATCAAAATAGCTAAGAAACATTGTAGGTTGCATGGTCACATTGAAGGGGGGCATGATTATCATCCAGTGGTAAGCTTTTCATTATATCGTTTTAACAATTTATATATATAAGAAATCACTTGATGATGAGATCATTATCATGGTTTATTTATGTTTATTAATTTTATATAGGTTGAGAACCCCAGAGAACATGATATGAATAAACACAACCCAAAGAATATGGTTTACGAAGTGGAGGAACATGGAGGTGTGAATATTGAAGATGGAGATAATGATCCCGTGGAAGATGATGATCATGAGCCACAAAACACAATTGAAGATGATGGTATAAATACATTGATCCATGACACATTTAGTACTAGCACAGTGTTGGCATTATGTGAACTAGTATGAGGACATAATGACATTGTGTGTTGTCATTGATGTCAATATGATGAAGAGAAGAGAACCGGTGTAACACTGTGAACCGGCATTTGTGCCAAAGTGAAGTGGTGTGTTTGTTCAAGGTGAACCGGCATATGGTTATGGGAACCGGCACATGGAAGCAGTGTATGACTACCGGTTGGTAGTCTCAACTTCAGGGTTTCCGGTTGAAGTGCTTCAAGCCTGTGTGGCTCAACCGGTGACTTTGTGTGATGAGTTAGCAGTGTAATGAAGAACAAATCATGTTGCCACGTCAGTCTTATGTGCATGAAGGATCTTGGATGAAGGAGATTGTTCCTATCTACCTTGGGAATGTGCATAGTCTATAAATGGTGATAACGTGTGATGGGTTATCAGCCACCATGAAATCAGTGGAAAACAAACGATGGAGAATGTCTTGAGATTGGATCAACGATCGGGATTGAACCGTTTGAATTCCTTAACCTAATAGGTTTAGGGTTTAGGGTTTATGCTACTGACCTATCTGTTTTCCTATAAGGTCGATGTTGTGATTCTTTCTAAGGTTGTTGGCAAAAGTTGTGTGTGTGTATCCAAGAGAAGAGATACGTGATTCTTGCCAGACCAGAGGAGAGAAGTGATACCTACAAAGTGTAAGTGCAGAAGGTGAAGATGAGCTTAAGCGGATTTGCATTGGCATTGAGTGTTGTTACCAGATCATTGTAATACCTATTGATCTCTAACCACCTCAACAGTTAGAAAATCCCTTAATAGGGTAGCTTTAACTGGCTTGCTATAAATCCTTTAACAGGGTGACTCAAAACCATTGAGTTCTTGAAATCCTCTAACAAGGTAACCTTTAACAGGGTTTAACCCTTAACCAGGTATTCTAGCCATCCCTTAACCGAGTGATCCCTAACAGGATCGGTTCCTAATAGAACCTATTGTATCAGTCTGTAACCAGACAACACTCCTAACAGAGCGGACTTCTAAAGAGTTCAAAAACAAGCTTGTGGGTATTCATCCCCACCATGGTTTTTCCCAGTTGGGTTTCCACGTGAAAAATATGTGTGTCATGGGTGACGTCTTCTTCATGTGATGCTATGTTGTTTTCTATCAAGCAGTTCATGCATTAGGGTGAAATGGAAATGAAGTGTTAGATTGTATGAGAAGATAAGTGTCAACTAGTTTATGATTGTCTCAGTTATTCTGAGTTTTGTTGGTTGTACTCTGTTTAAGGACCGGTGTTACTATTTGTCTATCAATGCACAGTGTCTGCTGACAAACTGGTTTAAGATTGTGTTTTTGTCTGTACTAATTCCCCCCCCCCCCTCTCAATACTGGTTTGGTAATATTCATTCATCATTGAGTTATCAATTGGTATCAGAGTATCCTCCAGGTCCTCTGTGTTATAAGCTTAACCGCTTGAGGTAAAGATCCCAGTCTAATGATGAAGAGGGAAGGTCTAAAGTCTAACAGAGAAAATTTTAGTATATGGAAAGACAAAATGAAGATATACATCAAAAGCATGGGTGCTCAACACTGGAGCTATGTTGAGAATGCCTATGTTGCCCCTACCGGTACTCTCACCGATCACCAAAAGAGAGAGATGCACAAGAATGGGCAAGTCATGGAAGCCCTAATTAGTAGTTTATCTGACATTGAGTTTATTGATGTCCAAGATAAGGTAAATCCCAAAGAGGTATGGGATACTCTTGAAAATATCTATGGCAGTGATGAGCATGTAAAACAAGCTAAGGAAGAAAGCCTTAGAGGGAAGTTTGAACACATGTGGATGGTTGAAGGTGAGACCATTCAACAGTATGGAATAAGAATCAAAACCGTTGTTGGAGATATCAAGAGTGCAGGTGGTAAAATGGAAGATTCCACTGTGGTAAGAAAAGTCCTGAGAATCTTATTACTTGTCTATGCAATAAGGGTTGCTACTGTTCAGGAGTTGAGATCAATAGACAAGACTAAGGTATCCCTAGACTCCATCATTGCAAAGTTGATAGCCTATGAGCTAAATAGTTTTGATGGTAGTGTTCAAAAGACTGAATCAGCTTTTAAAACTTCTGTTGTACCATCCAGAAAAGGAAAAGAAGCTAGCACCAGTGGTGAACCAAGACAGAGTAGAGAAATGGATGATGAGGAGATTCTGATGGCATTTGAAGCTCTCCTTGCCAGGAAACTTCCTAAAGGAACCGGCAAATACAAAGGTAAGCTTCCTTTGAAATAATTTTCTTGTAATCGGATAGGACATATTTATGTAAACTATCCTAATGGCGACAACAAGGACAAACCGGAAAGGTTCAAGAAATTCAAAGGAGGAAACTGAAGAAATTGTTTTGTGGCAGTTGATGAAGGTGTCACAGATGAGGAATCAGAAGATGAAGAAAATAAAGATATTGTGTTTGTTGTTGTCAAGGAAGATGTGTCAGACAAGAAGGCTCTTGTCTCCCAGTTTGATAATTCCATTGAGTGGATTATTGACAGTGGCTGTTCTCACCATATGACTAGTGACCGAAGCAAGTTTCTATCCTTGGAAGAGTATGATGGTGGTGTGGTTTGCTTTGGTAATGATGCACCATGCATGGTCAAAGGTAGAGGGTCCATCTTTCTAAATGGAAAGAGTAGTGCTAATAATGTTTATTGGGTTGATGGTCTCAGACACAACCTTCTGAGTGTTGCCCAGTTGAATGACAGTGGTCTCACTCTAGAATTCAAGAATGGAGTATGCAAAATCAAAGGAAAGAATGGTGAATTGGTGGCCACCAGCATGCAGACCAAAGGTAACCTATTTCAGCTGAATGTAAATATAAGTACATGTCTTATGGCTAAATTTGATGATAGTTGGATATGGCATAGGAGACTCTGCCAGGTAAACTTTGATAACATTGTGAAGGCTAGTAAGATCAAGGCAGTTAGAGGGTTGCCGGTGCTAAGCAAACCAGATAATACCTTATGCAGAGAGTGTCAATTGGGGAAAATGTCTTCCTCAACCTTTAAAGGTAAATCTTTCACTGCTGACAATTTGCTTGATCTTGTGCATACTGATTTGTGTGGTCCTATGAAAACTAGGAGTGTGCAAGGTGATAGGTACTTCATGATTCTCACTGATGACTACTCAAGAATGATGTGGGTCACATTCTTGAAAGATAAGTCTGAATCTTTTGTAAAGTTCAAAGCTTTCAGAGCATTAGTGGAGAAGGAAAGTGGTAAAAGTATCAAGTGCCTGAGAACTGATCAAGGAGGGGAATTCATTTCCGGTGAATTCAACAAGTACTATGAAGAACATGGCATCAAGAGGCAACTGTCTGCCCCCCAAACTCCACAGTAGAATGGCCTAACAGAGAGGAATAACCGGACTATGGTTGAAGCAGCTAGAACTATGTTGATTCAAGGAAAGGTAGCCCACACCTTCTGGAGAGAAGCGGTGAGCACTGCAGTCTACATAATGAAGCGGGTACTCATCAAGAAAGGTAAGGATAAAACTCCTTATGAGTATTGGACTGATAAGACACCTGTGGTTAGCTACTTTAGAGTGTTTGGTAGCAAATGTTACATCAAGAGGAGCGAACACCAGAGAAAATTTGATGCAAAATGTGATGAGGGAATATTCCTAGGGTATTCCACCAAGAGCAAAGCTCTCAAGTGTTGCAATAATAGGACTCAGAGAATTATGGAAAGTATCAATGTAAGAGTTGATGAAACCTCTCAGAAAACTGAGGAAACTGACAGTGGTCAAGTGGTAAATGAACTGGTTGTAACCTTCTGGGAACCGGTTGTCAGTCAACTTAGTACCAGTAACAGTGTTCCTACACTGGTAGATGTAGATGTTGATACTGATGGAGATGAGGATGACGAAGAAAAACAAGAGGAATCTATCAAGACCATTCCTCGGTATGTTAAGTTGAATCATGATCCTAAGCAGATCATAGGAGATAAGGATGTAGGAATCCTTACAAGAAGAAAGGTCAGAGAAAACTCATGTATGATCTCTAAATTTGAGCCTAAATCATTCAAAGAGGCACATAAAGATGAAGACTGGATCAAGGCAATGGAAGAGGAACTTGACCAGATAGAGAAAAATGGTACATGGTCTTTGGTACCCAGACCGGAGCATAAAAATGTCATTGGTACCAAATGGGTCTTCAAAAATAAGCTGAATGAGGATGGTACAGTGATTAGGAACAAAGCCAGATTGGTGTGCAAAGGATATCTTCAAGAAGAAGGAGAAGACTATGGAGAAACCTTTGCTCCTGTAGCCAGATTGGAAGGAGTTAGTATGCTTCTTGCATATGCAGCTTTTAAAGGTTTCAAAGTATATCAAATGGATGTAAAATCTACATTCCTAAATGGTGTACTTGAAGAGGAGGTGTATATAGAGCAACCAGATGGGTTTGCCCTATCTGAAGATAGTGACATGGTATGTAGGTTACATAAAGCCTTATATGGTCTAAAGCAGGCACCTAGAGCTTGGTATGAACGTCTGCATTCCCATCTTGTGAAGATTGGATTTGAGAGAACAAGTGAAGATAGAAATATCTACTTGAAGTCTGAAGGAGATCAGATCCTGATCTGTGAGGTATTTGTTGATGACATTATCTTTGGTGGAGATGACAAGATGAGTCATGAGTTTGCAGATGAGATGAAGAAAGAGTTTGAGATGTCACTCATAGGGGAGATTAAGTTCTTTATTGGACTGCAGATCCAACAGATGAAAGATGGAATCTTTATCACTCAGTCCAAGTATGTCAAAGAGGTGTTGAAGACCTTTGGCATGGAAGATAGCAAACCGGTTGGTACACCGATGGTGACCGGTTGTAAACTATCCAAAGAGGATGACTCGGTATTGGTCGATGAGAAGGAATATCGATCAATGATTGGTAAGTTGCATTATGTAGTGCATAGCAGACTAGATATTGCACATGCAGTTGGCATTACTGCAAGGTTCCAGAAAAGCCCAAGAGAATCCCACTTGGTTGTAGTCAAGCAGATTCTTAGGTATTTAAAGGGAACTGTTGATTATGGATTGTGGTATCCATATAGCAAGGATTTCAACTTAAAAGTATACACAGATGCTGATTGGGTAGGTAATGTAGATGACTGGAAAAGCACAACCGGTGGTGCATTCTTTCTCGGTGGTAGACTGGTCTCATGGATGAGTAAGAAGCAAAGTTATATCTCTTAGTCTACAGCAGAAGCAGAGTATGTTGCAACTTTCATGAACTGCACTCAGACAAATTGGATGAAGCATGTATTAAATGGCTTCAAAGTTCCTGTATCTGAACCAATAAGTATATTTTGTGACAATACTAGTGCAATTAACATCTCCAAGAATCTGGTTTTACATTCTAGAACCAAGCACTTTGAGCTTAAGTATCATTTCTTGAGGGAAAAGGTTCAGAACAAAGAGATTGCACTGGAACATGTCTCCAGTAAGCAGCTGTTAGTAGACATATTCACCAAGCCTCTCCCAAAGGCTACATTTATGTACTTAAGAGGTGAATTAGGGGTGTTGCCCCTTCAGGAGGTAAACTAAAGGAATATGCTCCACATCAGTCAGGTATTGCATAGTCAAATTTTTTTTGGATTAATGTGTTGAAGGATGCTACTCCTCAAGGGGAGTAGCATAATGGAATAGGGCAGCTTGTGCCTCCACTTTGGCATTGTTGTCAAAGGGGGAGAAGATGTGAAGAGGAGAAGATATCTGCAAAAATTGGGGGAGAAGATGTGAAGCGAAGAGATGTCTTTGTATATTGCCATCAATGCCAAAGGCAGAGATTGTTGGCATTATGTGAACCGGTATGAGGACATAATAACATTGTGTGTTGGCATTGATGTCAATATGATGAAGAGAAGAGAACCAGTGTAACACTGTGAACCGAAATTTGTGCCAAAGTGAAGTGGTGTCTTTGTTCAAGGTGAACTGGCATATGGTTATGGGAACCAACACGTGGAAGTAGTGTATAACTACCGGTTGGTAGTCTCAACTTCAAGGTTTCCGGTTGAAGTGCTTCAAGCCTATGTGGCCCAACCAGTGACTTTGTGTGATGAGTTAGCAGTGTAATGAAGAACAGATCATGTTGCCACGTTAGTCTTGTGTGCGTGAAGGATCTTGCATGAAGGAGATTCTTCCTATCTACTTCAAGAATGTGCAAAGTCTGTAAACAGTGATAACGTGTGATGGGTTATCAGCTACCATGAAATCGGTAGAAAATGGATGATGGAGAATGTCTTGAGATTGGATGAAGACTATTGCATTTAAAGCAGTGTGCTCAATGGTCAGTATTGAACCATTTGAATTCCTTAACCTAACAGGTTTGGGGTTTAAGGTTTATGCTACCGACCTATCTATTTTCCTATAAGCTCAATGTTGTGATTCTTTCTGAGGTTGTTGGCAAAAGTTGTGTGTGTGTGTATCCAAGAGAAGAGATACATGATTCTTGCCAGACCAGAGGAGAGAAGTGATACCTGCAGAGTGTAAGTGTAGAAGGTGAAGAGGAGCTTAAGCGGATCTGCATTAGCATTGAGTGTTTTTACTAGATCATTGTAATACCTATTGATCTCTAACCACCTCAATAGTTGGAAAATCCCTTAACAGGGTAGCTTTAACCGGCTTGCTGTAAACCTTTAACAGGGTGACTCAAAACCATGGAGTTCTTGAAATCCCCTAACAAGGTAACCTTTAACAGGGTTTAACCCTTAACCGGGTATTTTATCCATCCCTTAACCGGGTGATCCCTAACAGGATCGGTTCCTAACAGAACCTATTGTATCAGTCTTTAATCGAACAACGCTCCTAACAGAGCGGACTTCTAAAGAGTTCAAAAACAAGCTTGTGGGTATTCATCCCCACCGTGGTTTTTCCCAGTTGGGTTTCCACGTGAAAAATATGTGTGTCATGTGTGATGTCTTCTTCATGTGATGCTATGTTGTTTTCTATCAAGCAATGAATCATGTTGATCTAGTTGCTTATATGTATATCTTTGATGGTAGATTACCTGTTCATGCATTAGGGTGAAATGGAAATGAAGTGTTAGATTGTATGAGAAGATAAGTGTCAACCGGTTTATGCTTGTCTCAGTTATTCTGGGTTTTGCTGGTTGTACTCTGTTTAAGGACTGGTGTTGCTATTTGTCTGTCAATGCACAATGTCTACTAACAAACTAGTTTAAAAGTGTGTTTTTTGTCTATATTGATTCAACCCCCCCCCCCCCTCTCTCAGTACCGGTTTGGCACTATTCGTTCATCATTGAGTTATCACATAGCTGATCATGAAGATGAAGATGACCTTGATGTTGTTCATGATGTCCCTCTACTTGAGAAGGCATTTGAGGCCCTTTACGAAGGCTCCCAGACAACTCTTCTCTCTGTTGTATTATTGTTGGTGAACTTGAAGGTTATGAATGGTTTATCCAACATAACAATCTCACGTATATTAAGGTATGTCATATATGTCATTATAGTTAATAAATGGTGAATCATGTACCATTAATATTCTTTATATTAACCAATTATATATTTTATTTGTATATTGATAGGTGAGTTTTTTTTACCACCATCAAATATTCTACCTCGCTCATACTGAGAATTATCTACCATTATGAAAGAGATTGGAATGGAGTATCAAGAAATAGATGCTTGTCCCAATGATCATATTATATATCACAAACAACAAGAATTTTGAACCAAATTCCTTGAATATCATATCAGTAGATGTCAAATAGATCAAATAATAAAAAGGGTGCCTCGCAAGATTCTTCATTATATTCCCATTATTCCATGTATGCAACGATTATTCAAGTGCACTAGCTTGGCACAATTATGGATTACCATGCATGCAATAGAAGTTAAGATGACATTATTCAAATGCCTTCAGATGGTTCAACATTTATGGACATAGAGGAAAAGTGGCCACACTTTAAAGAAGAACCTCGTAATATTAGGCTTTCATTGGCAGTGAACAGTGTCAATCCATTTGGAGAGCTAAGATCTGTTTACTCAATGTGGCCTATTTTTGTTATCAACAATAACATTCCTCCATGGATGTCAATAAAGAGGGAGCACATAATGTTGGCAATGATTCTTCCAGGTATTTTATCATTTAATAGTCGTCTACATTTAATTATAAATATTGTAGTAAAATGTTCATAATAATTATGTAATGTTTTTGTTCATTCAATTAGGTAAGTACCAAGTTAAAGATATGAATGTATATATTGAGCCTCTTATTGATGAGTTGTTGGAGTTATGGAATGGTGTCACTATGTATGATGTCTGTAGACTAATAAGATAAATACAATTTCAATTCCATGCGATGCTTGTATGGACAATACACGATGCCCAAGGGCTAACACATTTTTGTGGTATGTTATAGTGTTCAAGTTGCGCATGATAATTATAATTAAAAAAATTAACATATTTAATCCAATTATACATTATCTTGTAGGTCTTCAAACAAAGGGAAAATTTACATGTCCAGTTTGTGGTCCAAAGATGAAATCTCATCATTCAAAATGTTTATGAAAGCAGATGTTTGATGATTATAGGCACTTTCTCCACAAAAATCATAAGTATCGAAATACTGAAAAACATCTTTTCAATGGGAAAGAAGAGAATACATCAAAGCCACGAAGAATGACACCTCGCCCATGGAAGTTGGAATATAATAGAATTAATCGTCAAGGTAATGTCATTCCATCTAATGTTTTATGTCATAAAACATCTTTTCTATTGTGTTTTGTTTACTGATGATGTGATTGATGATCGTGAAGGTCGTCAAGGCATTAATGAGCACCTTCTTAAGGGACTAAAAATTTATCCCCGATAATTTAGTAGGTTTCCCTACTACGAGTAGTTACAAATTGTGTATTTGTTTGATACTATGCATATTGGAAAGAATATAACAGAGACATTATGGAAAATATTGGATGGAAGGCGTGATAAAGAAAAAATGTCAAAATTTGTAGTGACATTCAGGAATCCAATCATGCAATAAAAAATGTCATTCAATCAAATAGCCATGGAGACCAGATTAATATAAGTGACCTTCCTTGGTTATTAATGGACTAGCAAAGCAATTCTATAAAATAAATACAAAAAATTCAATTTCCCACAGGATTTTCTACGACCATAAACAATCTCATATCAAAGAAAAGTGAATGTGGGCCAGGGATAAAAACACATGATTGGCATACCTTCATTAAGGTAATTCATGTTCTTGTGTTTTTACTATATATTTGTATATTGTGCATGTAATTTTCATTGTATTATGTTAGAAAAAAATGAAAAGATAATTTTATAATTGTTGCAGTGTGTTCTATCTCTATCTCTCCCAAATGACTTTGACAATAATGTCAAGCAAGTCATATATGATCTTGGAAAATACATGAGGTAAGTAGTGATATTTGTTTAGTTTGTTGTATAGATATTATATTTGCAATTTGTTTTACTTGTTATGTAATATTTTTTTTTGCATCTTGAATATCTTGTAGGTGGTTGTCATGTAAGTAAATCCATAAAGAAGATATAAAATATTGGAAGAAAAAAATTCGTCATCTAATGTGTGAAATGCAAAAGTGTCTACCTTCAACTTTTTTCAATGCACAAGAACACTACCTCATACACAAAGTTGAGGAGATTGAATTGTGTGGACATGTACACACTAGGTCAATGTGGATGGTTGAGAGGCACCTAAAATTTTTGAAGGCTTTGGTTCAACAAAGAGCACATCCTGAGGGTTCTATGGTGGAGGGATATATGGTATACTAGACTATGGTGTACATTTTTGAATATCTTCCTAAGTTTGCTGCAAATATCCACGTGGATCGCATTTGGGATCCCAACCCCATTAACAAATTTGAAGGGGAGTACTTGATGGGGAAAGGTAGATTGAGGAAAGTGAGAGGTAATTATAAGATGTTATTGTAGTTAATTAATTCTTAATCTTCAAAATAAATCGGTTGTAAGACGTCTATTCATTTTTTGTACAGTTGGTCAAGAGTGGGATGCACTACATTTGTATATTGCAAACAATCTTGATTGGATGATGGTATGGATTGAACGTTGTCAATATTCTGGTCACACATTAACATGGAAAGGTGTGGCTTCATTGGTTAAAGAAGCTCATCGTAATGGAGTTTCCAATGTTACGCAAAGGGAAATTGATTTAGCATATGGTTTAAGAGATAAACAGGTACGTATAAATTTATTAATCACCCATATGTTTATCAACTCATGATGCAATAGTTTTTACATGTTTGACATATCATGGGTCAAACACCACAATGCTATGTGTTGCAATGGTCATAAATTTCGCATCAAAAAATTGGATGGCACAAAGAAAACTTGTGATTCTGGGATAACTACAGTCTTTGAGGTGACAAATATTTCATCGAGAAATGACATACATCCTTAAGAGTCTCAAAATTGATACTAAGGCATTTTGGATGATATACTTGAGTGTGACTTTAATTCCTTCAAATTAGTTTTGTTCATTGTCAAATGGTACAGGCTACGATTGAATAAAAATGATCCCGATAGAATTGTTATTGAACATGATAATGGTTTTACAGTGGTTAATACAAGGTCATTTGAACCAGTTGGGGATGAGCCCTATGTTCTTCCAAGCCAATTTGAGCAGGTATTTTACTCAAAGGTTCCTCATAAACCGGGTTGGTCATTTGTTGTTAGACATGATCCAAGAGGAAGGCCGATAAAGTATAATGTGATGGAAGAAGAAGATACCGAAGAAGTAGAAGATGATGTAGATGATGATCACAATCGATAGTTACTCGATGATGAAGAAGAAGAAGAAGCTGATGATGATGGTGGTGGTGATGGTGATGGTGATGGTGATGGTGACGATGACGAAAATGGTGGTGGTGGTGGTGGTGGTGATCATGATCATGATCATGATGATGGTGATGATGATCATAATGGTCATGATGATATATGAAATGTATAAGGTATGTGGTTAGTATATTATCTATTTAATATTGATTTCTTGATAGAAATTTATTTGACTTATATGGTTACATAATTAATTCATTATGTTTTGAATTCTAATGCTATTACATAATTAATTCATGATGCACCTTTTAATGTTTTTAATTTATGTTCCACCTCTAGCAGGTCCTAATAGTAGAACTATGCCACCCCGAGGAGATGGAGATAGGGAGAATGACTATTTATGTGACATTTTTTAAACTTTGTGTTTCTTTATGGAATTTGGATTGTTTATTAGCTATGTGATGGATGTTGATTTAAAATACATATGTGATGGATTACATATTTATGATGATACATGTGACATTTTTTGAACTTTGTGTTTATTTTTAGAATGTGGATTGTTTATTACCTATGTGATGGATGGTGATTTATGATACATATGTGATGGATTACATGTTTATGATGACACATATGTGATTCTTATGATGCCCAATTACATATATCATGATACATATGTGATGCTTATGATGCTTATGATACATATGTATTTATTGTTTATCAACTTACAAATATAATGCTTATGATGCTCAATTGATGGTGTTGATTTCATGTATATATTTTGTGTGATGTTGTCACCCTTGGTGGGAACAAGTCATTGACTATAGACATCGTCAACCCTTTAGTTGAGGATCCTACATAGTCTACATAAAGTAAAGGTAAGGAATTAAAAAATTTACAATGATTATGATGACAACATCTTTTTTTTATTTAATACTCTTTTTGTCTACAAATTTCATGTTGTTCATGTTGTGTACTATGTAATTTTTCGCTAACATAAGATAATTGAATTACATGTGCAAGAATCTGAACCCCTTTGATGAGGATCCTGCACAGTCTCATGGATCGATAGGTATAAGTCAATACACCTTATAGAAATAGTTTTGTTTTTTTTAATTACATGGAAAACAAACTTCCTCAGTTTTTCAAACCTCGACATTAGTAGCAAATCTAATACAGTTATCAACACTTGAGGCCCCAGTTGGACTTATTCAAATTTTAATCTCAACATCAACTTTACTAATTGTTAATGATATTCTTGTCACAGATGGACGTTCGGGGAAAGGGAAAGGGAGTTGTAGTACCTGAGCACCTCTCTAGGGATGTGGACTCAACAAGATTAAGCGATGATGACCCTACAAATTCCACAAACCCTATGGAATTGATAAAAAAAAGTCTATTAGAAAATTTAGTAGAGAGATTGTTGCTTTGGCATCTATGGAGCCTCAGACTGATGAGATACGAGAGAGGGTGCAAAAATTGATTCGAACAATAGAATACTTGCAAGTAAGTAGTAATGAAAGCTTTAATTATAACAAAAGTTCAATAATGGTTTATATTTTATACTCTTTTATGTCATTAACTAAAATATGTACATGTTGTTTTTACAGTAATTTATGCGTCCTCATCAACGTGGTGGCCATGATCAGGGTATTGCAGGTAGTTCAGGTGATGACGATTTTCTTGGCTTATCACTTTGAGTACCCAAAATACATCATACTTGATACTGTCAATGTTCATAATAAAGGTTCATCCTTGTTTATAATTCTTGCAATTTTCATATATTTAATTTTTTATATATTTAATGTATTATTCTTCAGGTGTTGTCAATATTCCTATGCAAATATCATCGGTGCCTCATCAGAGGTTAGCCCCACCTGTATTGCCGACTGCAATGTCGGCAACATGCACCATACAGACATCCTCTACTGCAAGTCATAGTGGCCCATCCACTGTTGGTAGATCCCTCTTTTTCTCTATCTTCTGTTATGTGTTTATTTCCCTTCAAGCATTCTTTCTTGGGGGCATTTCATAGTGGATTCATTTTCTGCAGTAGGAGATGCACATGAGGATGCGCCAGAGGCAACTACTGTTGATAACTTACCATCATTTTCTGGATCTTCTCGTATTTATAGTATGGGAACATTGGAGGCCACATTAGTGGTGAGTGACGAAGAAATGATTCCCTTAAAGATACAGAAGATTCCATGTACTTTAAAATTATTATTATATAGTCTAATTGTAATTTACTTTTTGATCACTCATTTTGGACTAATGATCCCATGAATTTTTTGCAGCAAATGATATTTTTATAAAAATCTTAATGACATTGCATTGCAGATATTTGGGCCCACCATACATAAAAGATGGAACATCATATGTGAACTAACCCTAATCCACTATTTTAATTTCATGTCATTGCTAGAATAGTTTTCCTTGGATCCATTTATTGAACTATAATAAATGTAGCTTTAGTTCATTTCTGAATCTAATAGGTTTGGTTTTGCTTTAAAAGGTAGAATGACCAAGAAAAAAGGTTAAAAGATAAATTGACAAACCGTATGGTTGAGTGGTTTGGAAATGACACATTCGACAAAACCAAGCTCCTTGAAAAAGATGGCACATATCTAAAGTATGTGAGGGACCAATACAGGACCCATTTAGATACGAACGTAAAGCACGAGCGTCCCCCCTGATTCCAGAGAGGGAGTGGAAGGACCTAATTCTAGATGCCAAGGAGAGAATTGAAAGGAAAAAGGAAATACACCACCAGATGCCAAAAGAAGGTATGGGATACTATTAAGAATGTAATTATGTACTAATTAATTACTCTTTATATTTATATAATCTAACATATTTCAAACTTTTCATAGACTGAGTAACACATCAAAGGAAACCAAGGCAAGACAAGAAAAGCATGAGCAACACAAACTTGGCTATGGTGGTTATATGAAACTTGACGCACGAATTGTAAGTATCTGTAAATGAAATATCGCATCAAAATATTTATAAATTGCAAACAATTTTTTTTATCAAACAATGCAAGCAAAATTCACAATACCAAGCAAAAATACAAGGCTCTGAACTCAATAGAGCGTCCACAGAAGATGACAAGAGAATTGCCTACCAGCAAGGCTATACAGTCGTGGCTCATCGCTACGAGAATTGAGTGGGAAAACACAAGATTCCGGTGCATCCGTCACACAGGTAAATAAGCTAAATGAAAATTGTTTCAAATTGAATACTTTACCTACAATGATCTAATTGATGTTGAGTTACAACATAAAGTGACTATATTTGTTTTAAATAAGCAAGTAATGATAACAATGTGCATGACATTGGAATGCAGCCTGCTAATCGTGAAACACCACCTGCACATGAAGGTCCGGAGGTGCATCCCAGTAGTGGAGGTATTCATTTTCTATTCAAATTTATTTATGTAATTATTAATACAATTAAACATCTTAATTTTTAATTAGAGTAGTAATTAATGTAACCTTTTTTGTTAATATTTTAGAGCATGTAGTCGGTGGTGACCAAGTGGAGCATGATCCGGGTACACAACATCAGGAACATGATGTTCCCCAATCAGGTAAAGAGGACCATTGTTATTCCTTTAAAAAAATTAATTGCAATTGGTGTTCAGCATTAATGTAACCTTTAGTATTTCAACTCCAAAGGATCTAGAGGGTTCAACATGTTGAGGTTGAGGCTAGACAAAATGATGTGGCCCCATTAGGTAAAGAGCGCAACAGTTATGTTCTCTAAATTAATGAAATACTTGTAACAATAATAAAAAATGTTTTGAATTTAACCCATTTCTTTGTTATTGCAGAGGACCCCCCTTAGCTCCAGTGTCCTTGTCCTCAGTATAGGACTAGACATACATTGAGATCATGAGCAGAGGGCAAAACAACTAAAGAGAGAGGAAAATGATGAATAAAATGATGCTCCACTTAGTCTTTTCATAGCTTCAAAGAAAAAAGAAATGATTGCAATCTACCTTATTTGATAATGACAGATTTTTATGTGTTAATGAATGTAATTATGTGCTAATGAATGGTTATGAATGATATGTGTTAATTAATATTGATGAATGTTGTGTGTTAATTAATGTTAATCAATGTTATGTGTTAATGAATGTTATATTTTATTAATGGTAGAAAGAATGAATGAATGTTAGATGTTAACAGGGAATTTAGAGTGATGTTAGGGGGGGGAGGGTCCAAATGAGATTCCACCTTCACGTGGTTGGCCCTGTTAAGTAGAGAATATTAAACTATTCTCAGAACCAAGCAAAGCTCAATAAGATAACACACTTTTCAATATTTCATTATGTTGCATAGTTAATTTTATTGAATAATGTATATTGAATCTTAACTGCAGGGTCCAACAGAGCCAAAATGAACAACAACACCACAAGTTGTTGGGTATAATGAGCTCCCATATTGTCTTGTATGTACACTAAAAGTATGAGTTGCTTCTACTGTTGATATCCATGGTGGGATTGCAAAAGTTATAAATATGCCTCATCCTTGTAAGTTTTTTTATTACTTGACATTTTCTTTAGCATTTTTAAATTTTCCTTATCATTTTAAGTCTAACCACTTTTATATGGAATTTATTGTTCTAGTTTTTATTACTTAACTCCATGGTTTCTCTGTGTGAGGATTATTATGACTATATGTTGTTATTACTTGGTGATTCATACAAACTATTATTTAGGCATTCTCCTTATCAGTGTTGTATGATCTGCATGGTTGCTATCTTATATTTGTCAACCAATATTAGATTTTCCCTCGATGATCATGTATTTTATTGCTTTTTGTATTCCCCATAATTTGAGTCTTTCTCATACTATTTATTATATGCTTTCTCATCGCCTAGACTAATGCATAAAGTTCTATCATAAGCTAGATAGTCCCTCATTGTTAAAAAGAAACCCTTTGAATAGTAGCATACTATTTTACCATCTTATAAAAAGATGGCTCCCATAACATCCTCAGTAGAATTTGTGTAAGCTTCAATGAGCAAAAAAGAATTAGGTAAGGTCAACATTGGAGCATTGTGATGCAAAGCATGAAAATTATATTGCCAAACGTAATTGACAATATTCAGAGCATGATTATGCTAGCCTGTTGGACGAACCTGCTTTAACAACTACTCAGTTAGAACTAATGATTCAGCCCTCTTCTTATAAATCAAAAATTGAATTGATCTAGCCAACATTGCATTCTTATGAGTATTTCTTTAACTGCTAAGTGTCTAATATGTTTTGAGCATGCCTACTCCATGGGTGTTTTATATGTACACTTCCCTCATGTATACCTTGTGCTTGCACTATGTTTGTCATGTGTCTGGCATATGTGTTTTATATCGTATGTTTATTTGCATTACTTCATGAATGAGATGTTCTTAGATGTCTATTCCATGAATACCTCTCTCTTGTATGCTTCATGATTGATGTGGCTTTAGCATGTACACTCCATGAGAACCTTTCTCATATATGCTTGTACCTTATGTGTATTTATGTATTACTTCATGGTTTACATGTATGATTCATGCCTTTCATGTATTCATATGTATGGTTTGTGCTTTACGTAGCTCCTTCATGCCTTATGTGCATTACTTCATGCCTTGCATATATTCATGTATGTCGATTCTTTACTTACATGTATCCATTATCCTATGCCTTATGTGTACACTTCACATCTTATGGTATTTATGTATACTTTATGCTACGTGTATGCACATCTTATGGTATTTATGTATACTTTATGCTACGTGTATGCTGCATGCCTTAAGTGAATTCATGCGTACACTTCATGCTTTACATGTATTTGTGCCTTATGTGTACACTCTATGTTTTGCATGAATTCTTCTTGCCCCAAGTATATTCATGTGTATTCTCTATATGTGTTCTTTATGTTTTATATGCATATTTCATGCTTTCAGTGCATCCATGTGCCTCATGCATATTTATCTTAAATGCATGTTTTATGTATACATACCTGATAAATTATGGATATTAATGTGTCGGTTGTGTCTTCATCATGGTTTCCTCATTGTATGATTTATAAGTGTACTTTTTCGTATATGCATTGTACCTTAGGGGGTATTTGTGTGTATTACTTCATGTCTTGCATGGATGCTTCATTCTCTTGCCTTGCTTGTAACAATATGTATGTTTCATGACTTAAGAGAATTCATGCTCTACATATATTGAAGTGTATGCTTTATGACTTCAATGGATTCATCTGGATGCCTCATGCTTTATGTATGCTTCCCACTTTATGCATTGAGTATATTCATGAGTATGCTTCATGATTTAAGTATTCATTGTATGCTTCATAATTCAAGTGTATTTGTTTGTATGCTTCATGCTTTAAGTGCTCATTGTATGCTTAATGCTTCAAGGTATTCATTTGTATGCCTTATGACTCATGTGTATTCATTTGTATTCCTCATGTTTTGAGTGTATTCTTCATGCTCCATGCACAACATGTGTGCTTAAGTGAATTCATGGACACTTTGCGTGTTACAATGAACATCCCATGCTTTATAAGATACATATATATTCACATGTATGATCCTTATTTAAATCATACCTTAAATCTATTCATGTATTTATATGTACTTCTTTATTGGTATGATCCAAGATTTACGTTTGATCGATATCTTATGTGTATTCATTTGTCTTGTGCACTATATGTGTCAAAGGTATATTTCATACTTTATGTAAATACTTCATCCTTTATGGGGTTGACTCATGTTGTTGTACTTTCAGCATGATTAATTCATGGATGTATGGTCCTCCCTAATGCATACTCATGTTGTTGTGCAATTATTTGAGATTGCATGGGTATGCTAGGTATCATGTCACCTTGAATTTTTCAAGATCAACTTGAATGGGAGAGTGGTTGATAATGTACCTAAATTTGCATGGTGCCAAATTTTCATTTGTTGAGGTTGGTTTGCAACTTGTATTGGCATACCTCCCCAAATCACTTAAAATATTGAACCCTTTAATTGGATAGCAGCATGTATAGTTGATTGTCTGCACTTTTGGAAGCTGGAGGGTCTTATTCAGCTTTGTAATGCAATAAATTCTAATATTTGAGCTTGTGTAAAGTAATGTCTTATTCAACTGGAAGGTCTTATTCAATTCTATAATCCAATCAACTCTGATGTTCAACTTTTAGAGTAACATTCTATATAGCTGCAACACTTCAGCATTAGATGAGTTGTCAATTACAATACTACTGGCTGGAGTACTGGAATGGCTTGCAGTGAAATTAAATTTTCTGAGTTCATTTTTCATTGTATTTCATTCTTAATTAGTTTGATTACTTGTTATATGTCTGTGGAATGTTGTGCTTACAAATTTGATTGATAAAGAGGGAGAAGTTAGCCTAGTGGAAAGTCAAAGAAATGAGTTTGAAATTGCTAGACTTAAGCAGCTCTTGAAAAATAAAACACTCTCGAGGTGGGCAATTTTTTTAATACAATGTTTACTATTTTAATTTTTTTTATTCTAGTAGATCTTCATACGGTTCATTCTTTTCTATCTTCCATTATCATGCTTATTTGCCATATTATTTCTTTTCACTCACTGTTTTTTCTTCTTGCAACTTTTATCAATGTAGTTATAATGGAAAGGAGGCGAATCACTTTAATACAATCTCAGTGTCAATTGTATTTTTAAATAAGTTTAAATCTAAAATGCAAAATAAAAATTCTATCTATGATACACTTCTCTTGCCTATGTTAACTTCATAGTGATTCACAGTGTTGCATTTCTATGGAAAGTAACATTACACAGTAGGATGTATTTCTGGATCCAACTACATAATAACTTTTTCCCAATGTTTCGAGCTTCACTAATACACTCATCATTAGGTAAGAACTAAGAAGTTATTTTCATTCATGTTACATGGGATTCGTTCTAAATTTATAATCATTCTGCAAATGTTGTATTTTTTGCAAGTCTTACGAATGGTGTCTGAATGACTGTATATCAACCTTTTTGTTTGCTGCTAATACCTTTACAATTCTCATGTGAGACTAAAACTGATTAAAATTTGGATGAAATCAACTTAGTCTCTTCAACATCCACCTTCACCTTCTTCCAAGCTTTAATTCAACCTTATTTCATGGTATTGGTAATGGTTTGGGAGTCACTTTCTCAAGCAATGTTTTTCCAATCCTCAATCACAATTTGGAGAACTTTGATCAAAACCAGCCGTCAATTAGATTATTGGTTAAGTTTCTAGGTCTGCAGAGATTTAAGATTGTTTTCCCATTTGAGTCCTGAAACTCCTCTCCTCTTCCAGCAAGCCAAGGATTAGTCTTAGCTTATTTATCAAAAAAAAAATTAATGTCTTAGGAGGGAGGTTGTTGAAATACGTTAGGCTTATCAAGCGTAACAAATGTTGGCTCATCATTGGAGGAGGCATACTGCATATATTAATAACTAGGCTTTTTGTTATGTTTCATGGATTTTTTTGAAAATGTTATTGACAAGGACATGAGTTTGTAATATTCAAGGAGAAGTTCAATCGCTTGATAGGTTTATTACAGTCACGAGTTGTAGATAATTCTCCCGACATGGAAAACTATGATGTAAAAAATGAGAGAAGACCTTAATGGTAGAAATGAACCAAATAGAGTGCAAGTTCCAAAGACTTAGAGATGGAAAGATGAGAGGAAGAAGGCAAGGGAAGAGAAAGATAACCTTTCTTGTGGCAATGGCTTGTTTTCTGATGCATTGTCTCCCTCTGTTACCGGAAATGTAAGTCGACGCATTTTGCTTGTGTTATCTATTATATAGTTTAATGTGTATTTCATTTTCTTCCAACCCCCCCTCAAGAATGATAAATCATCCTATTAACAGTACTTATTTATTCATTTTTTGGTAGATGGATATAATGGCACATGTTGCGGGTTTGTGATGATGCTCATTTGACTCTAGCAGATATAGCAAAAGCTTTTATGGGTATGCAGTCTCATTGGGCACCAACACCCACTTCACATTTTCAGCATAGATCTTTTGAATATGAGAGTTCACCATGTTGGTTATTTAGAGATGCATACATGCCAGATAGACCCAATGCTTATCAACTTGTACCAAGAACAACATAAGGTGAGTTGTTTGAGAATGGGCAGGTTGAAGACCCCATCCAATAGGCTTAATAGTCTCCAATACCTGAGGTCTCAAAACTGAGGTCAAGGCCTGAATCATACCCCACATGCTAAAATGGAACCAACAAGTACCATTGTAATTGGCATGCGTATTCTTTTTTTTTTTTAAATAAATCACCGTCAGAATTCCGACATCAACCCAACTTTGCACCGACGGCCAAACCATCAGACCAACAACATCCTCATTGGTTCATAGTTCCTAGCAGGCATCAAAATTTTGACACCAAATGAAGAAACATTCTATGAGGATGTTGTATGTCCGACGACACTTTATTGCCGGACGCTCGTCGTAGTCGTCGTCACTACAAATTTCTAGTAAGTGTCAGAATTCTGACATCCATCCGATGGTATTCTTTGGCCGGATGAGCGATCATGGCCACTATCGGAAGAGTTTGTGATGTCATCATAATTCTGACATTCAATGGCACCATCGGAATGTCCGACGATGAGTTTTCAACGGCTTCATTTGTCGGTAGTCCGATGAAAAATAGTCAAAATTCTAACGATAGGCCATTGGAAATCAGCACCAAATGTACTAGTTGTTAGAGTTAAGAAATACAACACCACAGGAGCCCAGATGATCTCTGCAAGCTGAATAACCTATTACAATGAGAAGCAAGGAAGCAAATAACAGAAAAACCAATAAACAGAAAATATGCTCAAAAAGATGAGAGCTCAATATTCACAAAAATGTGTAATGTGATCATTCCTTACAATACAATGAAAATAATAACCTCTAATAGATCAAGAAACCCTAAAAGGGAAAACCTAGGCTTGCACATAATAATTAATAAAAGAATTTATTATACACCTAATGTTAGCTTAAGTGTAAAAAGAGATAATAGGGAACTTAAAGAATTAAACAAATATTTTTTAATTAATCAAGTAAAGACCCGATTACTCTAACACCCCCCCTTAAGCTAGACTTAGGGAGAAGCTAAAACCTATAATAGCTACTGAAAGCAAGAAAGATGGGTCCTAGCAACAAGGCCTGATCAAGTACCCAAATACAACCAAAACTCTATAAACCAAAGAAATAGAGAAAACCACGTGGGAAAAAAACTCTATTCCAAACAGAGATGGAAAAGGCAAGAAGATGGACTGAAAAATACTCCAAACAAGAATGTTCCAAAAACATAGGAACAAGAGAAGATCAGAAGAATCATTGAAGCATGAAGAGCAAACACTATCAAAGAATAACTGCTGATCTAAAGAACCTCCATTGAAATAGAACATGACCAGGTACAAAAGACTGTAATCTGTATGAGTGCCCTCAAATGAGACTACTTGAATCAGAAGGCAAACAACTGAACTCAAAGATACAAATGGTATGAGAGACCAAAGCCTGAAGAGTTGATCAATCGAACCACAAAAGCATTAGAACCAACAGGACAAACCTCCTCATAATGCTGAAAAGAACGGCCAACAAGAACTGCACGACGAAAAACTAGGAACATCGAAGGCACAGAGAAAGTACATAGTGTCATGGAAGGAACACTCACTTGACACACATCATGAGGCGAATGTCATGGAAGGAACACTCACTGGACAAAGGTAGATGGCAAACAAGGCAAACATCAACCTGTTAGGTCCCGGAGACAACTCGGGGGGGGGGGGGGGGGGGGGTGTGAATCAGTTGTCTAATAAATTCAAACCAAAAACCAATTAACCAACTTAATGCTTAATACCGGTAAACCAGTTAAGTATGTCGGTAGACAGTGTTAACAGTAAATTGCTATACCGGTAAAGATTAATGCATGAAACACAAATATAAAGTCATCCACAACACATAACACCAATATTTGTACGTGGAAACCCTGTAAGGGGAAAAACCACGGTGGGAAACCTTACCCACAATCAGATGATACTACTATAGATAGTAAGTGTACATAAATGGGGTCTGCACATGTAGAAAGGCCAATAGCCTAGAGCTCACTACTCAATCACAAAATGGGAGTCACACTGACTACAGTTGGATGGTTAAATCCAATAAGAATGTATTGCACAAAATAGCATCTTCATATGCTAGATTCAGTACTAGTGTAATGCTGATATGCTTATACAAAAAACTAACTTCACCTTCAAATGATGTCTTCGTGTATTCCTCTGCTTGATCTCACATATACCTTCACATAATTCTTTTTTGCATTCCACACTTGATCTTACAAATAAGATCTTACATTTATACCATACCCTAAGACCAATTTTAGTAGGTCAGCTCTACAAGATATTACAATAAAATCATTTTACAAACAATTTAATATCCGATGCAATAACCAATTAAACATGTTGGCTTAATGCATTTACATCAATAATAAATCATCTCCATAGCGTGCCATGCTAATCTAGAAAAGATTAACCTGCCGGTGTAACCCTAGATAACCTGGACCTATTTGTTGGTAAAGGCAAATATGCAAATATGAATATACCAATGATTAATTCTTCAAAACAAAGTGTCCACATGATGTCTTCGACATTACCAAGTGTCTTCCATATCATTCCAGGTACCGGTGAATATTATATCCTGCCGGTGAACCATATAACAGTAACTATTGCATAGTTTGCTTGCCGGTGAATGTTGTTGGATCTCCAAAGTGCTTGTTTTCAGTAGGTGTTGACATCAATGACAAAACCATACCAAAATACCAACAATCTCCCCCTTTGGAATTGATGGCAACACAAGATGGAAAAACCATCAAAGTGCCAAAACAGAAATGCCAAATACCAAAAACCAACAATCTCCATTTCTTCCCCTAGGAGCAACATGTGTTTATCCAAAGATTTATTTTCAATACCAAATCTCCTTAAAAGATAATGTGTTTTTCCATAGATATCTCTCCCCCTTTGACATCAAATGCCAAAGCTACAAAATTCAAGTCCATACAAAAATACCAACTACTCCCCCTGAGAAGTAGTTTCCTCATCAAATACCGGAATAAAGATTTGTCTTTTTAATTTTGTCGGTTGATGATAATCATCAACTATCTAAGTCTCTACCAGTGGTGGTATGACTCCAAGCTGATCTCTGAGATATTCAAAGGTCTCCTTAGGCAAAGGTTTTGTAAAAATATCTGCAAGTTGTTCTTTAGTATTCACATAAACCAGTTTTATCTCCTTTTCTTCAACTTTTTCCCTTAGAAAATTCAGTTTGATAGAAACGTGTTTTGTTTTAGAATGTAATACCAAATTCTTAGATATATCAATTGCTGCAGTGTTATCACAATATATAGTAATAGGTTCCTTGCATTTTACCTTTATGTCTTTCAACATTTGCTTAAGCCATAATATCTGTGTACAGTTAGTAGTTGCTGCAACATATTCTGATTCTGCTGTTGATAAAGATGTACAACTCTGTTTCTTACTCAACCAAGAAACTAATCTCTTTCCAAGAAAGAATGCTCCTCTAGTGGTGCTCTTTCTATCATCCACATCTCCTGCCCAATTTGCATCTGTGTATGCACATAGGTCAAAATTTTCATCTCTAGGATACCATAATCCAAGATTTGATGTGCCTTGTAAGTACCCGAAAATCCTTTTCACTGTTGATTCATGATTTTCCCTAGGATTACTTTGAAATCTAGAAACAATACATACTACATTCATAATATCAGGCCTGGTTTGTGTCAAATACAGTAAACCTCCTATCATAGATTTGTATCTAGTTGGATTAACAGGTGTCGATTCATCCCTTTGAGATAATTTGTCATTCGTAGTCATAGGTGTGCTTACCGGTTTAGAGTTCTCCATCCCAAATTTCTTTAGAAATTCTCTCAAGTACTTGGATTGACTCAAAAATATACCTTTATCAGTCTATGAAATCTGCAATCCTAAAAAAAAAAGTATTTCTCCAATCATAGACATTTCAAATTCTTGCTACATTTTAAGAGAAAATTCCTTACATAATCCATCTTCTCCTCCAAAGATTATATCATCAACAAATACTTCAATAATCAAGATGTCATCATTAGTTATTTTGTAATATAAATTGCTATCTGCATTTCCTTTAGTAAAACCAATCTTTAAAAGAGACTTATCCAACCTTGCATACCAAGCTCTTGGAGCTTGTTTCAATCCATACAGAGCTTTTCTTAACCTGCAAACCATATCGTTGTCATCTATCAAAGAAAATCCATCAGGTTGTTCAATATATACTTCTTCTTCAAGATCTCCATTCAAAAATGCACATTTAATATCCATTTGATAAACTTTGTAGTCCTTGTGAGCTGCAAAAGCCAAGAATAATCTAACTGCCTCAATTCTAGCTACCGATGCAAAGGTTTCATTGTAATCAACTCCTTCTTTCTGAGAATATCCCTTACACACTAGTCTTTCTTTATTTCTGACAACCTTACCATCTTCATTAAGTTTGTTTCTAAATACCCATTTGGTTCCAATTACATTTTTTTCTTTAGGCCAGGGAACTAATGTCCAAGTATTATTTTTCTCAATTTGTCCTAATTCTTCTTCCATAGCTTTAATCCAAAATTTATCTTCACATGCCTCATTGATAGATGATGGTTCAATTTGAGAAATAAGACATACCTCTTCATTTGCCAATCTTCCTCTTGTCATAACTCCTTTGAATTTGTTTCCAATTATCTGATCTTCAAAATGATTCAATCTTACATATCGGGGTGTCTTAGTTTGTTGTTGTTCTTGAATTACTGTGGAATCCTCTAATGATACCGAAGTAACTGGATCTTCATTCTGTACCGATGGATTCAGTATAGGTTCATTTGTCACAATTTCTTTTGCTGGTTTAGAGTCTATATACCTTGAAGTTCCTCTGAATTGTTCATCAATCTTTACATTTGTACTCTCAACAATTTTTTGCAATCTCTTATTAAAACATCTATATGCCTTGCTTTTAGATGAATAACCAAGAAATATTACTTCATCACTTCTAGGATCAAATTTTCCAATATACTCATCTCTTCTAATATAACATTTACCTACAAAAATTCTAAAATACTTAAGAGTAGGAGTATTACCAAACCATAGTTCATGAGGGGTCTTACCGGTTTCACCTTTGATGTGAACTTTGTTGAATGTATAGACAACAGTGCTAACTGCCTCTCTCCAATACACATGTGGTAGATTTGCTTCTGATAACATACTTCTTGCTACATCCAAGATAGTTATGTTTTTCCTTTCAACAACTCCATTATGTTGTGGTGTCTAAGGTGCTGATAACTGTCTTTTGAATCCATTCACTTCACAGAATGTATTAAAGTCCTTAGATGTGAATTCTCCTCCTTGATTTGATCTTAAACATTTGATTTTCTTACCAGTTTCATTTTCAACCATTGCTTTGAACAGTTTGAACTTCCCAAGTGCTTCTGATTTTTCTCTGAGAAAAGTAACCCAACACATTCTAGAATAATCATCAATAATTAGCATGAAATATCTATCACCTTGTAAGCTTTTAGTTTTAGCTGGACCACATAAATCAGTGTGAATTAAATCAAGATCATTATTGGATTTTTCTAGAATACTTTTGAAACTAGCTCTAACTTGTTTTCCAAATTGACATTCCTTACAAATTGTATTCTGAGGTTTCACAATTTTAGGTAGATCTCTAACTGCCTTAGAAGCACTGATTATTACCATGCAATCAAAGTTTACATGACATAGTCTCTTATGCCATAACCAACTTTCATCTATATGTGCAATTAAGCATGCCTTTTCACTGTTATTCAAATGAAAGATATTGCCGCTAGTCTAATTACCGGTTGCAATTTCCAAACCAGTTCTATTCATGATTTTGCATTTTCCATTTTTAAATTGTAACTGAAATCCCTTCTCAACTAATTGACCAACACTTAAAAGATTATGCTTTAATCCTTCAACATAGTAGACATTGTCAGTGTTATGCTTACCATCAAGAGATATTGAACCCTTACCTTTGATTGAACAGGCTTTGTCATCTCCAAATATTACTAAACCTCCATTGTATTCTTGAAAGTTTAAGAATTTACCTTTGTCTCCAGTCATATGATGTAAGCATCCTGAATCAATGATCCATTCATCCTTTGTTTCAACTTTAGCTCCTAGGGCTTGTTCTACCAGTTGAGCAGTAGGTGTCGGTTGATCTTCTATTATAGAAACAAAAACCCATCCATTGTTTGCTGGATCTTCATCAGAATCATCAGTCACACCTTCATCAGCAATGTAACAAGATTTGTCTTTGTTCTTCTTAAATCTCTATCTCTGATATTCAGGGTTAGGCTTGTATGTTCTTCTAGCTTCTTCTCTTAGTCTAGCATGTCTATCAGGGCATCTTGAAGCCATATGACCAATTTTATTGCAATTAAAACATTTAAAGGGTGCTTTACCTTCATACTTACTTCCAATTGGACCTTTTGGCATTTTTCTTGCAAATAGTGCTTCAAGTTCTTCAAGCTCTTCATTCTCCTTTCTGGATTCTTCAAGTTCTCTTGCATAAAAGGCTCTTCAGTCTGATTTGTCAAATGATGGAGCAGATGATTTTGATGCTTTAAAGGCTAAATTAGTTTTTATAGTAGCAACAGGACCAAATTCCTCAATTTCAAAGGCTGAAAGTTTTCCAATCAATGTATCCCTAGTTACTGATGTATTAGGCATTGTTCTCAACGCATTTATAACAGTAACCTTCATTTTATATGCCAGTGGCAAACCTCTTAAGATTTTTGAAACAATTTCATCCTCACTCAAAGTTCCTTCACAACATTTAATACCCAAAACAATTTCATTTACTCTTTCCATAAAAGAAGAAATCCTTTCATCTTCTTCCATTTTCAGATGTTCATACCTGACTCGGAAGCTTTCAAGTTTTGCAATCTTGACTGTAGAATCTCCTTCATTTAGTGTTTCCAAATGATCCCAAATAGCTTTAGCAGTAGACCTATCTGATAATCCCATGATTTGTTGATCTGATAATGCACTCAAAAGTGCTTCTCTTGTGTTGCAATCATTTTCTTCATCTTTGGCTAAGGTAGTTGGAGCAGTCTGACCAGCTACAGTAGCAATATAACCATTCTTTGTAACTTCCCAGATGTCTTTACCAATGCAAATCAGATGTGTCTCCATTCTGATCTTCCATATCCCATAGTTGGTTCCATCAAGTTTAGGACTGTCCTTCCTGAAGTAATTTGTAGACATTGGATCTCCTCAAGTTGTTAAACTTATGCAAAAGAGGACTAAGCTCTTATAGACAGTGTTAACAGTAAATTGCTATACCGGTAAAGATTAATGCATGAAACACAAACATAAAGTCATCCACAACACATAACACCAATATTTGTACGTGGAAACCCTATAAGGGGAAAAACCACGGTGGGAAACCTTACCCACAATCAGATGATACTACTACAGATAGTAAGTGTACATAAATGGGGTCTGCACATGCAGAAAGGCCAACAGCCTAGAGCTCACTGCTCAATCACAAAATGGGAGTCACACTAACTACAATTGGATGGTTAAATCCAATAAGAATGTACTACACAAAACAGCATCTTCATATGCTGGATTCAATACCGATGTAATGTCGATATGCTTATACAAAAACCTAACTTCACCTTCAAATGATGTCTTTGTGTATTCCTCTACTTGATTTCGCATATACCTTCACATAATTCTTTTTCGCATTCCACACTTGATCTTACAAATAAGATCTTACATTGTTACCATACCCTAAGACCAATTTTAGTAGGTCGGCTCTAGAAGATATTACAATAAAATCATTTTACAAACAATATAATATACGATTCAATAACCGATTAAACATGTCGGCTTAATGCATTTACATCAATAATAAATCATCTCCATAGCGTGCCATGTTGATCTGGAAAAGATAAACCTATCTGTGTAACCCTAGATAACTTGGACCTATTTGCCGGTAAAGGAAAATATGCAAATATGAATATACCAATGATTAATTCCTCAAAACAAAGTGTCCACACGATGTCTTCGACATTACCAAGTGTCTTCCATATCATTCCAGGTACCGGTGAACATTATATCCTATTGGTGAACCATATACCAGTAACTGTTGCACAGTTTACTTGCTTGCCGGTGAATGTTGTTGGATCTTCAAAGTGCTTGTTTTCAATAGGTGTTGACATCAATGACAAAACCATACCAAAATACCAACACAACCCCCTCATGGCACTTTAAAAGTAGTGCATGTATAATAAGGCACAAGATGTGCAAGATCCCAAGTAAACAATGCAAGATGGAACTTTATCTCAATGTGTTTTCTTAAAAGAAGCTACAATGATAATAAGATTGGAAACAGAAAGAAGAGCCAAAACTGAGACATCCTACTCAGAGAAGCGATCCCAGAACCTGAAACAACCAAGATATCTACCAGAGTGCTGAAAAGAAAAAAACTAAATAAAATATTCTTGGAGAATAATATAGAAAGAAAACCCATATTTCTGGAAAGTACACAGAACAAGCTTTCCATAAATATAAAGTTTTCAAAAAATGGAGGTCGGATGCTCATTTTATGGCTCCCGGAGTGCAAAAAAGAGACCCCACTTTGACTGAAAAAAAACACAGTTAAATAGCAAAAGTGGAAAAATATTCCAACACTACGAGTTTTGGCTTGGAACCATCTTTTCGACACCTATTTTTTTGCAAAAAAACAACTCTGTTTGCCCAAGTTATGGCAAAAAAAACAACCGCCCCCAAAAAAGGCAAGAGGGAGGAGGTTTGGAGGTAGGTCCGGGCAGAGGTGGCCCGTGGGTGGCACTGTGGTGGCCGGCGGGTGGTGTTGCAGTGGTCGGGTGGTGGTTTTTGATGGGCATGACAAAGGGTGTCGGTGGCGGTAGGGACTGGAGAGCAGACGTCGGTAGGGGATCGGGGAAGCGCAGGCGGTGCAGGGGGCCGACAGCGGCGAGGGGCCGGAGGGGAGAGAAGGGCAGGGGCCGGCAAGGCCACAGGGAGGAAGCCATGGGAGAAATGTCGGTGGGAGGAGGTCACGGGGCTGAGGTTGGCAGGGGCTGGCGGGCAGGGCTCCAACAAGGGGCCCGCTCTAACAGTGGCGGTAGGGTCTGCAACCTGTCAGGGGGCCCCACGGTACCCTGCGTACTGTGAGGTAGCCCCAAAAAAACTTTTTGATTTTTTTTTTAAACAAAACACTTTCTCTCCAATTTTAAATGATTTTTATTTTATTTTTTAATTTTTTTGATCAAAAAATCATTCAGCCTACATGCCATAAAAAGGCATTTTTCTTTTTGAATTTTCTTTTTCGAATTGTGTGTCAGGGTCATACAGCCTGGTACTAGAGAAAAAATACTCCCAGAGGCTCAAGAGCTAAAAATGGTCAAGTTTCATATGGCTAAAGGGGTTTTGGGGCCTTCTGAGCATGATGGTGAGGTCCCTTTAGGCCCAAAGTGCTTAGAAAAAAAGGCCTATCCCTAGGTGCATAAAAAAACTTCTTGAAACCTCAGATCTGCTTCGAATGCAAAAATTCTCAAAACAAGAACAGATAGTTGCATATCTGAAGCTTTGATACCATGTGAGAGTTGATAAATACAACACCACAGGAGCCCAAATGATCTCTACAAGTTGAATAACATGTTACAAGGAGAAGCAAGGAAGAAAATAATAGAAAAACCAATACATAGAAAATATGCTCAAAAAGATGAGAGCTCAACATTTACAAAAATGTGTAATGTGATAGTTCCTTACAGTACAATGAAAAGAATAACCTCTAATAGGTCAAGAAACCCTAAAAAGGAAAACCTATGCTTGCACATAATAATTAATAAAATATTTGATTATTATGCACCTAATGTTAGCTTAAGTGTAAAAAGAGATAATAGGGAGCTTAAAGAATTAAACAAGTGTTGTTTAATTAATCAAGTAAAGATCCAATTACTCTAACACTAGTGACTAGTGCAGGATTCTCCACATTGGGTGAAGGATTAGGTTCTTCTGCACGCTTATCCTCATTCTTCTCTTTCCGGATTCAGTTCATCTCCTCTCTGGTTTCCTCAATATTTACCTTCTATTTACTGGTATTCAGAGTAGTTAATCAGTTTGTTCTTTCTGGTTCTACAGAACTTCTCCATGTGTCCCATTTTGTGAAAATGATAGTAGGCCATTCTAGATGATCTCCAAGGTCCTGCATTGCCTCTTCCAATTCTCCTTATGCATTTCATAGCCACATGACCATAATTGCTACAAATGGTGCATATGACATTAGTTACCTTTTCTATTTCAAATGGACTAAACCAGTTGACATAGGGTTTTTGCCAGTTCATGTTTCCCCAGTTGTCATAGGTTCTCCTCCAGTTACCATTAGGTCTTGGATTCATGTGAGGTACTGGATTTTTTTCTCCATATTTGCATTCAACTGATCTATGTCCATACATGTTGCATGTAAAACAATGACCTTCAAATCTTCTAGATACATACCTAGCATTTGCATTATAGTCTATATTCCCATTGGGTTTGTTTCTACACACATTTGCAGTATGTCTATATTTATGACAGACAAAGAAAACAAGTATAAAAAATTTCTTACTGGTAGGCTTGTTAGCCTTAGGAGCAGTTTTGTCCTTGTGAATGTTGCTCTTTGTACCGGAAGACTCTCCTTTCTCAGATGTATTAAATCCTAGTCCAGATGTATCACCTTTCATTCTCTGAGATTGGATCTTCTCATCCAACATAGTAGAACTCTTATTGAACTTTTCCAGCATTCCATTAGCCTCAGTGAGCTCTCTAGTAAGGTCTTCATTGTGTTTTGTAAGAGTCTCTCTTAGAGATGTTGCTATTTCAAGATCTAGCTGCAAAGCCTCTTTTTCTTCTTTTTCTTCATACCAATGCTCATGAAAGGTTGCATTTTCTTGTTTGATCTTAGCAATTTCATTATCTCTTTCTTTGATTAGGTCTTCAGCTTCCCTCCTAGCTTCCATCTCTTGGCTCATGTGGATAGTTGGGGCTTCTAACTCTCTTCTCAGATTTAGCTTTTCACCGTTCATTTTATCAACTTCTTCAGCTAATGCATCAATGTTAGCTTCATTTGAAGAACTATTATCAGATATTTCCAATAGTTGTTCAGTCAATTCTCTCCTTTTGACTTGTGAAGCTTTCAATCTGACCCTTGGGGTTTCAAGCTCTTCCTTGGTAGCTTCAAGCACTCTAGCCATCTCAAAGTAGCTCATATCCCCCATGGTGGCTTTAGGGTTTCCTTCCAAGTGATTAAGCCTTAAGGAAGTTAGGCTTTGATACCAATTGATAGACTTATAAAGCACTGAGAGCGGGGGTGAATCAGTGACACCAAAAATAATACCACTTTAAACACTGATCGGTAGAGATACTTAACAAGTTTACTAAACATTATGCATGCAATCCAAAATAATATTAAAGCATCCATAATAAGTAAAACATCCACCATAACACAAGTGTTTATACATGGAAAACCCAAATGGAAAAAACCACGGTGAGATGGAACTCACAAGTTAACTATCTGCAATAATAGATAACTGACCGGTTAAGGTCTAAAAAAGTGCTCTGCTAGGAGCGAATCCTGTTAAAGATCCCAAAGCTCCATAAGGAGATATACCCTATTAAAGGTAGTTCCCTATTAGGAGAAACCTCAGTAGAAGATTTTAGAATCCAAACTAATGGATCACCTTGTTAAAGGATTTATACATTGAAGCTTGTTAGAGCTTACCCGGTTAGGGGATTTGACTATTGTAGTGATTAGAAAACAAGTGGTGTGATCTAGAAGTAGCACAACTTGCTTGAATAGATCCTTTTCTGCTCAATCAAAACTACATCACCAACATATTTTTCAATTCCCTCAACAACTTAACATTTCTATCTTTCATCATATCATATATCAAAATAGTTCATCATAATATCATTATATAGACATTAGATTTCATGTCGGCTTAGGAATCATATCACAATTTTCTAGGTGCAGTGTATCTGGACAATCTAACATAACTCATCACAGCTTGCCGCCAAATCTATCGGTTAGGGGTAACTCATTATGATCGGTGATAACTCATCACATAATCAATGAATATCAGTTGGAACACCAATACCGGTTAAGAGTTAACCTCATTCAACACATAAACCGATTGCCCTTCATTTTCTTCTTTTATGGTCTCTGTTGAATTTCCAAGTTGGTGTCAAGCCATCCTGCATATACCAGTTGTCTACATATATTAGTTTGACACCCTCTAAACCATCTTAAACTAAACATCTAATAACAGTTGCAATACAAGTAACTTTAGAAGTAATACCGGTTTGTCTTAACTAAGATGACAATGACAATGTGAACATATGTGTGTGTATACATGTTCCATCAATGACAACACATGAAGTTATCCATTACAATCATCATCAAGCCAATAGGTGATATTGTGTTTATCTTTATTCTTGTTGTAGTTGTTTAGATCTGAGATTGTGCTTAATTTGTTTAATCTGGTGAAAACTAATTCAACCCCCCCTCTTAGTTTTCCTTCATTGTTGCTGCCAAGAATTGGTATCAGAGATAGATCCTCTGGAAGAAGCTTGACCACTTGAGGAGATTCAGGATGGCATCTTATGTGTTGAAGAAGGAGAGCCCTAGATTTTATGGAAGCAATTATACTATTTGAAAGGACCAGATGGTTCATTTGAAATGTCTTGGAGAAGAGTATTGGAATATCACAAAGAATGTCTACAATGTTCCTCAAAATGGACTAGTTACTGCTGCTGAGATCAGGGATGCTAAACATAATATTAGAGCTAAGGAAGCATTATTGAGTGCCTTGATTGATTCATAAATTACTAATGTGATGGGTTTGCAGACTACGCATGAGATCTAGAAGAAGTTAGAGACCTTGTATGAAGGTGATGTGCAAGTTAAAGTTGCTAAGTTGTCGAGCTTGAAAGTAAAATATGAAGCATTGAAGATGTGAAATGATGAGAATATAACATCCTTTATGGCTAAGGTGAATGAGCTTGTCATGAATATCAAATGTGCTAGTGGAACCCTTGAAGAAGATGAGATTGATCCTAAGGTGTTGAGATCATTGCCTCTTGCTTACAAACATAAAGTAGTTGTTATTGATGAGATCTAGAGTGTGACTATTGTGACTAGAGATATGTTGGTTAGAAAGCTTGTTGCATTTGAGTTGAGTGAATTTGGAGAATCACATAGAAAATCTGAGAGTACATTCAAAGCCTCTGTATCCGGGAAGCAGAAGTATGATCTGGGAGAAAGTTCATGTTGGGTATCCAAATATGAAAGAGAAAGAGAGAGATGGAAGAGAAAAAAAGAGAATTGGATGAACTTGAAGCCCTTATTGCTCAGAAATTTCCTAAAGGAGCTGGTAAGTATGATGGAAAGTTGCCTTTGAAATGTTTCTCTTGTAATAAGATAGGACATTTTTCTTCTAGGTGCCCAGAGAGAATGTCTAGGTATGATAAGCATGAAAGACATGATAGATATGATAAGTATGATAGATATGAGAAACATGATAAGAATGATAAGCCCTATAAGCCCTACCAGAAGTATAGAAATAAGAAGAGATGCTACTATGTTGCTGATGAAGGTGTGACATATGAAGAATAAGAGAATGGGAATTCAGAAGATGAATTTGTATTTATTGTTATCAAGGAAGATGATCTAGTACTAGTGAATTATAAAAGTTGCATAGTTGAGGAGAAAGCATTGGCTACTAAGATTGAACAGAAAGCTGAATGGGTGATTGACAATGGTTGTTCACATCATATGGTAGGTAATAAAAGCAAATTTGTGAGTATGGAAAGGTATGATGGTGGTATAATGAGATTTGGAGATGACAAAGCTTGTGTGATTCATGGTAGAGGGAAGCATAATATTGATGATGTCTTGTATGTTGAAGGTTTGAAGTACAATCTTTTGATTGTTGGACGGATGGTTGACAAGGGATATGATTTGCAATTCAAGAATGGTAAATGCAAGATCCTAAATGCCTCCGGTATAGATATTGCATTAGGGACTAAGACTAAAGGTAATATCTTTCACTTGAATGCTGGTGAGAAAAGTTGTTTGATTTCTCAAATTGATGAAAGTTGGTTATGGCATAGAAGAATGTGTCATGTTAATTTTGATTGCATGATAAGGATAAGTTCTACTCAAGTTTTTAGATATTTGCCTAATATTGTGAAGCCTCCTAATCCGGTATGTAAGGAATGCTAGATGGGAAAGAAAACAAGAACTTCATTTAAGAGTAAGTTGTATTCATCTAATAGATTGCTAGATCTTGTTCGTACAGACTTATGTGGTCCTACTAAAGTGAGAAGCATGCAGGGTGATAAATATTTCATGTTGTTGATTGATGGTTATTCTATGATGATGTGGGTTACTTATCTAAGGGAGAAAGCAGAAGCATTGGAAAAATTCAAAATATTCAAAGCTAGAGTGGAGATTGAGATAGGATTGAAGCTGAAGTGCCCTAGATCTGATAGAGGAGGAGAATTTACATCAGGAGAGTTTGATACATTCTATGAGAGGAATGGGATTAGAAGACAACTATTTTCTCCTAGAAACCCTTAGCATAATGGAGTTGTTGAAAGGAAGAACAAAACTATCTTGGATGTTGCGAGGACTATGTTGATTGAAGGAAATGTTGCATAGACCTTTTGGAGAGAAGTTGTTAGCACTGTGGTTTACACATTCAACCGGGTGCATATCAAAGGTGATTCTAGTAAGACTCCTTATGAGCTATGGTTTGGACATGTTCCTACAGTTAGATATTTTAGAGTTTTTGGAAGTAAATGTTATATCAAGAGAGATGAGGATATAGGGAAGTTTGATGCAAGATATGATGAAGGAATCTTCTTGGGATTTTCTACTAAGAGAAAGGCCTACCAATGTTACAATAAGAGACTGGAGAAGATAGTTGAGAGTGCAAATGTGAAGGTGGATGAATGTCTTGGAAATCATATCAGAGAATGTGGATATGATTTTGATGATGAAGATGTTGTTTCCAAGCCTGTGCAGACTGAGATCTTGAAGCAGAATATCTGGTGGAGACAATTAATTCGGATATTGTTGTTGTCGGTGAAGAAGTGTAAGAGCTTGAAAATCAGAACAATCAGAAGACTTGTTTCTGAAGGGATATACTTAATTTCAAAGATTGAGCCTAAATATGTAGCAGAAGCATGTAAGGATGAAAATTGGATAAAGGCAATGGAAGAAGAGTTGAATTAGATAACACTTGGGAGCTTGTTTCGCAACCTAAAGACAAGAATGTGATTGGTACTAAATGGGTGTTCCAAAATAAACTAAATGAAGTAAATGAATTTGTCAGAAACAAAGCAAGATTGGTATGTAAAGGTTGTTCTCAAATGAAAGGAATTGACTATGAAGAAACTTTTGTCCGTGTAGCTAGAATTGAAGTTGTTAGATTGTTTCTTGCATATGCTACTTACAATAATTTCAAGGTGTATCAGATGGATGTCAAGTTAGCCTTTTTGAATGGTGATCTTGAGGAGAAAGTATACATTGAGAAACCAAATGGATTTTTATGAGATGAAGGAGATATGGTATGCAAATTTAAGAAAGCATTGTACATACTGAAACAAGCCCCTAGAGCCTGGTATGCTAGATTGGATAAGTATTTGTTGAAGTTGGGATTCTGTAAAGGTATCGTAGATAGTAATTTATACTTCAAATTTGAGAATGATAACATTTTGATTGTTGAAGTCTTTGTTGATGATATCATTTTTGGAGGAGATGATGATTTGAGTATGAAATTTGCTGATAATATGCAAAAGGAATTTGAGATGTCTATGATAGGTGAGATGAAATTATTTTTAGGATTGCAGATTACTCAGACCGGTAAAGGTATTTTCATTTCTCAATCTAAGTATGTGAAGGAATTTTTGAAAAAGTTTGGATTAGTTGATTCTAAACCTATTGGAACTCCTATGGTGACTGGATGCAAGTTGTCTAAAAATTATGAATCTTAGAAAGTTAATCAGACTTTGTATAGATCTATGGTTGGTGGATTGTTGTACTTAACTTAGACTAGACTAGATATTTTGCATGTTGTTTGTCTTTGTGCTAGATTCCAAGATGATCCTAAAGAAACTCATGTCACTGTTATAAAGAGGATTTTTAGATACTTGAAGGGGTCTATTGACTATGGTTTATGGTATCGTAAGAATGATGATTTCTTACTCTGTGCCTATATTGATGCTAATTGGGCAGATGATGTTAATGACCAAAAGAGCACTACAAGCAGAGCATTATTTTTGGGGAAAAAAATAATTTCATGGTCCAGTAAGAAACAAGATGTTGTATCTTTATCTACTATTGAAGTTGAATACATTGTTACTACTAGTAACTATACTTAGGTAGTTTGGATGAAGCAAATTTTGAAGGATATTAGAGTTTTTTATGATGAGCCTACTATTATATATTATGACAATTCAAGTGCTATCAAAATTTCAAATAATCTGGTGTTTCATTCTAAAACAAAGCATGTGTCTATAAAGTATCAATTCTTGAGGGAGAAGGTCGATGATGAAGAAGTCAAATTAGAATATGTATCTACAAAGGATCAGATTGTAGATATTTCACTAAAACTTTGCCCGTAGATATATTTGTCTATTTGAGAGACAAGTTAGGAGTCTCTGCCCCTCCTAATGAGAACTAGATGCATAGAGTCGCATCAATATGGTGGACTTCAGAGCCTTATCTTCTTATCTGGGTTGATGAGTTGGTGTTGCTACTCAACCGGAGTAGTCAGTATGTGGTTCACATATTAAGTGGTGAGCCTATCCTAAGGGGGGGTGGTTGTCTTTCTTAGAGGATGAGTTATTGGGTAGAGAAGCATAATTTGTAATTTGTCTTTGGTATTGTCATCAAAGGGTGAGAGAGACATGTGAAAAACTGCTTTATCTTTGAAGCTTTGTGTGCATGATCTTAGGGGGAGTTTGTTGATGTTAATCTATTTCCTTTGCATTGATTTTTTTTTACATTCATATGTTGCCATCAATGCCAAGGGGGGAGATTGTTGGATATTATTGCTGGTGGGATATGTTGTCATTGATTTCAACATATTCCTATATTTTGGTGTTGTAGAGAGTTGTTTTGGTGATCCGTTGTTTGCATTGAGTTGATCTAGTTAGTTTATCTATTTGGGATGCTAAATCAACTAGAGATATATCATTATTTATTGATTTCATGATGCTATGTCATGATTTGGTCAAGTTGTGGATTCCAGTATGAAGACTGTTCTTTTGTGATCAATATTGCAGTGTTCTGGTATTTGATCTGATGTGCTTTGGTATAATCATATCTTTGGTTGTGGATTTGGGATAATGTTTCGGATATTCATGTGTATCTTAATTTCAGATGGTTCATGATTTGGTGCTCTGCATGTTATCTTTCTAGTCTAAGTTGTTGTTGAGTGTTGTTGTCAGTTAGCATGTTGATCGATGAAGATTTGAATAAGTAGTATTGGTGTAGCTATTGTAGATGATTCTAACGTGCTTGTTGGTGTTTCCTGATCATGTCCTATTTGTTTTTTTGGTCAGCATTGATGCTTGTGCATATTCTTGGCAATTTTTTTATCCGATGATATTCTTCTATGCGGTATTTTTGGTGGTGTAACATGTTGCAGTTTATCTTGGCGAGATTTCTAGTGGTGATGCATGTTTGGAGATTTGATTTAGGTCCATGAAATATTTTCTATGTCATTATATTGGTCTGGTGGTTGATCTATGTATCATGTGATGTAATTTTGTAATTAAAGGTTGAGGGTTTGGTCGACCTTGTAGTCAAGGTTGATTATTTGTATATATAGGTGGCATAGTCATGTAAATTGGGTAACGGTGTTGTGTCTTCATTATTTGAGAGTGGTGAATGTGTGCATAAATGAATTCATCCTTTGATGTTGTGTATTGAGAAAAGATTGTTGTAGGGCAGACAAATGTGCTTAACCAGAACTGTTATCAGGCATTAGCAGATGCTATATTTGCAGTTCATATAATCTAGATTCTATTATGAAACTTATTGTAAGGTAATGAACCTTCACTAAGGGTTGGAGCCTTTTGGGTCATCTTATTTTGAGCAGTGAGTTCTAGGTAGTGTGCTGGAATGAATGTGCATTCCCCATTTTAATATTTACACATACTACTGCAGAGTATCATCTTATTGTGGGTAGCTTCCCACCATGGTTTTTCCCTTAACCGAGTTTTCCACATCAAAAATCTTGGTGTTATGTGTGTTGGTGCTATTGTGTTTATCTTTATTCTTGTTGCAGTTGTTTAGATTTGAGATTCTGCTTAATTTTTTTAATCTAGTGAAAACCGATTCATCACCCCCCCCCCACCTTCTTAGTTTTCCTTCATTGTTGCTACCAACATCTACATGGTATTAGATCACAATATTTGCTACTACACCAAATGTGTAAGAGACACTTCTAACCATTGTAGTCTATTTTATTAGTGACATAATCAACCTTAATTTAATATTTTCTTAAATAATTAGTTACATTTTTAATGAATGTTATTTATTACCTCAGTCAAATGTTTGTAAATCCCTACATTGATTTTGTATGGTATCTTTTAAAATAATAAGGAACTACATATCACTAGTTGTAAACAACCCAAGGAAATGTCTCATTGAAGCCGCAGCATACACCAAGTATGAAATCATATAGAACTTGAGTGTGGTAGGTACCTTGGTGAGCTGCTCACAAATAGCACCACTAATCTGTTTTCCCCAAAATTGCTTCTCTTATTTTGCCTGGTCACATAAATGTATTGATACATCCATTTATAAAAGGTACTTGAGGTGGGAAGACCCTTCACCCTAATCAAGAGAGTTATCAAATCATTGACTTCTTCAATGAAATCACATCTGGGAAGAGTTTCCTGTCATCTTGCAATGGTAGGTCTTTGGGTTTTTAGCCAATTATCATTCATGTTCTTTTTGCACTTGTCAAAATTTCTATCAAAAAAGGCTATAGCTAATTGCATTGTGATATCAGAATACTTCTCAATACTGGGACACTTGAAGATAGAATCAAAGAATTCCTCATCAAGCCTGATCAATTTATTCCCAGTTTCATCCTTTACACTTCTACTAATAGGATCAAAGTGATTTGCAACTACCATCATGAACTTAGGGTCTTAAGAAGACATGGGGAAAATCACTACCGAGTGGATACCACTATTGATGATGGATTCCATCTAATGGTAGGAAGAAGATTGCTTAATCCTCTTTAGAAATTTGGATAGGTCCACATGACCTATTTCTGTATATATAATATGATCAATATTGGATGTGATTGAAGAAGGTGGAAATACCAGATGGGGGTCTTGTTTCTTGAATTTCATCACCCACTTGTTTGGGGAAGCCTCAATCATTTGTATTATAATAACATTGAGAAAAAATACAATCATCAGTATTATAACGATATATTTGATCAATCTTTTAGGTCATCTGAATTTAACAATCTTGAGAAAATGGTATATTTAGACCATAAAGGTTTTCAAAAAAACCTCTTGAAATATCCACGATAAATCAAATGTAAAATCTCAATTTCCATGTTTAAAATAAATGAATTTCAATTTTATAAGGTTGAAAAATTCACCTAAGGAAAAGTGAGAAACAAAGTGTAATTTGGGTTTCTAAACCCGAATTGCACTTAGGAAGGATAAACTCAGGTGTAATTTGGGTTTAGAAACCCAAACTACACTTGAAAAGTGTAATTACAAAGGTAGGTGTTGGGCAAGTTTATAAACTTGTTGAGCACCTAAAGCAGAGCAATACATATAAAGTGGAGAGCGGGTTTAGAAATCCACTAAAAACCTCTAAAAACAAGGAAAGGCAAATTGGTGCTTGGTGGGGCTATAAACCTGTCAAACACCAAGCTTGGTGTATGGCAGGTTTCCAACCTCTCCAAGCAACAAACACTTACTAAACAGCAAGAAGGAAGTGGTGGTGGATGGGGTCGCAGACCCACCACACACCACTATGTGGTGTGGGACGGTCCTACGGCCCCGCCCAACACCGCAAGGGTAGTTCAAAGCATACAAAGAATGGGGAATGTTGGTGGTCGGTGTTGTGGACCTTCCACACACCACTATGTGGTGTGGGACAGGCCTACGACCCTGCCTAATGCTACAGTGGTTTTAAATCAGCATAAGAAATAATACAAGATGTGTGTTGGGGTCGAAGACCCGTCACACACCATAATATGGTGTGTGACGAGCCTAAAACCCTGCCACACACAACACGATGGAATTTCAAAAGCATTCAATACTAAGAAAAAATGAAAATGGAAGTGAGGTTGAGACTCGTCATATACCACAAGGTGGTGTGTGGTAGGCCTATGACCTTACACAACACTCCAATATAATGTGAAATTAGAGATAAAACAAGATGTCACCCAAGATTATTGACCTGAGTGACATCTCATAGATGATGTCGTTCGGGCCAGTAATCCTGTGTAGAATCATCTATGATGCAAAGTTTAAGATAAGACAAGCATCAATTAAAGGAAATAAGGGTTTCAAAACCCTAAATAAAATCAAGGAGAAAAATGCATACCTAATAGGAATTCAATACAGTCTTCTCCTCTTTTGATTTCAAGCAAGAAAAGGTGTAAATCAGGTTTGTAAACCCGATTTGCACCTAAAAGGCACACTTAGTGTAAATTAGGTTTGCAAACCTGATTTGCACCACAATTTCACATAAGTGAAAAAGGGGGTATAAGGGGAAAAATAAATGTGCTTACGATGACAAAACCTATCGTAAGGTGTGCATAGAGCATTGAAACCACAAATGGACAAAACTTTGTGGGTTGCCCTCGATTTTAATAATACAAAAATCGAGGATAACATTGGCTCTAACTAGGGAGCAATCTTTGACCTTTCATCAAGAATAAGTGAAGGTTGTAGAATCCCAGCGCTCTATGTGCCTTCATCCATCCATTGGGTTAGAGTCATGCGATAGGTAAAAACTAAAAGATGCAATGGAAAACTAAAGGGGAAGATCAAAACAACTTGCCAAAACTTCATTGAGTAAATAATTTGAGATGTCGGACTCTATATTGAAATGAAAATGGAGTTCCATCATTGTATGCAAGGAGGTAGTTGCCTTCACCACAAATTTTATGAATGGTGAAGGGTCCCATCCACAAGGAGTCAAACTTTTCATGCATTCCTTTAGGCTCACATCTCACATCCCAAAGCAAGAAAAGATCACCAACTTTGAAGTCTCTTTGCTTTTCTTTCTTATCAAAAAGAGCTTTGACTTGGTTTTGGTGATCTAAAATATGGCCCACCACCTGAACTCGCTTTTCTTCAAGCTTGGAGAGGAAAATGATGTGCTTATCTAGTGAACTCTCATATGTCTAATCCTCAATCGCCTTTACTAACTTCAAAGTTGGTAGCTCTAAAGTAACTAAAATTTCTGCATTTGTACCATAAAGAAGCTGAAAAGGTGATAACCCAATCGCCCTCTTTGGTCTAATTTTGTTTGCCCACAAAGCATCAATCAATGCCTTATGCCACAAACGTTGATTTTAATCAACAAATCTCTTGATTATGGTGATCAAGTTTTTGTTGCTATATATTGCTTGACCATTGCCCTGTAGGTAATAATATAAAGAGTGAGAAAGAGTAATATGATACTCAAAGCAAAACTAAGTAATCTCATATGAAGAGAAATAAGTAGCGTTATATGCTACTATCTTGTTAAAATAATATGTGGCAGTCAAAGAATAATGATGACCTACACTAGAAGGAGGGTCGATTGGACCAATGAAGTCAATACCCCACTACTGAAATGGTTCATCAATTACCACCGACTTGAGAGGAAATGTTACTAGTCTGGACTTACCAACAAATCGCTTACATAAATCACATTTTAACCCAATCATAGGCATCTTGAAAAAGGGTAGGTCAATAATACCTAGCTCTCAAAATTTTGTGAGCCATGACTAGAGCTGAAAAATGCCCACCACAAGCTAAGTTATGAAAAGATTCCAATAACTTAACTTGTTGAGCTTTGTCCATGCACATTAGGAAAGTACCTTCAAGACTTATTTTGTACAAAATATTTTCCCAAAGAACATAGTTTGTAGATTTCAACTTCAAATTTATTTTTTCCTTATATGTGAGATACACAGGACATTCACCATAGGTGATAAAATGAGTGATGTTAGAATACCATTCATCCATGATAGTCACAAACAAAACTATAGGGATATTTCCTTGTGAATTTATTTCAAGGGGAATAATTGCTAGGATTAATGGTAGTCCCAAAGATACTGAGAGAGGGGGGTGAATCAATATCTAACCAGTTGACAGAATATTTTGCCTTATTAAGTATTTTGCATTCCAAAATAGTATACTGGTAAATAAGAATTAATGCAATAAATAGAAACAATAAAGGCAACATAGAAAGCACACCATAACACAAGATTTTTAACAAGGAAACTCGGTGTGGGAAAAATCTTGGTGGGATTTGTGACCCACAATATTCACTCACTAGCCAATGAATGGATATTACTTACAATGTGGTGCTTGCACATGCAAGAAGGCCAACTACCTAAAGCTCACTGCTCAATCACAAAATGGGAGTCACGCTGATTACAATTGGATGGTTAAATCCAATGATAATGTACTGCTCAAAATAGCATCTTCATATGTTGGATTCAGTGCCGGTTAAGTTTTGATTTACCTTCTCCAAAAGCCTCCTTGAATCTTGAATGATGTCTGCGTGTATAGCTCTGCCTATATTCGCATATACCTTATTATATTCCTTCTCCACTCTCACATTAATCTCACAAATGAGATATTACATATATACCAAAACCTAAGAACAAATGTGTAGGTCAGCTTATTAAAGATATTACAATAAAATCAATTACAAATGAATCAATATGTGATGCATTATGTCGGCTAAATTCATTTACAATAATAACAAATCATCTTCATAATGTGTCGTGCTGATCTGGAATGGATAATGCTTGTCGGTGCATAACCCAGACCTATTTGCCGGTAATAGCAAATATGCAAAACCGATTAGATCAATTACCAAATCACCAAAACAAAGTGTCCAAGCAATGTCTTCGACATAACCAAGTAATCTCCAAGTCATCCTTAGTGCCGGTGAACAAAATATCCTACCGGTGAACTAGATACCAATGACTGTGCATAAGTCACTGAGCATGTCGATGAACATAATCAAGAATCTCTAAATGCTAATAAGTGTTGACATCAATGACAAAACAAGTGCAACACGTCCAAAATACCAACAATCTCCCCCTTTGGCATTGATGGCAACACAAGATGGAAAAACCATCTAAGTGCCAAAGCATAAATGTCAAAAACCAAAAACCAACAATCTCCCAAAGAGATCATTAACTAGAAATCAAAATACAAATACGAAGAGTAACAATCTCTCCCCCAATGAATAATGTCTCCCAAAAAGATAATGTATTTTTCCATAGATATCTCTCCCCCTTTGACATCAAATGCAAAAGCAATACAAAAACCAGATACAAACAGTTCATAGAACTTATTATAAAATACCAACTGTTTATGGTGAAAATGGATAACAATAATAACAATATTGAAAGGCTAAATGAATTCAACCACAAAACCCTAGCCTAACAACAACAAAGATCCACCATAACATATGAAGATTACCTAAAACAATGCAAATCAAATGAAATCACAAAGATTATACCATCACATGTCCAATAGGGTTTGGATCTCCATTCTTCCTATCTCCATTGATCTTGCTTGATATATTTGCTCTCAGATTTTATGTGCACAAGAGCTCAACAAAGAACGGAAATGTGGTTGCAAGTAGGATCGCATATGCTCAAAAGCATAGTGTAGTCAATTGATCAAGTAGTTAGGACATTAGGATGATTGATTAGAATGCATAGAATGATTAGGGTTGATAATGAAGGAAGCATCCTCTTATATAGAAGACACTATATGAAATGGAAGGATAAGATTGAGAGGTGTAAAAGGAGGTCGGCTATGATTAGAGGGTAGGTAAAAGAAATAATAAAATAATGAAAGGGGTAGGTAGTGTATGAATTAAGAGATGAATGACATGTGTCATGGGTAGAAAAGGCTAATGAATTAATTAAATAAATAAAGATTTATATAATTAAGAGAAGAAGTGGGATCAATTAAATAAATAAAATATTTATTTAATTTAAGAAAAGGATAATTTAAATAAATAAATGTATTTATTTAAATGAGAAATAAGGCTAGAAGAGGATAAATGAATTAATTAAATAAATAAAGATTTATTTAATTAATAGAAGAATTAAGCTTAGATAATTATTTATTTAATTAGACTGGACAATTTTGGGTGTCTACATTTTGCCCCTCTTTGAGACAATGCGGCTTGTCGCGTTGTTTCAAAGAAGATAATATGAACTGATACAGAGTTGACCCAAGATGGGAATGATATGCCCCCTCGAGAGATTGGATGAAAATGTCTAAAAAGATTACAGACAATCTCTCGATAAGAAAGAAAGGCTAGAATGGACTGACCGGATAAAGTGACAAAGTCACGGGATAAAGAAGACTGACTCGAGAGATGAGGGCTAGGGCTACGGTAGTCTATAAGATAGACCACGGGGGAAATACATCCTTATTGTCATCTACACATCCATGAGAGCAGAGTGTAGAGAGAGAAAAGAGCAGCAGCAGTCAGCAGCAATGGCCTTTGTTCATAGATTCAACCGCGTTCGCCAATTCCAAAGGCCAGCCAGCAGAGGTAGGAGAGTCGGTAAGTACCACAAAACCTCCTTGTACTTTGATGCATTTATTGTTGTCATTAATGCATGGTAGATAGGGCAATAAATGTGCTTTAGGTTAGGGTCCAAAAATGTCAAAAAACATCCAGGCACGTCTACGTTGGTGCCAGGCGCATCTATGCTCGTGAGGCACATCTGTGTTTGTGCCAGGCGTGTCTATGTTGAAAAACGCGTCTGTGCAAAATGCGGTCGCGTCTGTGATGTGTAGGCGCGTTTATGCCAAGAAGGCACGTCTGTGTCACCCAAGCACATCTATGTGTTTCAGGCGCGTCTGTGTAAAACAGGCACGTCTATGCAGTCTCCAAGCGCGTTTATGTCAAGTAAGTGCGTTTGTGTCCAAAAATGTGAATTTGTGTCTTCTAGGTCAAATCGGCAGTTTTGTGATGAACATACATTGTCAATTGGATAAGCTGCTGAGAGGATACACTCAAGCAGGTCCTCTAGGGAAGACTAGGATAGATCAAGGCACTTTGTGATGAACAGTGAGTACCAAGATAGAGTACTTTGTGATGAACAGGGAGTACTAAAATATGAGCAGCATTTTGTGATGAACAGTGAGTGCAAATGTGAGCTGCACTTTGTGATGAACAGTGAGTGTCAAACACGTAGTACTTTTTGATGAACAGGGAGTACTACTAGGATAAATAGCAACACTTTGTGATGAACAGTGAGTGTCACGAAGATAGATAGCAACACTTTGTGATGAATAGTGAGTGTCACTAGGATAGATAGCCAGATGCACTTAGATAAAAAGTAGCATTTTGTGATGAACATTGAATGCCACGATGACTGCAGGAGTATTTGCCTATGTTGGAGTCACAGGAGAGATTCCCATCGACTCAGAGGTTGCGACCTGAGTTGACAACCGAGGACCGAGCTGCGATTGAGGCTATGGGATTGAGACATATTTTGTATGTGCCTGAGTTTCGGGCGAACATGGGACTGCTGACTGCACTGGCGGAGAGGTGGCACTCTGAGACTTGTACATTTCATTTGTCGATGGGTGAGATGACAGTCACCCTTGAGGATGTATACAAGATCTTGAGGATACCGATCGATGGGGAGCTGATTCCGTATGATCGAGATGGAGACAGGGATGCCCTGAGATGAGTGTTCCAGGACCCAGGACTGGAGATGAGGGCTGGACATGTGGCTTGGGACACCATGACAGCCACAGGATTAGCACTGCCAGTAGTGATAGGAGGAGCAATCAGTGGGTTCTTGTTTCCTAATAGAGTGACATGAGGGTTGGCTGTGGGCTGGGGAGGTGCACTGGAGACACTGGTGACACAACACACCAGATATGCTTGGGGACCATGTGTGCTAGCACACCTGTATTACGAGCTGCATCAGTTTGTGTACCATGGGTCAGTGGGATTGGGCTGCAGGGTCACATTGTTACAGGTGTGGGCTTATGAGCATATGCCAGTGACGAGACCAATACATTTCAGAGGCAGAGGTCACGGGCACAGTTTTGTACACTTGTATGACATGATCACTTCGTAGCCACGGATTGGCAGGTTACAGCACTGGCAGCGGGTGATTGATGATATTGACATGGTCATATGGAGGCCATACCTGGGATGTGAGCAGTGGGAGGACGATGTTGTAGAGCTTCCCTACACCTTCTGGAGTAGGTACCTGATTGGGCAGATGCCCTATGTGCTGGAGAGGCCTCTAGTGGACAGGGTGGGCAGGCAGTTCGGCAAGATTCAGCGGATGCCACGGGATTCGGGCATGTATGCACAGACCGTCAGGGATCAGGCATAGTTTGGGCCCCTATTATCATATGATCAGGTTGTGACATAGCTAGTAGAGATGATGCCCCTACCCTAGGACATGTGGCCAGAGATTGAGGATGCCGGCATGGATGCCGAGTACACAGCATACTGGGCCGAGCATCCATTCCCATGCCTAACGGATCCCGGAGAGCTACTAGATGGAGATGGTGGTGGGGATGGGGATGATGATGGAGATGATGGGGGCAGAGGCCGACAGAGGAGGAGGGGGGCAGTTGGAGAGAGGAGGGTGGCACCGCAGAGGGAGGGTGGAGAGGATAGGCAGGCTCGGGTGGTGAGAGGTCGCAGTGGATTACCGCTACAGGTGCCAGCAGCACAGGGTCCCAGATAGGTGCAAGTACAGGGATAGATATAGGGACAGGTACCAGTATAGGCACAGGCACAGGGGCAGGCACCCGTATAAGGGGAGCCATAGGCAGAGCCAAAAGGGGCTGAGGCAGAGGAGGATGAGCTGAAGGAGCTGAGGGAGATCTACCAGGGATAGATAGATGAGATCCAGGAGTTGGAGAGAGAGAGGGATAGGCTCAGGAGGTGGCTCAAAGATACTGAGCGGGAGGAGGATTAGGCCATTCAGCGCTACACAGAGGCTGAGACAGCACTGAGGGCTGGGAGGCAAGCGGTAGAGGACACAGGGGCCAGATATGCCTATGTTCTGCAGGCAAGGGAGGAGATCGGTTATTGGCGAGATCTCTATTATGGTGTGGTGTCAGCTGATCAGCGGGCGAGGAGCTTCCATAGACCATCGTGGACAACAACAGCTATGGGAGGGAGCCGGAGGAGACAGGCATCTAGTGGTGGGGTTATGGGTCCTCCACCACCACCAAATAGAGGGGACAGGAGGGATGATCCTAGGGCAGGTCCTTCGGGGGCTTAGATTCCGTCGAGGCCAGGTGGCTCTGAGGGAGGGAGTTCATCATAGCCATAGAGGACTCCCTATGTATCAGTATTGTATCATTTTGTTATGATGATGTAGACACCTTTAGGTGATTGTAGCCATATGATTTTGACATCATTGTATCATGACACTTTATATATATATATGAGATGATTCATCTTTGCGGCAGCTATATGTACCTATGTGATGAGATGTTCTTATGTGATGCTTATGATATGGATGCAAATATGTATATGATGCAATGCAATATATTTTTTCTTTTATGTTTTATATGCTATGCAAATGTAAATGTGAATGTATGTAATGCAGATGAATATGATAATGCAAAAAATGTAAATTGTGCTAACATGTGTTGCGTGCAAGATGCAATTGTGATATCTATATGTATGTATGAAATGCTTATGTGTGGTAATGCAGGTGCAACTACATGAAATGCAAATGTTTTTGGTGTGTCATTATACTCAGTCATGTGATAGTAGGCTACGCGGACTCGAGAAGGATGATGGAAGTCAATCAAGAAAGGGGGATGGAAGATAGAAGATATGAAAGTGAAAGAGCTTCTTGTGCGTTATCATCATTGAGCTTTATTATGGCAAGTAGGTTATGACAATCGAGGCATATGTTCGACCCAGAAAGCCATTGTACTTGTTTGCATGGAGATAAGATAGTCACAAACAAGGAATGCCCGAGTTCATACTAGACTCACAGTGTCCTCATATCCTTGGACAAGTCATAGCATTACTAAGAGACAATCCACAGACAGCAAATACAAATAGGTGACAATACCCCATCCTCGCCTTTCTAGTCAAAGACATCCTGGAGATAGAATCTCTAGTCAGAGACATCCTGGAAAAGCTAAAAGACATGTCACCAAAAAAGATGAAATCAAAAGAAAACCAAGACTCGACACCAACATCCACTGTAGTCTTCAAGTTCAGTGTCTCTTGTCACTTGTATAAGTCTTATTTGATTGTGGTCACAATGTTAACTTTCACAAAAAGGATAGATAGCACCGAACCATATGTTGTCTGAGTCTGTTGAAAGGTTTGATTTGTTGAAGCCCATTGTTGCTGTTGTCTCATCTGAAACTGACTGAATCCATGAAACTGATACTTTATTGCGGAGAAGATGAAACTTTATTGCGGATCTGTGATGCAAATGTTGCTTTATTGCGAATTGTGCACGGATAGACTGAAGGAAGCTAGAAGAAACTATACTCCTCGAAGCATGTGATGTTCTCAGTTCCACACCCATCACTAGACGTAGGATTTGCCTTAGCCACAGATAGGATCTAATTTATTATGGATGGTTAGGGAGGTGAAAAGGGAGATTTATTATGAATGGCTAACCAATCTTGGGTAGATCAATAACAAGCCATGATGGGAATGGGTAAGTTTATTATGGATGGATATGTTGTGAGTGTGTGCAAAGTGAAGGATGAAAGTGAATCCTGAAGGAGGGAGGAGCAATGTCTCTACACATGGCGCTGGTGACCCAGTTTTCACCATGGTACTTGCCCAGGGCGCCACCGAAGTGGTTTTCACCGTTGGACGAAATTATTTCTCTTTACTTTTTTTGATTTTTCAATGTTTTTTTTTTTTTTGTGTGTGTCACAAGGCGCCTATTTGCTAGGTTTTCACCAAGTAACGATTTTTTATTTTTATGATTTTTTTTTGTATTTTTGAAATTTTTGAATTTTTTTGTATTTTTTGAATTAGGATACTCTGAAGAGCTATGTGTAAAACCTGCAAAGGTGCATGTTGTTGATAGGATCCTCCAAAGGTTCACCTTCTGTAGTTGAGAGCTGATATGCCCCAGATCCATATGCTACTGTGATGATGTAAGGACCAAGCCAATTTGGTTCGAACTTGCCCTTCTTCTCTCTGTCTTGCTGATTTTTGGGGTTTTCTCTGAGAACTAAGTCCCCTACCTCAAATGTGCGAGGTTTGAATTTGTGATTGTAGCTACATTGTTTCTTGACTGAATGATGTGTAGCTCAAGTGACTGTCTTCCTTGATAAAGGAATTGAGATAGAATTACTAGTGTGTGGACTACACAGGCCCATATGCATGTCACCTGAAGAAGTTTGGTCATCACTGATAGCAAAGTCCTTTGAGGAAGCTCCATTAAAGTTCCATGATGTATCACTAGAAGGGAATGGATGTGTGAAACAAGTGGATGAGTGATGAAGACTTATGATTGTGAAAAGAAGTGAGAGTAGGATAGCATGATGGAGACTTAGGATCAACAAGTATGCTTTTTGACTTAAAATTTTAGAACTTTTGCCCCCAATTATTTTGATATTAGGGGAGATCAACTCTTTTTCTTTTTCTTTCGTAGGATTTTTATCCTTGACTTTTATTTTTGCAGAGTCCAATAGCTTTTGATTTTGATCTAGACTAAAGGAATTTTCTTTATCTTTGACTTTTAGATTTTTCTTTTCAAATATTGATATATGATCCCCAATTAGTAAGGGCTTTTGTAATTCTTGTTGATCCAAGTCTAGGAGTGGAGTGGAAATGGAATGAGTGGATGATATGGTAAAGCTATGTGAGTTATCAAGAGGGCTGGTGATATGCTTAATAGATTCTTCGTTGGAACCACTCTTAGGACTATTGATATCAAAAGTTGCTTGCACCACTAGAGGAGATTTGCATTGAGACCTAGTAGCCACAACACTAGGTGGTTCACACCCAATTCCTTGGCATTGTAAATTGTTTGTAGATTGTTCCCATCGACTGAATACCTTAGGAGATAGTGGGAGTTGATCAACATGAAAAATATACTCACCACATCCGAGGTCTTTAAACTTGAACTTTTCTTTGAGCTCTGCTTGCTTTGATGTAGATGGTTTCAAGGATTCTGGATCCACATATGCTGAAGAAGGAACAGCTTGTTGATTGACTAGGATTGTTATTTCTGATCTAGGTTGTAGATTGTTGCAATATATGAATGGATTAGGGTCAGCTTTGACAGTCACTTCAACTCCATTGTGTGGAAACTTGATGCATCGATGATATGTAGATGGGACTGCTCTCATCTCATGAATCCAAGGACGTCCTAGCAATATGTTGTATGTGAGATCAAGGTCTAGGACTTGACAAATCACATCTTTTGTAACTGGCCCAATTCTGAGAGGTAAAATGATTGTGCCCTTGGATGAACGCTCTTCATCATCATATGCTTTGATGGTAATTTTGTTTGAATATCCCAATTGTTTAATAGTGCTCAATGTACAAATGTTTAGACCTGCTCCTCCATCTATTTGGACTCATTTTATTCGATGTTTGTGTAGGAAGGCTTCGATGTGTAAAGGTGCATTATGTGGCTGACTTACAGAGGCATCATCGGCTTCTGTGAATATAAGAGAGTGTGGAATGGAAAGGTATCCCACCATGGCTTGAAACTGGTCCATGTTCAGATCAGTAGGAATGATAGTTTCTCTCAAGATTTTCTCAAGAATGGCTTTATGTGTAGGGGATATGCGTAAGAGCTCAAGGATGGAGATGAGCGTGGGTGTCTTCCCTAACTGTTCTACAAGGTCATACTTAGGTTTGGTTGATGAGGAAGCAGTGATTTTGGTTGGAGTACCTTGCAAAGTGAATTTACCTCGACGAGTTGTAACATGACATTCAGAGGTAGGTTCGGAAGAAGATCCAACACCTTTTAGGACAATCTTGGGTCTCCAGGTAGAATTCTCAAGGTTTTTGTCCTTGATGATAATGGTAGAGACATAATTGCCCATCGAGATGTGATTGATGGTTGAATCATAGTTATAGGTTGCTCTGGTATAGTTGGTTTGGTCATCTGTGGTTTTAGCTTTTCCCTTGTCATGTTTTGGGAATAGTTTCTTAAACATCTCATGTTCTTGATTGGATGAGTGTCCCTCAATCTCAATGTCACCTCTATCAATGAGATCTTGTATGATGTTCTTCAGTCGATGACAATTTCCTATCTTATGACCCTTGCTCTTATGAAATTCACAATATTCGTCATCATTCCACCAATTTGGTTTGACCTTTGGCTCATATGGAGGAAAATCTAGAATAGTGATTACCTTGTTTGCCACTAGCTTTTTGAAAACTGACTCAAGTGGCTCTCCCAATGGAGTGTACTTCCTCCGTGATTTGGAAGTTGTTTGAGTATTCACCTGATTTGATCCCAAAAAAATGAATTTGGGTCGCACTATATTGGCATCAACAACACCATCATTGACTGTGTTCTTGTTTTTATTCCAAAATCTTGGCTTGTCTTTTCCTTTAAAGTCATCTTTGTTTTCCTTGAATATCTTAATGACTCCTTGTTCAATTAGGACCTTCTCTATTGCTAAGCCTTTTTCAATGACATCCTTGAAGGTGGACAAACAACCTTTCCTTAGATCATAGCCAATGTCTTTGTTAACATTTTGGGTGAACATTTCTACCATTTGTTTTTGTGGAATTTCACAAGAGCATCTGCTGGCTAGATTCCTCCATCTTTGTAAAAATGATGCAAAAGACTCTCCCTCTTTTTGCTTGGTGTTGCACAAAGTAGTGACTGATATGTTTGTCTCTATGTTGTAGGAGAAATGTTGAATAAATGCCTCTGCTAAGTCACCCCATGACTTAATACCAGGTGGAAGTTGGGAGAACCATTCCATAGCTTGATCCCTAGGCTCTGTGGGAATAATCTCATCAAATATGTCTCTTTTGCTACTATCTCAATGCAAGCTATGAAAAATTGTCTTATGTGTGCCTTAGGATCCCCTTTTCCTCTATACTTATCAAACTTAGGCATCACAAAGTGTGCAGGAAATGGAGGCATTGGAATGCTTTTGTCAAATGGATAGGGACATATGTCTCTCATTGTGTATGTTGGCTTTGGTGTATTTATGTCCTCCATTTTCTTTTGTAAGTCCTTGATTTGTTGCTCCAAATTTCTCTTAGGTGGAGAATGACTTCTTGGACCATACCCCATGCTTGAGGCACCAATTGAAGGAGGAGAATGTTGCATATATGGATGATATTGATCATACACATGTTCATATGGAGGTCTATAGTGATGTTGCGTATATGGACCACTTGGTATAGATTCATGTTGAGGAATGAAATATCTATTTTTTCCATGTATACCATACTCTACAGGCATGTCATGTTCTAATATGTTGCCCCCAAATTTGACACAGGGTTTCCTTGTGTCCAAATTTTGAGCATGCCTTTGAATATCCAATTGCTTTGGTGGTTGATCCTTAGCATTGATATGTGATTGAGCATATTTCTCTGCATAAGACTTCCATAATGGTCTGCGAAGGTGAGTATCATATGCTTGACCATGTGTATGTGGGACCTCTAGTTTTTGAAACAAAGATGATGGTGTTTCAAGCACAAGATGTGGTCTTCTATTGCCTCCACTATTAGGCCTCCTTTGATCCATGTTGGAGTGAGGTTGTTGCAAAGGTCGATTTTCCATTATTTGAGACATGTCAAAATCATGAGGTATCTTGGCTCCACTTTGTGCCATCATTTGTAAGAAGTATTGTCTATCCCTCCTCATTATTTCCTCAACCAATCAATTGAAATGGGGATCCATAATGGATTCTTCCACATCTGCTGAATGTACTGAAAAGTTGTCCATATCATCATTGTGTGTATCATTGTTGTTTGTAGTGTCCATGTTCTCAACATTTGGAATGTTTCTATAGGCATCCATGTCAGGTAATGTAGTATGATCAGAATTGAAAAAGATATCATTGTCATACTCATAAGAACTCATGTTTGTGGACTCTTGAGCCTCTTTAGTTTCTCTCCTAGATTTTTGAAGATGGGTTTCAACCATGAACTAGGTATTGATTGAGATGTGTGAGACTAGATGAAAATGGAAAAAGTATGGAAGACCAAGGGTTGGATGGAATGTAAATGAATCTGAAGTGTACTTGCAATGTCCAAAGTGTAAGACCAAGTATGTATGTAGTAGAGTAGGTGTGACTTCCAAAGAGAGGATAGTTTCTCTTGATGAGGTAAGTTGACCTTGACTCTAAGTAAGACCAAATGAGACCCAAAGGTGATAGACGTTGATGAGGGACCACTTAGCAAAATGTTGTTGTATGTAGTGTGTTGACAAAGTATGATGAGGACAAGCAAGTGACCTTTTGACTCAAGTTTAGACAAATATAAATTTAATGCAAGATGTAAAGCAATGATGGACTTTGTAAGACCCAAAGACAAGTTGAATGCTAGATGAAAACCTGGAGAAATAACCTAGGAAGCTCAAGAATTCCGAAACTGATTGCTCTTGTTTGCTGGACTGTAAAATTTTTCCAATTTGTGAAGTTGTTGGTTGTGACCACATCTGAATGTTTGACTCTTTTTCGTGACAAGAGGACACAGTGTTGATGAGGACTCAATGTTTGCAAGTGTTTAGACTCAAAATGACTCCAAGAAAAGTGTGTTGTTTGATGTAAAATTGTTTTGTATACACTTGAAGACACAAAAGACACAATGTTTTGCTATTTGGTCTTGAATGTTTTGAATGTTTAAAATAAGTCAAACACAATTCTTATGGCTGGCCAAGACAATAGTTGTTGATCCCACATGAGGTTTTACCCTCGAGGCTACACTCTTCAGAGCGGATACTTAGATGCTTGACCTCACTGGCTCCACCCTCGGCACTCACTTCTCGGGTCAACCAAGCATCAGTCCCCACAAAAACTCCCTGTGGTGAACTTTGTATCTCTACTAAGAACCGTATGTGTGTGGGCCGCTACCAGAGGTCCGACCTCCTGCCTCAACAACTAGAAGGATTTTGGCTTCTAAAACAAAAAGGTGCTAGTAAGGGCATCCACTCGTGTGGCCATACATGCGGCACTTTCAGCTCTGTAAATATAGAAGGCTCCCAGCCGGTAGGGGTTACGCCCTACAACTAATCAAATAAATTTGATCAAACGGGTTTCTGGGGAGACATAGTGTCGGTATGAACTAATCAGCACACGTTATCCATAGTTTTCACCATGAATACAGTTGTTTATAGTGGTTCCGAAGAGGTGGGTTTTCCTCGCTACCACTTGGGTCGTTCTCTTCTCACTAGTAGTCCTAATGACCACACGGGAAGGCAGGCCCTCTAAAGATTAAACAAAAAGAGCCTATTGCTCAAGACACAAAAGACAATGATTCAATTTTAGTGCACCAATTGAAGTGTTTTCTAGTCTATGAAAACGAGGCACACAATAAAAATCCAAAAACCCTTGCCAAGGACCTGCAAAAAAGAGTTGTTAGTAGTTTGGATTGTTTGAAATAATCACCCCTTCTTGCAAGCACACAAGTTAGGTAAATTTTAAATCCAAAAGACTTTGTGAAAATAGGAGCCTTCAACCAAACGATTTTGCTTTCAAGACAAGCTGCACCAATTTCGTTAGCTAGATCTGAAAATGTTAGTTCAAAATAAACCAGATCCGAAACCCTAAATGCAAAAACCTAAAACTAAATCGATAACTCAAAATTTGAAATCGATGCACACAGACGCGATTACCCTCGACACAGATGCGACTTCGTGACGCAGACGCGGTTCCGTGAGACACAGATGTGGCTCTAGAACGCAGACGCGACCTCTGGACACAGACGCGACTGAGGAACTCAAACGCGATTTTTGGAACCTGCAAAAATAAAATACTGCCTATAACACAGACGCGATTCCAAATGTCACAGATGCGCCAGAAAATCAAAAACATGATCCAAAAGTACGCAGACGTGAGAATATCAAAATGTTGTCGAAAACATCAGATCTTCAACTTCAAAATACAAAATCTGCAACAAGGATGTTAAATGCAAAAAAGGGACAAGAGTCCCACCAGGCGTGCCAAAATGTTTATGGTGAAAATGGATAACAATAATAACAATATTGAAAGGCTAAATGAATTCAACCACAAAACCCTAGCCTAACAACAACAAAGATCCACCATAACATATGAAAATTACCTAAGACAATGCAAATCAAATGAAATCACAAAGATTATACCATCACATGTCCAATAGGGTTTGGATCTCCATTCTTCCTATCTCCATTGATCTTGTTTGATATATTTGCTCTTAGATTTTATGTGCACAAGAGCTCAACAAAGAATGGAAATGTGGTTGCAAGTAGGATCGCATATGCTCAAAAGCGTAGTGTAGTCAATTGATCAAGTAGTTAGGTTATTAGGCTGATTGATTAGAATGCATAGAACGATTAGGGTTGATAATGAAGGAAGAATCCTCTTATATAGAAGACACTATATGAAATGGAGGGATAAGATTGAGAGGTGTAAAAGGAGGTCAGCTATGATTAGAGGGTAGGTAAAAGAAATAATAAAATAATGAAAGGGGTAGGTAGTGTATGAATTAAGAGATGAATGACATGTGTCATGTGTAAAAAAGGCTAATGAATTAATTAAATAAATAAAGATTTATATAATTAATAGAAGAAGTGGGATCAATTAAATAAATAAAATATTTATTTAATTTAAGAAAAGGATAATTTAAATAAATAAATGTATTTATTTAAATGAGAAATAAGGCTAGAAGAGGATAAATGAATTAATTAAATAAATAAAGATTTATTTAATTAATAGAAGAATTAAGCTTAGATAATTAAATAAATAAAATATTTATTTAATTAGACTAGACAATTTTGGGCCAACTTGTCAATTTAACCAACTACTCCCCCTAAGAAGTAGCTCTCCTCATCAAAGCTGGAAAAAAAAGTTCTTTGTTAATTTTGTCGGTTTGATGCCAAGCATCAACTGTCTAAGTCTCTACCGGTGGGGGTATAACCCCAAGCTTCTCTCTGAGATATTCAAAAGTTTCCTTAGGCAAAGGATTAGTAAAAGTATATGCAATTTGCTCTTTAGTATTCACATAAACCAATTTCACTTCTTTTGCTTCAACACTCTCTTTCAAAAAATTAAATTTGATAGAAACATGTTTAGTTTTTGAGTGAAATACCAGATTCTTAGATATATCAATTGCTACCATATTATCACAGTAAATTGTTATAGGTTCTTTGCATTTCTACTAGCAATGGTTTTTGTTTCACAGTGATTGCCGGTTGCACTACCTCAGTGTGTACCTGTGAATCAATCGATTTCTCAGTTGGTTTCTCTATACTATCTATTGTCGGTATCTCTGTTACTATCTCTGTGTGTTTTTCTATGCTACAATTAATGAGAGTCCCAAAGATACTGGGGGGGTGAATCAGTATCTAGCCAGTTGACAGGATATTTTGCCTTATTAAGTATTTTGCATTCCAAAATAGTGTACCGGTAAATAAGAATTAATGCAGTAAATAGGAACAATAAAGGCAACATAGAAAGCACACCATAACACAAGATTGTTAACGAGGAAACTCGGTGTGGTAAAAACCTCGGTGGGATTTGTGACCCACAATATTCACTCACTGGCCAATGAATGGATATTACTTCAATGTGGTGCCTGCACATGCAGGAAGGCCAACTGCCTAGAGCTCACTGCTCAATCACAAAATGGGAGTCACACTGACTACAATTGGATGGTTGAATCCAATGATAATGTACTACTCAAAATAGCATCTTCATATGATGGATTCAGTACCAGTTAACTTTTGATTTGCCTTCTTCAAAAGACTCCTTGAATCTTGAATGATGTCTACATGTATAGCTCTACTTATATTCACATATACCTTATTATATTCCTTTTCCACTCTCACATTAATCTCACAAATGAGATCTTACATATATACCAAAACCTAAGACCAAATGTGTAGGTCGGCTTATTAAAGATATTACAATAAAATCAATTACAAATGAATCAATATGTGATGCATTATGTTGGCTCAATGCATTTACAATAATAAAAAATCATCTTCATAATGTGTCGTGCTAATCTAGAATAGATAATGTTTGTCGATGCATAACCTAGACCTATTTGTCGATAACAACAAATATGCAAACCCGATTAGATCAATAACCAAATCACCAAAACAAAGTGTCCAAGCAATGTCTTCGACATAACCAAGTAATCTCCAAGTCATCCTTAGTGTCAGTGAACCAGATATCGGTGATTGTGCATAAGTCATTAAGCATGTCAGTGAACATAATCAAGAATCTCTAAATGTTGATAAGTGTTGACAAGTGTTGACATCAATGACAAAACCAGTGCAACACATCCAAAATACCAACAATAATTCCTTCTGATTGGTTGTCTGCCATCTATTGGCATAGACCTTTACCTCAGACCAACTTGGTAGGTCAAATCTTCAAGTCATATTTTGGAATATTTGCTATCTAGTTACCTCTTTTAGTCCCAAAATCTTGTTGTGTCAAAATTGACTTAACTGCAGTATCTAGAACTAAACATATAACATATGAATTCAAGATATAAAACTGGAAATGTTTAACTGCCTTGACCACAACATATGCATGTTTATCCATTTGAGAGTATTTAAGTTCATGAGATTTGAGAGGATGACTCATTGTTGGTTTAATTATTTATTCAATATGGATATAATTACACTTTACTTAAGTTTATTTAGGTACATGCATAACATTGTAGGTTGCATATGAGACACTTAGGGAGATGTGCATACATTGGGAGTGTGTATGTAGGAGAATTTCCACCTTTTATGGTGTGATCTTGTTGTTACATTCCACCTTCGGTGGGTGATCCACCTCATGTGGAATATTTTACTATTTATCCTACCTACCCCTACCTACCCTTGCATCTCATTGAGCCACATGTCATCATTTGTGTTCTCTTCTCTCTTAGCCTTGCCTTTATAAGCAGGCTTATCATTCATTGTATGTAATTCTTGATGATCCAATTGATCTCTTTTGCTTCTTGATAGGAATATAGTTTATTTGTGTCATATTTTATATCTCTTGTCATTGTGCTATATTTTGGTCTCTTTGATCTTGGTTTCTTCAAGCATAATCTCACATGGTATCAGAGCGGTTGGAGCATCACTGCATAACCTTTAGAGAGATTTTATTGCATCATTGAAGGAGGTAAAGAGGTAGATCTGAAGAGCAACATCTTTTAAAGGTATCCTAGACTAGATCCGACCTTGCCATTGAGTCCAGGTGGCCGTTTCCAAAAAATTTGACTATAAATTCGCCTATATTGGGTGAAAGTCAATTTGGGGCTTTGGAGAAAAAATTTAGCCTATTTGGCTAAGCAGTACAGATTTTATTTAAAAATAATAATAAAAAATTTCTGCGATTTTATTTTAAATTTTCTTTTTTTTTTAAATCATGGTTTTTTAATGTTATTGCATTGTAAATTTTATTAAAAATCAAATCAAAAAATATATATATTTTTTGTATTTAGGGGGGTTCCGTGACCACCCCCCATACTCTGTACTTTGCCCACAGAAGTTTGCAGGGCATCCTTTTTTGCTGGCCCCCAGCACCCGTACTTGCCTCAGCCCACCGGTATTTTCTCCAGCACCCGTCGGCCTCCTTATTTCTCCCACCACATCACTCTGATTGTCGATGCTTCCTCCTGATCCGACCAAGCCTCTCGACTGCGGCTCATCCTCCTACTCCACCCCAGCTCCGCTCTATGGCTTCAGTTTCTGCTCTGGTGCCTGCCACCTCCCGTCAGCAACTTCTAAGCACATGGGCCCACTGTGACATGTGGCAGCCACCGAATGGACCACTGCGCCAACTCACCAGCATTGTCATCTGCCGCATAAGCATACATACACCTAGTCACCTACAGTCTGTACAAATCAGTTGGCAGTCTGCGTAACCACTTGTATGCCTAGTCAACTTGCACAACTAGCACCTAGTCAGCAATCCACATCATCATCTGTATGCCCAGCTAGCACCCAATCAGTAGATCCATTCAGTCATTTATATTGTATGGAGAATTGGATTTCACCACATGGCTTGTCGACATCATCGTCTGTATGGTCATCCAAAAAGAGCGACGGTCTGGTGATGACCATACAACCTTAAAACTTAACACAGTGTTTTTCTGACGTCATCCTATGTTAGCATATTTTAAAAAAAATTGGACCCCCTCATCATTGAGCTTTTCAGTTTTGCAGTTCAACTTTGGAAGGCCATATCTTTTTCATTTTTGCTCATTTTTTAGTGCAATTTTTTTGAAATGGGCTAATTTTTTGTGTACTTTCACGTGGTGGCATTATTTTCTAATTTGGGTGGACATATTTTTCATAAAATCCAATTTTTGGTGACTGTACCTGTCCAATCCTCGTTTCTTCAACTTCCGGGACTCCGTTTGGGATCATGCCAACTCCTTTTTAGGTGCCGTTTTTTTTTTCAAGTGCATGATTTTCCATCTACTTCCATAATCTCTATCTGTTTGCAGTGATTTTGAGTGAAAATTATACTTTCAACATATGGTCTTTTTTGGCCAATTTGGCACTTGTATTGCATAGATCTACCTTGTTGGTCTTTTGTGTTGTAGTTCTAAGCATATTGGAGCAGTTGTAAAACAAAATCAGAAGTCCACTTTGTCATTGTTTGCAATTGGCCTATTGTACATGCACTACATATAAAGTGCCAAAATCATCATTTATTTATTTATTTATATTTTTTTTGGGGGGGGGTGTACTTTGATTGAGTGAATTGGGGGGGTGTCTCTTGTGCTCTTGTGTTCTTTCATTTTTCTTCTATGGGTTCTCCTAAGTTTCCTCTCTTAACTCCTCATAATTATGCTACTTGGAAAACTGATGCATGGAGTAAACTTATGGAAAAAGAATTAACTCGTTACATTGATGGAACTATTGTTACTCTCGTTGATCCTAAGGCTGATCCTAATGCTCACTTCGATTGGCTCACTAATAACAACATGGCAATTGGTACCTTAAGAAAGTATGTATCAAACATCTCATCTTTCATATTGAAAAATGTACTTTAATTAAGGATTCTTGGTAAAAGTTTCAAGACTTGTATGGAAAAGTTGATGAGATTAGGGGATATCAAATTGAGAGTGATATCACCATGCTAGATCCCAAGAACTTTGATACAATACAAGATTATGTCACTAAGGAAAATGAGTTGAGGGCACAACTCAAAGATTGTGGCATTGATAAGAAGGATACTCAATTGATCTTCAATTTGATGGGCAAGCTTCCACAAGAATATGCAGCATTTGTTTCTAGTTTCCAAACCCATATGATGGCAATGGGTTCAAGCTACACAATTCCTACATTTGATGCTTTCACTGACATGTTGACGATGGATCAAACTAAGTTGATAAGCAAGGGCATTCTTAAGACTTCTAAGTCTCAAGCATCAATGGCAACTCAAGGAAACAAAGGAAATCAAGGAAAGGACAAATAAAACAAGAAGAAAGGCAAATCAAAGCCTAAGGACAAAGCACAACCTTCTCCACAACAAGGGGATTCATCCTCTTCCAAGAAGGACAATTCGCCAAAGAAGGAGAGACCTACTTGTGCCTATTGTAAAAGGTTGGTCATGAGGAGCATCGTTTCCATTCTAAGAAGATTCATGAGATCATACATATCCTCAAAAAGAACAACATTGATTTGCCTAATGCCTACAAGGAGGATTCCTCACCTTCCACTTCCTCACAGTCAAAAGGGAAAGAGAAAGCATTCATGGCCTCAAAAAGTGGGAAGACTCACTCTTTTGGGACAATAAAAGGACAAGCTCTTTGTGCCACTACAAGTCATGATTCAGGGATATGGATTCAAGATTCAGGGGCTTCTCATCATATGGCATCTTCACAGTCTATGTTTTCTACATTTGAGCCTTGCACCATGCCACAGATTTTGACGGGAAATAATACATACATGGATGTAATTGGGAAAGGATCTATTGCCATTCGGGATAACTCCTTCAATGATGTGTTGTGTGTACCCCATTTGACAAACAATATTCTTTCCATCTATCAAATCACACATGAGGCAACAAAGAAAACTGTGGAGTTCACACGTGAATCAGTTTTCATTAGACTTTGAGAGTAGAGCTATAATTTTGACTGGGGTTGTGGATCATGAATCTCAATTTTATTCCTTTTCAGATTTTGTTCCTATTAATGAGAATGATTCTTCACATGATGATTTTACATATGATGATCACACTTCTTGTTATGATTCAGATTTTGAGAAGAACTTTGGGTACTTGAACTTGGGGATTCTCACATGTGACCCCATTCTTGAGCTTTGCATTTCATCTCCTCCACTTGATATCAAATCACCTATTGCACCCAATGATGCAGCTAGTGCGATAGTTTTGACTTCTTGTGATTCAGTGCAATAGGATATATCTTATCTTCCAGCTTCAGTTTCTTGGGATGACTACTTGACAGTATTGGCATTTGCATGAAGATTGCATTGATGAATTATTGTGTTGTCATTGATGTCAATTGTAACCATTAGTGATGTTGTTATGATTTTGTTTTGCAGTCGGTAGGTGTGCAAGTGAAGGAAACCAGTAATACTTAAGAAGCTGTGAGATCAACCGGTAACCCTACCTATTGATGTGTCAAACCCTAGCTGGTGGAGCTTGGTGAATCGGTTATATTGATTCATGATCAAATGGTTAACGGTAATGATTATGCCACATATGCATGGTGTATGTGATGAGTTTTAAGTGGTGTTTGGCATGTAGAGATAACGGTTTTATCTTGGGAATGAGCGAGTACATTTACATGAAGTTGAAACCGCGTGATGAGTTACAAGAATCGATGAAGCGGTAATCAAGGAGCGGTTGAGGTTGTCTTGAACAATGTGCAATGATTTCTATGTAATCTAACAATCATACTTGAACCAATTTGTTTGTAATCTCTATGAGATCTTAGGTTTGAGATGTGTTACCGACCTATTGTTTTGCTTATAAGGTCGATGAGTTGCTTTGTTGTAGTGGAAATTTTGCTTAAGAGTCAGTGTGATTAGTTGTCAAACCAGAAGGAGTATCTGTAGTATGTGTGAAGGCAGATAGGAGCATGAAAAGGATCTGATCAAGCAAAGTAGTGCTATTTACCAAATCAGCAAACCCCTGTTGTTCTCTAACAATTATAACAGTTAAATCCCTTAACTAGGTAAGCATTAACATGCTTAATGCTATCTAAATCCTCTAACCAGGTGATCCATTAGCTTGGATTTAAAATCCTCTATCAAGATTACTCCTAACAGGGTATTGCTTCTAATAGAGCATTATAGTCAATCCCTTAACCAGGTGGTCCCTAATAGGATCTTTTCCTAACAGGACATTTTTGTAAAGTTGTAACAGGCTTGGCTCCTAATAGAGTGAACTTCAGAAGAGTTCAAAATACTTGTGGGTATTCATCCCCACTGTGGTTTTTCTCATTTGGGTTTCCACATCAAAAATCATTGTGTCAAGTGGTGAATGGTTTTTGTGGTTATGTTTGATGTGGTTAATTTGCTTAACTGTTAAATCCACTTAGTTATGATAAGATGACCGACAGTAATTTGAAATGTGCTTTTACTATTGTTAGTAAAGTATTATGATGTTTTGGTTAAATGGTTTGGGAGTTTCAAAGTTGTTATACTGTTATTTTGATATGCCAGTCAAACCGGTAAACTATCAGTGTTATTGCGGTTTGTAGCTCAGTGCTTGAACCAATTAGTTCAGTGATTAATTTGAGAGATTGTTTTTGAGTTTGGTGAAAGTTTAGTCAGTTTTATTTCTACTGATTCACCCCCCCTCTTAGTATTTGATTGTGTCCTTATTGATTCATCATATTATCAGATAGACATTGCAGGTTTGTTTGTGGAGTCCTACATTGCAAATTTGGGAGACATCATTGATGATATTCATCTTCTCTTTGATGAAGATGATCCTTCTTTGATTGTTGTGAGGGAACACTCTGACCCTCTTGTTCATTCTCTACATGATCATTCTTTCAAGGTTGACATGATTGTGGATTCTTATGTACACCAGTTGGAGGAGGTCTCTTTATCCTTAGAGGAGACAAGTGAGTCTTTGGGACATGTTCTACATTCATCTGCACTAGATCTTGGAGTGCCTTTTTCAGCAGTGTGGATCAGTTCACCACCTTTGGAGGGGGTAACTTTTAGCATCGACATGGGGACACTTGAGCAGTTTTTAGAGACTTCATACATCATGAGTTTTTTTCCTACATTTTCCCTTCATGATTGGGGAGACTCCGTGGATACACTTTTGGTTTTGTTTCTTCCTAAGGGTAGGAATGTTTTTCGACGTTCATGGAGAAGTTTCTTCATTTTGTTTTGAGCTTCTACTATTGGTGCAGATTCTACATTGAAGGGGACTCCTTGCTCTCTCTTATTCTCTCATATGGGGGGAATTTTTCCTCACATGGGGTTTTGTTCCTCACATGCTTCTATGAGAGTTATTTGTATAGTTTTCATCTCTTTTTGGGGGGATGGTTTTTTCCCTTTAGGTTTTTCTCTCTTTCCTCGCTTTGTGGTAGATTGCATTGCATTTGTACATGGGTACCTAACATGGCCTTGTAGTTGGGACCCATCTTGCATTGCTTAGTTGCATTGTAGACTTAAGTGCATTCCCCTAAGTTGCACTTAAGGGGGGGGTGTTGGTGTAATTATTTATTTATTATGGATATAAATACACTTTACTTAAGTTTACTTAGGTACATGCATAACATTGTATTTTGAATATGAGACACTTAGGGAGATGTGCATACATTGGTAGTGTGTATGTAGGAGAATTTCCACCTTTTATGGTGTGATCTTGTTGTTACATTCCACCTTCAGTGGGTGATCCACCTCATGTGGAATATTTACTATTTATCCTACCTAACCCTAACTACCCTTGCATCTCATTGAGCCACATTTCATCATTGTGTGCTCTATTGTCTCTTAGCCTTGCCTTTATAAGCAGACTCATCATTCATTGTATGCAATTCTTGATGATCTAATTGATCTCTTTTCATCTTGATAGGAATACAGTTTATTCTTGTCATATATTATATCTCTTGTCATTGTGCTATTTTTTGGTCTCTTTGATCTTGGTTGCTTCAAGCATAATCTCACACTCATGAATGCAATGGGAAACTCAATACCTTCTAAATTCTTCTAAACTAGAATAGCAGAAATAATATGATCTGAAGCATATCTATACATTAGGAAATCTTTGGTATAGTTAGGGCATACCAATACTGGAGCATGAGCTATTGCTTCTTTTATTTCATCAAAGGCCACTTTCACTTCTAGAGTCCAATGAAAAGTAGTCTTTCCTTTCATCATATTCACAATATGATGTGTTTTCTCAACAAACTCTGGTACAAACCTTCTTAAGAAGCTAACTTTGCCAAAGAAAGAGTGAAAAGTTGTTTTACTTGAAGGTAAAGACAAACCTTGGATAGCTTTATCCCTTTCAGGATCAATGTTAGTACCCTCCTTGGACACAATATGCCCAAGAAGCTTACTTTCTGTAACCCTAAAAATTGATTTTTTGAGATTTAAGTAAATTCCATGTTCATGACACCTTCTCAAAACATCCTCTAGATGAAAGAGATGATTATCATGGTCCTTTGAGAAAATAGTTAAATCATATAAATATACCACAAGAAACCTTCCAACAATACATCAAAAAGCCATGTCCATGGTCATCTGGAAAGTTGTGCCCACATTGATGAAACCAAAAGGCATCCTTCGATAAGAGAAAGTGCCCCAAGGAGTTGTACAGTCAGTTTTATATTGATCTTCCTCGCTGCCTTCAATCTGGTTGTATCCCAAGAAATTTTCAAGCATAGAGAACATCTATGAACTAGTGACTATCTGCAAGACTTGATCCATCACCAGTAAAGGATAATTATCCTTCAGAGAAGACTGATTAAGATTATAGAAATCAATGCAAATGTGAATTTCCCCATTCTTCTTTCTTACAGGTATGATGTTTGCAATCCAGGATGAATGATGAATTGAAAATATTATTTAGGCATTTAACATCTTCTAAATTTATGAAAATATAGTACCTAATATCTTGGGATTGCACTATCTTTGTTTTTGTTTAAAAGGCACCATCCTAGTCTTAAGTGGAATATCATGTTGTACTTCTTTAGGCTTGAAAGACTTCAAGACATCATATGAATATGCCAACACATCAATGTATTGGTGCAACAACTGTAAGAGTTTTGCTCTTTCATCTTAGGTACAACTATGACCAATATTAGCAAATTTTGGATCACTTTCTGATCTGATGTTATATTTCTCATATCCCATGGCATTATCTAATGACACTTGTTGTTGCTTGATATACCTATCATGTTTATCAAACATTTTCTCCAATGAAACCAATCCTTTTGGAATCTTGTTTCCCTATAACTGTAGGAAACCTTCATCATGTGAGGAGTCATCACTTGCCACTAAATCTGAACAATTACACCCTTTAAAGTATGTTATTAAAACCATCGCTAGTCTCAAGGAAGTTCAAAATTTTCTTATCATTATTAAAAATCTGCCAATGATCCCAATTATCTAGTACACTTGGCCTACAAATCAATTCAATAGCATAAACTTCTTGGGAAAAATCATCATGAGGAATCAAAAGAGTTGTTGACTGAGCAAGTGAATCTTCCCTAGAGTTAAACTCCCTTGATACCACCGAAATATTGAAAGAATCAAAATTTTCATTATTTTGCCAAACTAAATTCTAGTAATGTTTTAACCGGTCATTTTGAGTTTGGTAAATATTTCTGATTTGGCAAACTACCAACTCGGCATCCCCCTGTGCATGTAAATTTCTAATACCTTTCTTTTGAGCCACCTCCATACCTAGCAACAAAGATTCATACTCGACGGTATTATTGGTATTAAAGAATGTAAGGAAACTTGTAGGCAACTTTATGACAATTTTCATATAAACCAAATTAGATTTCAACAAAATATGAACATAGAATCCACATGCAAAGAATAGGAAACATACCCATCAAAGATGACACAAGATATATCTTGAGAAAACCCTCATGAGGGAAAAAAATAGCCTCCAAAAGCATCCATCACCTTGTATTATTTAGTAATGCAACATTACAATACAACTATGAAAGCTTCTAAAACCCAACCATCAACAAGCACTCCATGTGAACATGCATGTAACCACACATCCCATGCCATGCTTCCAACCTCCACAAATGCTAAACCTGGCTAACTAACCAACCCAAACAACTACCCTAAATACAAGCTCCCATAAAAATACCCAGTAGTATTACATCAAAACCATGTGCTAATACCATGGACTACCTACCCCCTTGACCCCACATCTAATATTGGGTACTTTATTAAATTAATTTCCCCAATATTAAATAAATACAATATAATATTTCAATGTTACAATACAACTCATTAAGTGGTCCTGAGAATATTCCTAAGGAATCTCTACATGTTTTGATTAAGTAAAAATGGGTTTTTGAAAGGAACCCAAACCTTTTTACACATTAGGAAATAGAAAAAGCATTAAAGCAAAAAAAAAACCGTGCCTGATCACCCAAATAAAAAATAGTTCCCATCCAAAACAAAAAGGGAACTCAAAACACATAGAGCCGCTCAAAGACAACAAAAGGATAGCAAAAGGATAGCACAAAGACAAAGACAGAGACCGAGACAGCTAAATATTTTTCGTAATATCTTCTGCATGAACTGCCATCTGCTTCATGTTGTCTACAGAGGTCTTCAATTCATCTAGCTCTCTTCCCTTGATATCACCCTGATTCCTAGTGTTGGCCCTAGTTCTCTTCTCATGACCTTTTTTCTCCATCCGATCCTTGTCGCCCTCCTTGTCTTTAATGTTATCAAATCTGTTATTCAGAATATTCATATTATCCACAGAGGCCTTAAGAATCTGGAAATTTTGTTCAGCAATCCTCTTCACAGTTAATTCCTCTTGTCGACTCTATTGACCAGGTTGTTCATGGAAGTTTCCAATCCATTCACCTCTCTATTCCCTTCCATTTCCTTAACCTTCTTTTATGTTTCAAGAATTTTACCGACCATGGGCTCAATAGCTTCAGTATTGTTGATAGCAACCACTAATTCTTTAACATTTTCAAAAAGAGGCTTCTTGCCTATCATAGCATTTTTTATAACATTAATATCATTTTTCAGAAAGAGGAATCTCTACATGTGCAACATCAATTAAATATTACTACACATCCATGGGAAACTCACATAATAAATAAATATTATAATTACAAACATTATTATGCAAGGTGTACAACACCTATTTTCCCAATATTCTCCTACTTGTTGTATACATTGCATAAGGGCCAATAAGTAACCACAACATGAACAAGGAAACAATCCCTCAAGAACGTATACCATATCAATCCAAAGAGAAAGCCACACAATTTGTCGCAATGAATGATAAGTCCCATATCAACTAATATCCAAACACAAACACTCAATCCAAAAGGTAACCAATGCATTGGTATTTGTCAAGAACCAATAACCATAGATGAAATAGAACCCATAGCAAGGGAAAACACATACAACTATCCATACCTCCAAGGTATACATATCAAGTGAATCTCATATCATCAACATATACAACCCATAACATGCAACCATAAGCTCCAAGTGCAATACATGTCACATATGTACACCTAGAAACTCTCACTACATAGGTAATGTTTGAAATGAGTCCACTAATAGCATCACATAGAAAATGTAATGATAACCATGTAGTATCAAGGAACATCCACAACAATATGAATAACTTGTAAACCAATAATCTACAAGTACAACTCTTACCACAAGTCTCCATAACTCTCCCATTCTCTCCACAACTAACAAAAGAAAGAGATAAAGGAATCTCCATGTCATATCCCACATGACAACACATAAATATAAACTAGTGAACACATAGCTCCAAACAACCTCAAACCAATGTAATGTGAAACAAACATCCAAGAAGATAACCAAGACCAAAGAGAGAAACACTGCAAATCAAAACCTGTAGCATGTCCTTCTACATACACCTCTAAATGCCAACTATGTCAAGTATGATCTCCTCCATAAAACCCCAAATGATAATAGCATAAAAACATCCAAACTCATTTAGTCCCTTGGACCAAATGGAGCGGAGTGGACAAGGGGAATGGCCAGGCCCAAAATTCAAATGTTTTGGGTGGGGGACCTAGAGCAGCATCAAGACAGCAGGTAGCAAGTGGATTTTCTGACTCTTTGGAGGGGAAGGGACTAGAAGATATGGAACTCGATGCTCCTTTGGATTCGGGGGACCCAGGTGGGGGTCCCAAATCATGTGAACCTAGGCTTGAGAAGATTGGGAAATGGTCTTCTCTGTTTGGAATCAAACCAAAAGGTAAGTCGACTTTGCCTCCTATTGAGAATATATTGAATATTTCAAAGGTAAAGTACGTCATTTCCATTCCTAATCAAATAATAGATCACAATATTTCTCGAATGGAAAGCACCCTGATAGGCAAATTCTTTGGGGTGAGACCTAATACTAAGGTTGTTCAAGGATTTGTGAAGAGAAAATGGAATCTAAAAGTTCAAGTGGATGTAGTAGCTATGAATAAAGGATGTATTTCCTTTTCCTTTTCATGTGAAGAAGATCACAGATAGATCCTCAGTAATGGCACCTGGATGATATGTAAATACATAATATATATTCATAAATGGTACCCTAACTTGGGTCAGGATGAAGAGTTCGTGGTCCAAGTGCCTGTTTGGATTAAACTTCCAGGTCTTCCAATGGAGTACTGGGAGGAAGATGTGCTTGTTGGGATAGCTAATGCTTTTGGGGAGCTTCTTTCCATTGACCCGGTGACGACATCCAGAAGATGATTCATTTATGCTAGAATCTGTGTAGGGGTAGGACCTGACACAGATATGCAAGAGGAAATAGAGATAGACTCAAAACTTGATAAATGGATGCAAAATATTGTTTATGAAACTATCCCCTTCACCTATTTTCACTGCAAAAGAGTGGGATGCTGGGCTAAAAAGTGCCCAAGCAAAGTTTCCAAACCACAAACCCAAACAAGGGTCTGGAAAAAGGTGGAAATGAGCCCAGATAAAAAAAAAAAAAAACCTTTGAAAGCTCCTCCTTCTAAAAGTCCAGATCAGGAGAAACAATCCCAAATGGGAAGAAATAAGGAGGAATCAACTAGGGAAACAGGAAGTGAGACGGTGGATAGAATAGAAGATAAGATTTCCCAGCAGGAAAATGAGCAAGAGAAAAGTGGAGAGGATTCTAATGATGGTGAGAATGTCAGCCTAAGTGACCAAAATGACACAGAAGATCAAAATATAGTTGAGAGTGAAAAGAGGGAAATTAATCAGATGGATAAAGGAGACAATCAAACTACGGATAATAAGGAAGAGGGAGATGCTCCTAACTCTTCAGGGTTTGAAAATGGAGTAAGTTGGTTTCAAGATGCTCAACATGATAATGTTCTTGAGAAAGGACATTCAGAGCTATCGCTAGTTTCTCTGGCTCAATTCAAGGCGACTTTCCTAGAGGAAAATGCTCCAATATGGGGAAATGAAGAAGACATGGACAAGGCCCTGAGAAAGAGTGTGATAAATCAGGAAGAGGTTGAAACATTGGAGGAAAATAGAAAAGGTAAGAACCAAAAAAATAATAATAATAACAACCAACAGACTACTAGAAACACCAGAAGTAGATTAGGGGACGTGGAGGCTCAACACACATCACATGGAAGATATTCTAATGCAAAGAAGAGGGCCATGGAAGCCAGTAAGAATCCAGCGAATGGTACTCAAAGAACCATCTTTGAAGTAGGTATCTCTAAAAAATCATGAAGATTATCTCCTGGAATATTCAAGGATTGAATAATCCTCATAAACAAGACTTAATTAAAAGTATGAGTAGAGACAAAAACTTGGATGTTATTATGATTCAAGAAACTAAAATGTCTAGGGAAAAAATTGAATATCTGAAAAATGTTTAGTAATGGAGGAGTTAGTGGCAGTAGCTCTGAAGGGTCTTCTGGGGGTATTTCTACTTTCTGGAATAAGAATAATGTAAAGGGTGAGGTGTTGATTCAAAATAACAATATGGCTTGTATTAGATTTAATCATTTGAAAGAAGGTACTTCATGGGTCTTGACCAATGTGTATGCCCCTAACACTAAAGCTGGAAGAGGTGTTTTCTGGAAGAACCTAACCGCGATTAGAAGTAAGTTTGTTGAAGATAGCTGGATTATTATGGGGGATTTGAATACCCCTCTGAGAGAAAATGAGAAGAAGAGAGGTAGCCAAACCAATCTGGACAGCAGATTGGACTTGATGGATTTTATTATCAACCATGCTCTCCGTGATTTGGACTTGCAAGGGGTTAAATATACATGGACCAATAGAAGGAGTGGAGAAGAATTAATTCAGGTTAGGCTTGATAGAGATTTAATTTCTCATGATTGGTTTAACTCCTATTTTTGTTCCTTATCTGCTCATATCAGGGCTGGGGCAGATCATTATCTTATATCTTTTAATGTTGACCCCAAGAAGGGAAGGAGACATTTCCCTTATAGATTTGAAAGAATGTGGACCAAACACCCAGACCTTGAAAGAAAAATCAAGGAATGGTGGAAGGTTAGAGTTGAAGGAAATGCTATGTATAAGGTGGTTAAAAAGTTGAAGTTTGTGAAAGACAATGTTAAAAGGTTGAATAAGGAATCCTTCGGGAACATTTTTGTGTCCAAAGCTGCCACTCTCTTAGACCTGAAAGATATCCAAGATGAGATTTAGAATAATGGCTACAACAATGTCTCTAGAGAGGCTGAAGATGAGATTCTAATGAAATATCATGATATCATAGCTAAAGAAGAAACCTTTTGGAAATAGAGATCGAGAAATGTATGTGTAGTCACATAAATCTGTCCACTTAATTAAATGAATACTTAGTATTTATTTGATTATTTAACCATCAATTAATGAATTAATTAAATTAATATTTAATTAATTCATCTTAACCCTCTTCTCCTATTAATTAAACAAATTATTCAATTTATTTGATTTAATTCACTTAGCCAAATTCAGACCATTAATTAAATAAATAAATCATATTTGTTTAATTAAATCTTCTCTCACATTTAAATAAATTAATATTTATTTAAATCCCCCAAAATCCCACCTCTCACATTTAAATAAATTAACATTTATTTAAATCACCTTTATCCTCTACCCACTTGTATTTTCCTACAAAAGCAAGTTGCACAATTATTTTAAATAAATAATTTATTTAAATCACCTTTATCCTCCACCCACTTGTATTTTCCTACAAAAGCAAGTTGCACAACTATTTTAAATAAATTATTTATTTAAAATCCTATTTATCCTCACCCACTTGAAACCTTTAATGGTTTCCCTTAAAGTATTCAAACTTGATGGCTTTAAAGTCTTCAAACTTGATGGCTTCCTTCTATAGTCTTCTTAAGACTTTAATGGTTTTCCTTAAAGTCTTCAAGCCTTTAATGGTTTCCCTCAAAGTCTTCAAGCATTTTAATGCTTTATCTTCATTTTTCTCATTTAAATAAATTAATATTTATTTGAATATTTATCCAAATGCAAATTACACCATTTAATTGAAATAAATGATTTTATTTTAATTGAAAATACCAAAATTTCTCCCACTTGCATTTTCCTACAAAATCCACTTGCATGCCTAAACCCCTTCTAGAATTTTCTAATCACTTCTAAATAACCTAACCCCTTCTCTAAACTTTGTCACATTCCTAAGCAAAAGGGAAGTCACTTCTCAAACCCTCAAAGTCTTTGATAACCATTAAAGGCTTTCAACCTTCAACCACTAAATGGCTCAAAGTCTTTGATAACCATTGAAGGCTTTCAACCTTCAACCACTAAATGGCTCAAAGTCTTTGATAACCATTGAAGGCTTTCAACCTTCAACCACTTAATCCCCAAAGTCTCCAATAACCATTAATGGTTACCTCAAACCCTCCCACATGGTTAAAACATTTGTTTTGACTCAACCTCTACCCAACCCAAAGGTCTCATCAGGCCATTAATGCTTTGACCATGATTATCTCTTAAACATTTGCACAAAGGTTTATCCTTGGATTAACTCTTAATCCAGTGGGTAATCTTAATTTGGACTTGACCCTTAGCCTCTAGACAACCATGAGGTCTTCTCAATCCTTTAATGCCTCCAACCTCTTCTCTCAACCCAATCTTATGTTGACACTTGTCACCATTTTATTGGTGCCAATTGTGCACATGGATCCCCAACTTTCAAACTTGGCCCTTGATTAAACCATTCAATCTTAACCCTTCATTTCCCCATTTCTTCTATAAATAGAACCCTTCTCCTCAAGCAAAAGAGAAGCATTAGAGTATTGTTGTTATACTGGTATTAGCATAGAGCTTTCTCATAGCATCACTATCTACACTTGCATAGCATTTGCTTATCATATTCAACTATCTTGAATCTCCATATGGCATCCATGGCTAGTGCTAAAAGTTGAGAGCTACACTCATTTGGGACTTGGAGAGGAGAGGAACAAGGGAGGAGCAACTATGAGCATCTTGATTGGCTATTTTATTCTATGTTTATATGCTTTCTATTTCATGCTTAATATCTCTCTTGATATGCCTGTTTAGGATAATCTTTTGTTGCTAACACTAACGTTTGTTTCTTGTGCTCTTGTGTGTGTTGCCATCAAACAGATTTTCTAATCCTTTTTGCAGAGCATCAGTATGGTTGAAGGAGGGGGATAGAAATACCAAATACTTTCATATGTCCACTTTGAAACACAAGGCAATCAATAGGATTTCTTAGCTTAAAGTCAATGGCAGAACTATTGATAATGAAGATTCCATGAGGAGAGTTGCTCTAGAGTTTTTCTCCAATCTTTTGACTAAGGATCAGAATCTAGACCCTCAAGCTCAAAGGGATCTTTTGGATTGCATCCCTACTATCTTGGATGCTGACCAGAATTCCTATATTACTGCTATCCCAACTAATAATGAGATTTTGAAGGCTATCAATTATTTTGATGGAAATAAGGCCCCGGGCCTGAATGGCTACCCTATGTTTTTTTTTTCAAATGTATTGGCATATTGTTGGAAGGGAGGTGTCCAGTGCGGTGAAAAAATTCTTTGGTGCCAAGAGAATTCTAAAAGAATTGAATGGTACTTTCATCACTCTTATTCCTAAGAAGATGGGGGCTAACTCCATGGATCTTTTTAGACCTATAAGTCTTTGTAACTCCTTGTACAAGATCATCCCTAAAGTCTTGACTTCTAGAATTCTAACTTTACTCCCCTTGATCATATCTCCCTAGCAAAGTGGGTTTGTCCCCAGGAGGCAAATTTTGGGCTCAATTTTAACAGTTCATGAGAACATTCATTCTCTTTCTAGGGCCAAAAAAGAAGGTTTTCTTCTGAAGCTTGATTTATCTAAAGCCTATGATAGAGTTGGCTAGTGCTTTATGCAGACTATTCTTTCAGCCTTTGGATTTTTTCCAAGAAGCATCTGTCTTATTATCCAATGGGTTTCCTCTTCTTCTTTCTTTGTGTTGGTCAATGGGTCTCCCTCACCTTTTTTCAAGTCCTCTAGGGGTCTTAGATAGGGGGATCCTCTTACCCCTGTTCTTTTTATAATTATGGCAGAATTCTTAGGAATACTTATTGGAAATCTTGTTGAGAAGGGAGAGTTTAGAGGGCTTAAACCTTCATCTATAGACCAAGTGTGCTCTAATCAGCAATTTGTGGATGATTCAATTATTATGGGTAACTCTTCTGTGAAAGATTCTAGAAGCTTAAAGAAAGCTTTGGATAGATATGGAAGTGCAACTGGTCAACTGATTAGTAGGTCTAAAAGTTTTTTTTATTTCATAAATACTCCTGAGAGAAGACAAAAAGATTAGTGCTATTTTGGGTAGCCAAATTGGGGATCTCCCTGCTTCCTATCTTGGGCTCCCTTTATGTCAATTTCCTCTTGATACCTTTTGGGGTGCTCTAGTGGATAAAGTTCATAAGAAGTTAGCTAGATGGAAAGGCTCTTTGCTCAATCAAGCGGGAAAGGTCCAGCTTCTAAAATCTACCCTCCACAGTATTCCTCTTTATGTCAGTAGTCTTTTTTTAAAAAAAAGAAAGTTTGCATAGGCTATTAAAAAAATCCAAAGAACCTTTCTTTGGACTGGGGTTGAGGAAAAGAAGAGAATGAATCTGATTGCATGGGATAAGGTGTGCAAACCTACAAGAAAAGGTGGACTTAGTCTTAGAAGAATAAGGGATATGAATGAGTTTCTCATGGCTAAGCAGATATGGAGAGGTTATAAAATTGAGGGAGAGTGGAAAATGATATGGGTTAATAAGTACAAAAGATAGCTTCCGACCCTTCATAGTTTCCTCAAGGCTGAAGAAATTCTGATTGGATCTAACATCTGATGAATACTAAGAGGGGGGGTGAATTAGTATACCAAAAAACACTACACTTAAGCACTTAAATAGTCTAAAGATAAACCAATAAAATGGTTTAACAGACAGACTAGTTATCACACATGCAAACCAAAATGCAAATAAAGCATTCACCCACAAAAGCAATACAACCATAACACAAGATATTTGATGTGGAAACCCAAATGGGAAAAACCACGGTGAGATGGAACTCACAAGTCACTATCTGCAGAATAGAAACCAGACCGGTTAAGGTCTTACAATGTTCTTCACCAGAACAGATCCTGTCAGGAATCTCAATCTCTGTTAGGAGATAAGTCTGATCAAGGACTACCTTGCTAGAGGATTTTAGATTCACAGAGGTGAACCACCTTGTTAGAGGATTTTACAAAAGGCTTTTGGGCCTACCTAGTTAAGGGCTACAGACTTGTCAAAGATGTGAGTAATCAACAAGCGTTTGATCTATAATAGCATGGATTGCTCAGTTAGATCCTTGATAGCTCATTCTTAATGCACTCCTACATTACTTCAGTCTTCTACACATTCATACTCTTTTCAACTCCTCAACCACCTTAAACCCTAGCAACAACATAAACCCCTTCAGCAACAACCTAAAACCCTAGACATGATGTCCTTTTAAAGGAATCTGATTTCATGTCGGTCTAATAGGATTACATTTCAAATTCCTAGGTTCAATGAATCTAGACATACTCAGTAACATGACACAAGAAGCATCGCCAGTGTGTCGACACCGTCAAACAATCGATGGCTTTGTAACTCATCACAGAGTATTATCGGTTCATGCAAAAAGTTAGTTTCCGGTTTGACAAAAATGAAGACTGGTAGAAATGTGTTATGTTGCTTTAATCCCTTGTACCACTTGAGGTCAACTTGCTGCTTTAGACCGGTAAACACATTCTGCAAAACATCAATAGTCTAATGACTATAATACAACATACTTGCAACATACCGATTGAAACAAATACTGGTTGTGCTCTAACTCATACATATAAAGAGGATCTTAATGCAAGTGTGTGTCCATCAATGACAATCACAACATAAACATCAAAAATGTCAACAATCTCCCCCTTTGGCATTGATGGCAACACTTAGGAAATAAAATTTTGACATCTAAGTGCTTTACAACAAAATCATGCTTTACATCAAAATCATGACATTAGCAAAATTGCTCCCCCTAAGCATATACACTATCCCTTAATCAATACAATGTATAGCAATTTTGCATACAGAGCATAAACATTGAGATATCAGAGCATATAGCAAAATTTTAAATACCAGATACTTCTCCCCTATACTTCTCCAAAATAGAATACTTCTCCCCCTTTGCCAACAATGACAAAGTACCGCTAAACAACCCTGTTTCCATTTGATATATAAAAATAATAAAAGTTTATGACAACAAGGAATAGTACTTGTCAAAAATAGATTTATAGTCCTGCAACAATTGCTTCATTGATAGAGACCAGGACTCAAGTAGGGAGGTGGCCACTTCTTTCTCTGTTTGCATCTAGGAGACCTGTTCTTCCATGGAATCAACTGTGCTCATCTCCTGTGTAACTCTCAAGGCATCCAGGTTTAGATAAGACTTCTGAAGAATTTGCAGATGTGGAAGTAAAACTAGTTGTAGCTCATGCAAATCTCTAGACCGTGTGTTAATTTCTTGCTCCATTTTGGCTGACTGGATATGAAACCGGTGAACGGTTTTCCCATAAGTTGTGAAGGAATCATAGGGTGGCTTGAATGTGCTCAAGTAAGACTATAAGTCTATTTGAATTTTTTGCTTCTAAGCTAGCACATCATCATAGAACAGATGGGGTTGGCAGATTTTGCTAAGTAGCAGATTTCTCTCATCCAAAGCGTCCCTTATATCCTTTTGGTCTTTCTGCAATTCAGATCGGAGCTCATTTAACTTCTTTACCAGAGCAATGTTAAGAGCTTTTTGATGCTCTTTCTTGACATTTTCCTCAGCTGCTTCTTCCAAGATCTGCACCTAATCATCCACAACTGTGCATAGTAGCTTAGGTTTTTCTAGTGATGATTCAGTGTTGGGAAGATGTGTACTGGGTATCAAACTGGTAAGTGTGTCCACAGCCGCTTGAATTATATCCTGCTCCTTCTTCCTTCGAATGATTTCAAGGTGCTCTTGAGAAACCTTGATGCTCTGCATTAGCTCCGATTCACTTGTAGACTGGAGATCTATAGGACTAGAGAGGTCAGTCGGTTTGGCTTGACTCCCGGTTTCCTTCGGAGTCTCCATCTGGGTGCTCTTCGCCGCTTCTCCTTCCGCTTCTGCGTTCTTCTTCTCCGCTTCTCTCCTCTTCTCTGCTTCCTTTTCCTCCTCAGCCTTTTTCTTTTATGCTTCCTTCTTCTTCTTGTGTTCCTTATCTTCTTTTTCCTTCTTCTTCTTTTCATCTTCTAGCTTCTATTTCTCCTCTTCATCCTTCTTCTGCTTCTCCTCTTCATCTTTCTTCTTCTTTTCCTCTTTAGCTTTCTTTTTCTTTTCCTCTTCATCCTTTTTCTTTTTCTCTTCTTCCTTCTTCTTCTACTTCTCTTCTTCATCCTTTTTCCTCTTCTCTTCTTCTTCCTTTTTCTGCTTCTTTTCTTCATCCTTCATCCTTCTTCCTCTTCTCTTCTTCTTCCTTTTTCCTCTGCTTGACCTCTTTCTTTGTCATTTCCTGACTATCCTCAGCTTTCTTCTCTTGTTCAGCCTGTTGCTCTTGACCTGTTGCCTTAGATGGTATCTCCTGGGTAACATCTTCTCTATCCAGGGCATTGACATCAATAGTGTTGACTAGTTCATCAACCAGATTTCCTTCATCATCAAATGCTTCATCCGGTTTGGATATAACTAGTTCTTTCTCAATTTGTCAATTGGCTTCAGCCAATCGATGCATCTTTAGAGGATCTAGGGCATGAGTGTGTGTATCCTTGAGCACTTCCTTACCTTTTCCTTCTAGTAACAAGAGTCTTCTTCTTCTCATGAAGAAAAGACCTTTGTACTTGTTCATTACATCGAATAGTTTCGATTTTGATACATCAAGAAAGTGTTCAGCAAAAAAAATTTCTCTTATTTCCTATTCCTGCTCTATGGCAATGCGCCATTTATTGTCTAAGGACTTATACAAAGAATCTGGTGTTTCAAATCTAATTTTTGAAGGACACCGGTCATTAATACATAAATATTGAATTATTTCTTTTTCCACCACCTCCTTTTCATCATCATTAAAGTCGTCAAAATAATCAATTAAATCATTCAATACTTTTCTCCTAATGTTTTTTATAGTTCTTTGACAATGTGTCAAAGGTTTGTAGGAGGAGATATCTATATTTACCAGTGCTGAAGATGTCGATTCATTCTTTGTCTTCTTTCTTGTCTGTCTCGCCTTTTTGGGCTGCTCCTCAGACATAGTTTCTTCTGAGTCCAGAGAGTTGCTTCTTGTCTTCCTCTTTCTTTGGAACACTTTAGCTAGTGCAGCTTCCAGTTTCTTCTTAGCTAGTGACCGCTTGGTCACTTTTGGAGTTGCAGTAGTAACTGGTGCTGATGCTGCAGGCACTGCCTTTGCCTTCTTCACTACCGGTCCTTTCTCTTTCACTGCTAGTGGTTCCTCAGCCGATGCTATCCTCTCCAAGTAGGTGTCGGTTCTCTTCGCCTTGGGATCAAGCGGTGAGGCAATAAGGGTAGAGGCATACCCTTCCAGCATGTCATACATCACCTCATAGCCCATTGGCTCCACTTCTTCCATTCTAGGCTCAACAGCCTCCATTATACATTTGTCTACTTGGATGGTGAAGCAGATATCGTCTTCATATTTCTTGATGATGTCTCCTGATATCCTCACTCTTTGGCTCATCTTCCTTCTGAACTCATCAAAATACTTGTTCAGAATATCAGGGTAACCAGTTCCAAGTGCTTCAATGCTTTCCTTGATTTGCTTGGTTACCGGTTGGTCACTAGACCACTGAATGTCTCCTACTCCTGGGAAGTATCCTTGAAAGTAAAATAACAACCCAACCAATGGTTTTCCAAACTTGAACCTCAATGCATTATCTTGTTTGATTGATTTCAGGTTCAATAGGAGTTGCCTCTGCATACCAGTGCATAGGTCAAATGATGCATCCTCCTTTATCATTCGGTAAGCGGCATTTACCACCGTAGCAGATACAGAGTTGATTCTACTAGCTGAGAACGTCTGGTAGCATATCACCATGCAGGCATACTTAACCAAATCATCCTTGATTGAATTTACAGTCATGCCCCGTGAGTCACTCACTGAACCGGTGAGCTTGGACATCTTAGTTTTGCTAACTGTCCTTAGGGCTGGTACTTCCCCTATATTGCAGAAACTAGTGACTACATGAATTGCTTGTGGCGTGATATCATGTGTTCTCTCCAAGTACATTTTGTCACCATGGACCCTACTCAGAATAATCCTTATATGATCTTCTGTGAAATCCTCCAGGAAGTAAATAGCATTGTGGAGTTTCTTCTTCTCCAAAATACTATACTTTGGTTTAATCATCTTATCTTGTCCACAAAACAAACCTAGTTGGGAGTGGATGGCTAGAGACCCTAGGTCTTCAATCTTGCAATCTATGTAGTCAGAAATTCCCTCTTCTACTATCACTCCAGCCGGAACTTGTGATAGGGCATTATACTTTGACTTCCGTTGAATAAAACTTTCAGACTCAATAGATGCACTAGAACTGGTATGAGATGCGGAAGCCATTGTAGAAATTTTAAGAACTCGATAAATACCTTTTAAAACACGCGAATTTAGGGCTTTCCAATTCTCCTTCACTCCTCACTTCGTCGGTAGCTGAATCACCGCTTTGTGTTCTCCACTTAACCGTTTTCTATTTGAATTTGAATCTCCTTCGCGATTTCTCAATTTCTCCAAATCTCTACTCAAATCGCCTTTTCGTCGCTCTGCTCTTGAAAAACTTTTCTTCGCTCAAAAACTGATAGTGAGAAATGATTTCAAAAATGCTTTTAAACATAGTTCTCACCTACCGTCATTAATGCTCCTCCATTAGGGTATAAATCCTAATTTTCCTTTTTATCATTTTCGGTCTTCTGCCAAGTGATAGGTATCATATACCGGTTAAGGTCTTTTGTCGGTATAAACCGGGGGTTTGAAAACATTTTGTTGTTTGCTCCCCCTAAGCCTTTTGAAGCTTAGCTTGTCGGTTCCGATATTTCCACACTAGGTGCAGAAACTGGTTCCTCTTCCAACATTACTAGTTTCCTCTTCTAGGTTTTGTTCATGTCCACTTGAACTATTTCAACATCAATTCCTCCTTCTGAAATGACTGATATATCATCAGATATACTCTTTCTGCTTCTGCAGAATCTTGCAATGTGACCCAGTTTGTTACAGTGATAGCAAACCAATCCAGGTGCTCTCCAAGGTCCATTGTTCATGTTTCCATTCTTCCTTCTACATGTTGCAATAGTGTGACCATGACCATGACAGATCATACAATTTTCTCTCCATCCAGTTGCCGCTTGATAGTCATCGCTTCTTGGCTGATGATTGAAGACATTAAACCGGTTGTGATTCTGGTTCACAAAAGGTTCAAGACCAACTCCTTGGGTCCTCTGAGGATATCTTCCAGTGTCATTCATGGCAGACCTACATTCAAATGCTCTATGGCCATACTTGTTGCATGCATAACAATGACCATTGAACTTATTGGATCTAGGTACATTGTTAATAAAGTAAGGAAAATTATTGTAGGCTTTGCTCCTACATACATTGGCAGTGTGTCCTTCTTTAAGACAGTTAAAGAAAACATGTTTAAATTTTTGCTTACCTTTACCTTTGAATGTCGGTTGCTTCTTTGATGCTTCAGCATTTGTTCCTGAGGATTCTCCTTCCTCATGTCCAGAGAAACCAAGTCCATTGGTATTCTTTACCAGTCTAGCCGACTCAAGCTTTTGCTCTAGCTTGATAGTACTTTTGCTGAACTTAGCAAGTATTTCCTTTGACTCAGAGAGTTATTTGGAAATAGCAGCATTTGTTTCCAACAATTTTTCATTCTCAGAGATGGCAGTGTTCAGTTCTCCTTGCATGTCTTCCTTTTCCACCTTGCTTGCATGGAGTTGAGCATTTAGGGCACTCATCTCTTGTTTCAACTTGGAGATCTCAAAATCTCTTTCTTTCACTAGGTCTTCAGTTTTTCTTTGGTTCTCAAGCTCTTGACACATCCAGATAGTCAGTCCTTCAAACTCCTTTCTTAGGTTGGAGTTTGATTCATTCAACTTATTTACTTCTGTAATTAGGGCTTCCATTACTGCTTCATCTACAAAACTATTTTCAGATAGCTCCATCAACTTTTCTGCATGTTCTCTCCTTTTTGCTTGAGATGCCTTGTATTTGACCATAAGATCATCATAGGCTTGCTCAAACTAAGTGAGCCATTGTGTAAGTTCCCTCAAGGTGTATTCCCCCATATCTCTTTCCAAGTGGTTAAACTTATAGAAAGGTGGGCTCTGATACCAATTGATGAATACTAAGAGGGGGGGTGAATTAGTATACCAAAAAACACTACACTTAAGCACTTAAACAATCTAAAGATAAACCAGTAAAACAGTTTAACAGACAGACCGGTTATCACACATGCAAACCAAAATGCAATTAAAGCATTCACCCACAAAAGCAATACAACCATAACACAAGATATTTGACATGGAAACCCAAATGGGAAAAACCACGGTGAGAGGGAACTCACAAGTCACTATCTACAGAATAGAAACCAGGCCGGTTAAGGTCAGACCAGTTAAGGTCTTCCAATGTTCTTCACCAGAATAGATCATGTTAGGAATCTCAATCTCTGTTAGGAGATAAGTCCAATCAAGGACTACCTTGCTAGAGGATTTTAGATTCACAGAGGTGAACCACCTTGTTAGAGGATTTTACAAAAGGCTTTTGGGCCTACCTAGTTAAGGGCTACAGACTTGTCAAAGATGTGAGTAATCAGCAAGTGTTTGATCTATCTAGTAGCACGAACTACTCAGTTAGATCCTTGATATCTCATTCTTAATACACTCCTACATTACTTCAGTCTTCTACACATTCATACTCTTTTCAACTCCTCAACCACCTTAAACCCTAGCAACAACATAAACCCTTTCAGCAACAACCTAAAACCCTAGACATGATGTCCTTTTAAAGGAATCTAATTTCATGTCAGTCCAATAGGATTACATTTCAAATTCCTAGGTTCAATGAATCTAGACATACTCAGTAACATGACACAAGAAGCACAGCCAGTGTGTTGGCACCATCAAACAATCGGTGGCTTGGTAACTCATCACAAAGTATTACCGGTTCATGCAAAAAGCTAGTTGTCAGTTTGACAAAAATGAAGACTGGTAGAAATGTGTTATGCCGCTTTAATCCCTCGTACCGCTTGAGGTCAACATGCCGCTTTAGACTAGTAAACACATTCTGCAAAACATCAATAGTCTAATGACTATAATACAACATACTTGCAACATACCGATTGAAACAAATACTGGTTGTGCTCTAACTCATACATATAAAGAGGATCTTAATGCAAGTGTGTGTCCATCAATGACAATCACAACATAAACATCAAAAATGCCAACAACATCTAGAAAAATGTCACAAGAACTAGAGACATAATACTCAAAGGAGTGAAATGGAAGGTGGGGAGGGGCAATTTTATTAAATTTTGGGAAGACACTTGGTTGTTAGATTCTCCCATTAGTGACAATCCTAATTGGGGCAAGTTTAAGGATCAGTGTAAAGAAACATTTGGTACCACTGTGGCTGACTTTTGGAATTTAGGACAATGGAAGGACCTATCCATTGTTGATCCTTCTCTTGGGCATCTAAATAAAATAATGAACTCTATGGTGGTGATTGATGATGAGGATCAGCTTATCTAGAAAATCACTGTTGATGGTAAATTTTTTGTATCCTCTTTTTATTTCCAGGAATTTTCTAGTCTACAAAACCCTTGTTGGGCTAAGGTTTGGGTGAAAGGTCTTATACCCAAAATTAATATTTTTTTCTGGAAATTTATGTAAAACAAGATTTTGACGACTGACAATCTCAAAACAAGAGGCTTTTTTTTCCTAGTATTTGTCAGCTTTGTATGCAGAATGAGGAAACCATTAATCACATGTTTATCCATTGTCCTTTCTCGGTGGATATTTGGGCCAGATGCCTGGACAATTTCAATATTAGTTGGGTTTTCCCTGAAGCTATCCAAGATGTCTTCAATTCTTGGCTCCACCCCTCCATGAATAATTCAGTTAATCTGCTATGAAAATTTTCTTTACCACATATTTGTTGGGGAATATGGAAAGAGAGAAATGATAGAGTGTTCAAAGATAAGGCATCAAAAGCTCAAATTATTTTTGAAAAAATCAAAAGAAATGTGATGGAGAATCTCTACATAACAGGTGGAATAATGAATCATAAAGATCAAGGGGATAACATCATTTTTAAGAATTGGAGATTAAAGGGGAGCGAAACCATATATGCTAATCCTAGAGACAAGGTGAGATGGGAAGGCCCCCCTCAAGGATGGATGAAAATCAATTTTGATGGTGCTTCCAAGGGTAATCCTGGTAAGGCAGGGTGTGGTGTGGTATTAAGAGATGAAGGGGGAATATGTAAAGCTATTAAATGTATTCTTATAGGTCACCAAGCCAATCATGTTGTGGAGGCCATTGCTTCTTATCAGGGGTTGGTTCTTGGTAAAGATTCAAACTGCAAAAAAATGTGGGTTGAAGGAGACCCTGAAAACATTTTTAACTGCTTGAATAATGTTTCCTTGCCTTCTCGGTCTATACACAATTCCATTGAAACTGTGAAGGATATAAGTAAAACCTTTGAAATATGTATTTTTACACATGCTTATAGAGAAGCTAACAAATGTGTTGACCGGGCTGCCAACCTGTCTTGTCACGCTAACAAAATTAGTACCCTTTATGGTGAGAGTAATCTCAAGTGTGAGGTGAAGTTATTGATTGAACTAGATCGGATCCAGATGAAACAACCTATCTTAACTAATCATAATCCCTAATGCTTTATTCACACTTGTCCAGGATTGATCACAACAGCGGCGAGGCTTGTTTTATCTATCATATCATACTTATTTGGCACTGATTCTGGGTGGCTCTACATAGCAACAATAAAATTGTTAGGTTTTTCCACAAAGCTCGTAGAGAAAATTACAGAGCTGCGATTAGGAAGAATTGGGAATTAAAGGATAAAATGGGGGGCAATAAAAAGAGGTTTGAACCAGATTCTTGCTCAGATTGGAAGAAAAGCAAAGATGTATGGGAGATTCTTCAAGATAGAGGTTTGAATGTTTTTATGGAAAGGCTTTGTGGCAAAGACCCTACTGTCATGAAGCACTTCATAAAAAAATGGAAGAGTGGTAATATTCTTGTTGGCACCCAGATGATGCAAGTGGATGAGGATGTCATTCCAAAAGCTATGGGTATGGTGAAAGATGGTATGAAATTCTACAGTGATATAAGTGTGTCTGATAAGGCCGCAGATAGGTTTCCTGTTATAGATGGAGAAAGAATAAAATTGGTTAAGGCGAACAATCCCTACTATTCCCCTAAGCGCATTTGTAGGTCGTGGAGGTTTGTGTTATTTGTTACCATCAGCTACATTACTTTGGATGGGAGATTCACAAGGACTTATGGGCATCACTTTGTGTTACTCAACCACTTTCGCCATGGTGATAAGTTTAGTCTGAAGTACTATCCCACATGCTCTATGGATCATACTATTTATGAAATGCAGAAGGATTATCAAAAAGATCATGCCCTGCACTAGGCTTTAATGGTTTTAGTTTATAAGATGTTGAAAGGGAAAATTATTGAGAAACCTATCGATAAAGGCAAACAAATTAGGGATGATGCAACTAAAAGTGAGGAGAGTGGGTTCAATCTTTATTTTGAAACTGAGGGTGAGTCTGAAGATTTTAGCAACAAGGGGAAGACCAAGGGGACTACTGTGGAGTCTTACCTCTCAGACTCTGAGGAGGAGTCATTTGATGATAAAATCATAATGATAATGAGTAAGAAAAGAAAGGGGAAGGGGAAACAAACCCAGAGGAGCAAGAAGACTAGTAAGGGGATAAATAAGGTGAGAAGAAATATTATTGTCTCTTTTGATGAGGACTTTGAGGTTGAAAAAAGGGATAAGAACAAGGGTAAGGAGGAAGATGAAATGTGGGAAGCTGACTATGGGGAGAATCTGAACACTCAGAGAATGCAGAATGAAGATCAGGAGAACAACAGGGGTAATCAAAATGTAAGCCAAGGAGGCAAAGGAAATGATAGTATCAAGGGTTTATGTGAGGTCATAAGAAAAATGGTGAAATAAATTGGTGAATTGAAGACTGATATCAACATGATCAAAAGGGAAACTATAGGTGAGAAGCCTCTTTCTGAAAATGTCAAAGAATTAATGGTGGCCATTAATAAGGTTGAAGCTATTGAGGCAATGGTCAATAAAATTCTGGAAATGAAAAAGAAGGTGAAGGAGCTGGAAGGAGCTGGAAGGAATCAAAGATGATAAAGGTCTAGGAATTAACTTGAATGACCTTGTCAAAGTTAAGTACCGAAGACAACTGAGAGGGAGGGGGATGAATCAGTTGTCTAATAAATTAAAACCAAAAACCAATTAACCAACTTAATGCTTAATACTGGTAAACCAGTTAAGTATGTCGGTAGACAGTGTTAACAGTAAATTGCTATACCGGTAAAGATTAATGCATGAAACACAAACATAAATTCATCCACAACACATAACACCAATATTTGTATGTGGAAACCCTGTAAGGGGAAAAACCACGGTGGGAAACCTTACCCACAATCAGATGATACCACTGCATATAGTAAGTGTACATAAATGGGGTCTGCACATGCAAAAAGGCCAATAGCCTAGAGCTCACTACTCAATCACAAAATGGGAGTCACACTGACTATAGTTGGATGGTTAAATCCAATAAGAATGTACTGCACAAATAGCATCTTCATATGTTGGATTCAGTACCAGTGTAATGCTGATATGCTTATACAAAAACCTAGCTTCACCTTCAAATGATGTCTCAGTGTATACCTCTACTTAATCTCGCATATACCTTCACTCAATTCTTTTTCACATTCCACACTTGATCTTATAAATAAGATCTTACATTTATACCATACCCTAAGACCAATTTTAGTAGATCAGCTCTACAAGATATTACAATAAAATCATTTTACAAACAATATAATATCCGATGCAATAATCGATTAAACATGTCAGCTTAATGCATTTACATCAATAATAAATTATCTCCATAGCGTGCCATGTTGATCTGGAAAAGATAAACCTGTCGATGTAACCCTAGATAACCTAGACCTATTTGCCGGTAAAAGCAAATATGCAAATATGAATATACCAATGATTAATTCTTCAAAACAAAGTGTCCACACAATGTCTTCGACATTACCAAGTGTCTTCCATATCATTCTAGATACCAGTGAACATTATATCCTGTCAGTGAACCATATACCAGTAACTATGCAATAGTTGCTTGCCGGTGATTGTTGCTGGATCTCCAAAGTGCTTGTTTTCAATAGGTGTTGACATCAATGACAAAACCATACCAAAATACCAACAATCTCCCCCTTTGGCATTGATGGCAACACAAGATGGAAAAACCATCAAAGTGCCAAAACAGAAATGCCAAATACCAAAAACCAACAATCTCCATTTCTCCCCCTGGGAGCAACATGTGTTTATCCAAAGATTTATTTTCAATACCAAACTCTCCTCAAAAGATAATGTATTTTTCCATAGATATCTCTCCCCCTTTAACATCAAATGCCAAAGCTACAAAAATTAATTTTATACAAAATACCAACTACTCCCCCTTTGAAGTAGCTTCCTCATCAAAGACCGGAATAAAGATTTGTCTTTTTAATTATGCCAGTTGATGACAATCATCAACTATCTAAGTCTCTACCGGTGGTAGTATGACTCCAAGCTGATCTCTGAGATATTCAAAAGTCTCCTTAGGCAAAGGTTTTGTGAAAATATCTACAAGTTGTTCTTTAGTATTCACATAAACCAGTTTTATCTCTTTTTCTTCAACTTTTTCCCTTAGAAAATTCAATTTGATAGAAACATCATTAGTTTTAGAATGTAATACCGGATTCTTAGATATATCAATTGCTACAGTGTTATCACAATATATAGTAATGGGTTCCTTGCATTTTACCTTTGTCTTTCAACATTTGCTTAAGCCATAATACCTGTGTACAGTTAGTTGCTGCTGCAACATATTCTGATTCTGCTGTTGATCAAGATGTACAACTTTGTTTCTTACTCAACCAAGAAACTAATCTCTTTCCAAGAAAGAATGTTCCTCCAGTGGTACTCTTTCTATCATCCACATCTCCTGCCCAATTTGCATTTGTATATGCACATAGATCAAAATTTTCATCTTTAGGATACCATAATCCAAGATTTGTTGTGCCTTGTAAGTACCGGAAAATCCTTTCACTGCTGATTCATGATTTTCCCTAGGATTACTTTGAAATCTAGAAACAATACATACTATATTCATAATATCAGGCCTGGTTTGTGTCAAATACAGTAAACCTCCTATCATAGATTTGTATCTGGTTGGATTAACAGGTGTAGATTCATCCATTTGAGATAATTTGTCATTTGTAGTCATAGGTGTGCTTACCAGTTTAGAGTTCTCCATCCCAAATTTCTTTAGCAATTCTTTCAAGTACTTGGATTGACTCAAAAATATACCTTTATCAGTTTGTGAAATCTGCAAACCTAAAAAGAATTTTATTTCTCCAATCATAGACATTTCAAATTCTTGTTGCATTTTAATAGAAAATTCCTTACATAATCCATCTTCTCCTCCAAAGATTATATCATCAACAAATACTTCAATAATCAAGATGTCATCATTAGTTATTTTGTAATATAAATTGCTATATGCATTTCCTTTAGTAAAACCAATCTTTAAAAGATACTTCTCCAACCTTGCATACCAAGCTCTTGGGGCTTGTTTCAATCCATACAGAGCTTTTCTTAACCTGCAAACCATATCATTGTCATCTATCAAGGAAAATCCATCAGGTTGTTCAATATATACTTCTTCTTCAAGATCTCCATTCAAAAATGCACATTTAATATCCATTTGATAAACTTTGTAGTCCTTGTGAGCTGCAAAAGCCAAGAATAATCTAACTACCTCAATTCTGGCTACCGGTGCAAAGGTTTCATTGTAATCAACTCCTTCTTTCTGAGAATATCTCTTACACACTAGTCTTGCTTTATTTCTGACAACCTTACCATCTTCATTAAGTTTGTTTCTAAATACCCATTTGGTTCCAATTACATTTTTATCTTTAGGTCGGGGAACTAATGTCCAAGTATTACTTTTCTCAATTTGTCCTAATTCTTCTTCCATAGCTTTAATCCAAAATTTATCTTCACATGCCTCATTGATAGATGATGGTTCAATTTGAGAAATAAGACATACCTCTTCATTTGCCAATCTTCCTCTTGTCATAACTCCTTTAAATTTCTTTCCAATTATCTGATCTTCAGAATGATTCAATCTTACATACCTGAGTGTCTTAGTTTGTTGTTGTTCTTCAATTACTGTGGAATCCTCTGATGATACCGAAGTAACTGGATCTTCATTCTGTTCTGGTGGATTCAGTGTAGGTTCATTTGTCACAATTTCTGTTGTCGGTTCAGAGTCTATATACCTTGAAGTTCCTCTGAATTGTTCATCAATCTTTACATTTGTACTCTCAACAATTTTCTGCAATCTCTTATTAAAACATCTATATGCCTTTCTCTTAGATGAATAACCAAGAAATATTCCTTCATCACTTCTAGGATCAAATTTGCCAATATACTCATCTCTTCTAATATAACATTTACTTCCAACAATTCTAAAATACTTAAGAGTAGGAGTATTACCAAACCATAGCTCATGAGGGGTCTTACCGATTTCACCTTTGATGTGAACTTTGTTGAATGTATAGACAGCAGTGCTAACTGCCTCTCTCCAATACACATGTGGTAGATTTGCTTCTGACAACATTGTACGTTAGGAAATGGGAAATCATCACAAACAATATAAACATACTAATCATTAGCTCAATCACGAAAGCTCAATTGCAATGATCTATCCTAAACACATTCAATAGAGACATGAAAATTGAAACATTCAAAAAGATTATGCAAACCAGAGGTAAATCCAAATGCTTCCTTCATGCAGCTCCATTGTTCTTCTTTCCTCTTCAAATAGTTTGGTTGTGGATCTCACCTACAAGTGTACATACATGATTGAAAGCAAGTAGGTAAGAAAATTACTCAAAAGTACTCGAAGCGTGATTGATTAGAAATTCGATAATCTGATTAGGGGTCAAGAATCAAGGGATTTGATTGAAGAAATTCATCCAATTTATAGATAAATTGGAGAAAAAGATCAAATTAGCATGATAATGATTCGAATGGAAATTCAAATCAAGAATAGCAAAATTATGACATGTGTATGACAAATTGCTATGCAAGGATTTTATGACAATTTATGACAAACTTCTATGTCAAAAATTGATTGATTGTCAATTATGACAAATTATGACAAATTTCTATGTCATTTCCATGAATTTAGGAGAGAAATAGGAGGAAATTGAAATTAGGAATTAGAAAATTAGGAAATTAGAGAATTAAGAATTTAGGAATTAAGAAATTGATGGAAATTAGAAATTAGGTAAATTAATTAATAATTTATCATTTATTAATTAATTCACAAAGAGGAATAATTAGCCAATTAAATGAACATTTAATTGTGACAAGAAAACTTAGGATAAATAAATAATTTATTAATCCTAAAGGAGGAAATGACAAACCAGGTTAAATGATTAAATCACGAAACCCTAGAAGATGAATTAGGTCTTGATGAAAGATAATTGACTCGATCATGATTTTGGATTGATAAATGATTTGATTGATAAATGCGCCGAGGAACAATGACAAATTTATCCAAATTGACATGATTGAAGAGGACAAGGATCGATGACAAATCGATCGTAAAACGACGAGATTGACAAGTTGATAAGAGATTGACAAGATCGACCAAAATCATGATTAAAGATTGTTATCGACAAGACCAATTCGAAAGCGAGACAAATGAAGAATGCAGAAGAAAGACTCGATGCTCACAAATGATAAAAACCAAGTGCGTAACATAGGAGAAATGTTAATGTGATGCAAAAACTTTAAAATGAGGCAATGCGCCAATGTGAAAGTATGATCCCGCAAGCGTTGACCATTTTTAGGTGTCTACATTTTGCCCCTCTTTGAGACAATGCGATTTCAAGCGTTGTTTCAAAGAACAATAATGAAAATGCCCCAGACAATAATAATGACATATGCATGCCCCCTCGAGGAATTGGCTGGAAACATGCAGAAAAGAGGCCAATTGATCGATAAGAATGATAGAAAATGATAGGATCAAACGCACTGCCAAGACGGATGGAAGAAATGTTAGTAAGAAGAAATGAGACAGAAAATAGTTAGAGACGAAGAAAAACTTGCTTTCACATATGCACTTTGTAGGTGAGAACCTTTATTTAATGTAGCAAAATGGATGCGTAGCATCATGGCATTGAAGGCCAGAGCTGAAATGCAACCCTTTTTGCAAAAGACAGACACATTGCAGACAAATAACAATCACAACAAAAAAAGAAAGGGACCATGAACCATCCCGGTCACTCTAAATCACTCAGTGACATCATCGAGCAACATAGGAACATGATCGAAGATAAATCAATAAAAAGATAAGATGCACAAAATTCCAACAAATCAAACAAACATCTTGATCTTCATTGTCAAAAGTTGAAAGTGCTAATAGGACGATCATGTTGTCTGGTTTCAGGACATGCGGTACCCCGTCTAAGACAGGACACAGTCTGGTTTCGAGTATACCACACCCTGTATAAGACCCATGATAGTGTGCCAAAGACAAATAAATTTGCGGTTGATTGACATGACAATGTTGATCAGTTTGAATGTCTGGTTTGATTGAAAGAGTTCATCTATTTACGCATGATTTCATTAAAAGCGCAGTGTTGGTTGATTGTCGTTGGATGTATGCTCAGTGATTTGTCTTATGCACAAAAAGGAATCCTTTATTGACAAAAATGCTTGTTTTTTGGATTTTAATGTTTTGAAATGTTTTTGTGTTCATTTTTTCAGGACGTTATATGACTTTTTAGAGATTTTCTCAAGACATTTTTCAATTTTTAGGGATTTTCTCAAGACATTTTTTGATTTTTTTTTTTTTTTTTTTTTTTTTTTTAAGGACATTATTTGATTTTTATGATTTTTTTAGGACATTATTTGATTTTTTTGGATTATTTGAGGACATTTTTCAATTTTTTTGGATTATTTCAAGACATTTTTCAATTTTTTTTGGATGATTTTTTTTCAGGACATTTTTCAATTTTTAAGAGATTTTTGCCCCCAATGTCTAGCAAGGCAAGGAATATGACAGGTGAATAAATAAGCTTTCTGAAATGTTGGTGGATAGAGGGAAGACAAAGGCCTTTTATTATGGAGACAATATGGATGCAATTTTCAAGGGCTATGGCGTGATGGGACAAGAGACTGGATATGACAATGTAAAGTAGTGACATGTCAAGAGGTTTTTGAAACCATATTTAAATTTTGCATCCTTATGTCAGATCAAGATCAAGGAATGAAAAAGAGTGTATGGATAAGGGACATGGACTGAAGGTTGGGATAGGCTAAGGGATAGTGGCAGAAAGTTGCAATAAGCTAGGGAATATGGATGAAAGGTTGTAATAAGCAAATGGATAAATGACCAAAAGCTATGATAGACTGAAAGCTGCAAACAAGATACATGATGCTCATGACAATCCTCAGCCTTGTCAAGATCAAAGGTGGAAAGAGGAAATGGATAGGAGGGACAATATGATAATGGAGGAGTATGACATGGGTTCGATAGGATAATGGAACAATGAAGGACAAAAGGATATGATAGGATAAAACCTGCCCCCAAGTACGGTATGCAAGAAGTTCATAAATTATGCATGACGCCTATTTGCCAGGTTTTCATCACGATACTTGCCCAAGGCGCCTGTTTGTCAGGTTTTCACCAGTGGACGAATTATTTTTGCTTTACTTTTTTTCTTTTATCTTTTTTTTTCTTTTTTTTTTTTTCAATTTTTCACTTTGTTGATTTTTATTTTTTTTTGACTTTTTCAATAGAAGATGGACACATGATAGGGGATGGAAGAAGGACTCAAGCATCTTTTTATTTGGATATTAGCCTTGAAAAAAAAATGGACCATGACCTTTAAAAGTATGCTCAAAGATGTTGGTAGGATAAGGACATGGAAAAAGAGATGAAACTAAGGCAAGGATTTATGTAAAGGATTGGATCAAAGGGATCGAAGGATGGAAAATATGAATTGGATAATGGATAGGGTATTGGAAGAATTGTGCTTGAGTGGATAGAAATGTTGGCAAGATTGACATTGGCACACACCTTGAGGGGTGATGGACTAATGGAGGAAAAATGTATTTTGGATATTGAGATTTTGATGGAGGAAAGGCTATGGGTTTTGAGACATAAGGGCCCAAAATGGAAGGAGAAGGTGATGGAGGAACAAATTTGAGAGGTTTGGATGGAGGAATAGCAATTTTAGATGCCAATTTTGATGTTTCTTTAGGCTTCTGTGCTTCAAGGAGCCGCTTAGGGATCCACATGGTTTTTGATTTTTCATGCTTTTGTGGTTCCTTGGAGTGCATGGCTTGCATAAGGGATTTAGGAACCCATATATATTTTGACTTTGCTTTATTTTTCTCAGTGGGCCTTTGTGGCCATTTGGATATTTCTTTTTCTTTATAGATCATATTGTTCTTTTTTTTGACATGTCGATTATATTGGACATGTTGATCCTTGAATACATGTGGATTTTTAGACTTATGACTTTTATACTTGGCATCCAAATTGCTTGGAGGGGGAAAGGAATGCATGGATGGATATGAATGAAATGGACTTCTTTTGGATGGATGAAATTTACTCAAGGATGTGTGCCTTTGCTGACCTTGCATAGAGGACAAAGGGATATAAGGACCTAAGATGGATGGAAGGTATGATGGGGAAGGTGTATGTTTGGATTTTGATGGAGGGATACCAACGTCTTGAGAGTGAGTTGTGTAGACATGACCCTTAAGATCTTCTTTGATATGGAGGGGTTCTTTCTCATGAAGGTCTACTCCTTGGCCATTATGAATATCTTGACGTGTAGGATGCTCTTTTCTTTGGGAAGAAGACGCGAGTCCATTATGAGGTGGATATGATATGAGAGAAATAATGAGATCATGAAGTGGATCAGTTTGGACCAAAGTGGAAGAACCCATTATGCATGTCGAGGGTTCATGAACATCTTGCACTGACACGTTAGAATCATGAGGGGGATTAGGATCATGAGGGGGACTAGGATTGTGTAGTGGACATGGTTCAATGACAGGCTCTTCAAGAGATGGAATGGGAGAAATAATGGGATCATCAAAAGAAATGATATCTTGAAGTGTATATGGAGCATTAAGACAAGGAGATGGAGGAACAAAAAGATCTTGTGGAGGATCTGAAGGAATGATTTGATCTTGACAAGGAGGAAGATCATTGGAATCCTCTTTAAAGGTGCTTTGCTCTTGACTTTCAATGGGATCATCGGAAAGGATGGAAAGGATATCTTGATCTTTCTCAGGAAGTGGAATGTCAATGGGATTTGAAAGGACATTGTGTTCATGAAATGGAAGGGGATCGTTTGAGATTGGATGAACTGGGATATCTTGATCTTTCTCGGCGAATGGAGTGTCAATAGGACTTTGGATAGGATGGACAAGAAAAGGGGAATCATTGTGGGTGTCTGGGAAGATGAGATCTTGGTCAACAATTGGATGGGATGATAAGGTTTCAGGATCTTGATCTTGATCTGTTTTAAGACACGTTTCTTCATACTCTAAATTATCCTCTTGACATGAGGTTGGACTTTGGATATGCATGGAGGATTCTGACAAGGAATCAATGTTTTGGCATGAAGGAAATGCACTTTGGACATTTGTGATGGATTCTGGCAAGGAATCAATGCTTGGACATGAGGAAGAGAGACTTCAAATGGGGTCCTCTAAAATAGGTAATGGCAATAAAGTGCATGGTGGCATTGGGTCTTGTATTTCTGAAACATGACAAGGATGGGCATCATGAATTGGATTATCTTGGCAATCAATTATGGATAGCCCTTGGGTAATTTCATCCTTGGGTGTATTGTTTGATGAGGATAATATGGAAGGTTCTTGTGAAACTTCTAAAGGTGTAGGGATAGATGCCACTGGAGAGTCAATTTGCTTGTGGGGAGATGAGGCATTGCTAGACATAATTGTATTATCTTGATCTTCTTCAAAGAACTCACTTGGTAGTTTCCTTAAGATCATTGCAATAAAGCCACCTTTCTTTCTAGGTTTTGCCATAGTTGTATTTGTATTTTGAACTTGTTTTTGGTTTGATGTCATGTTTTGATATTGGACTTGGTTCAATTGTTCTGACATGTTTAAAACTTGGCTTGGTGTGTGCTGCAACCTTTGTTTTTGAATGTTTGGTTGGGGTTGTTGACATTGATATGTTGATTGAACTTGAACTTGTTGATATTCCACCATTGGTTGAACCATTTGTTGACATTGTATAGTTGGTTGGACATATTGTTGAAATTGAACCATTGGTTGTGTTGGTTGAATATGTTGAACAATTGGTTGTGATGGTTGAAAATCTGATTGATAGTAAACACCTTGTTCTTGATGTGAAGGCACATAATGTTGTTGGCTCTTTTCTTGAAATTGTTTCATCATCACTATTTGTGAGAGGAGATCTGGTATGTCTGATCGTTCGATAAGAGACCTTACATCAATTGGCTCAATATTTGGATTTTGACTTGGAAATTTTCGAAACACTTTGGACATTTGTGATCTATTCTTCTCAATGTTTTTCACTCTTTGTTCCAATATCTCTTCTTCTTGAGCTAGTTTCTCCTCTACTTTTTGTATTTGGAGACTTACATCATCATGATAAGTTTGACCAATGTTGCTTTGTTGTTGGGTTAGATATAATTGTGATTGCATTGTCGGTTGATATGTCAAACTTTGTTGCATCATTGGTGCTTGGAACCTTGTTTCAATAGACATGTCACTTATGCAAATGCAATATTTTTGGAATTTTTCAAGGGCAATATATGATATGCAACTAAATGTGAACTAAATGAATGAGAATGCAATCTATGGCAAGAATGCAACTTATGTTTTTGGTTGTTTTTCAAGATTTTGACAAACTTTTGAAATGCAAATCTAAAAGAGACCCTTAGGAAATTGAAATGATGTCTAGACCTCAAAGGACAAAAGGACCAAGTGACAAAAGGACAAATGACAAAGTCTCCCCTATATGCTTGGATACTAAGCTAGGTTTGACCAAATGACAATAATGACATAAAAAGAAGAGGTTTGACAAGGTCTAGACTTCTTAACAATGACTTAGGGTTTATCAAAGATTTGGATTACTCAAGTATGACAAAACCTAGTTTTGAGACTATATGGAAAAGGGACAATTACCATGCAAGTGACCCTAATATGATATGATAATGACCTAAGCTTAATGAAGATACCTAGAGTATGCAAATATGAATGTATGACAATGGTATGACTTTAATGCAAGAGGACACATGCAAATGGATGACCCTTATTGATATGCAAAGGAGTATGACTTAGGTGAAACCTAACCTTGGTACTTGACAATGAACTTTGCAAAATGCAACCTAGGATGAACCTAAATGTAAATGACATGAATGTTGAGACAAGATTTTGAACAATGTTTGCTAACCATGTTTGAAGATGAGTTTTGAATCTTGTTGAACTTTTGTTGGATGAATGTCTCTTGTGTTTAATCTTATGTTGGATCAATTTGTTTTGTTCTTGAAATGAGATACAATTCAACTTTTGACAAGCAAAGAATACAAGATATTGCAACTTAGACTCAAGACAATAATGCTCATTCCCACATTTCTTATGGTAGGCAAGGACATTAGGTACTTGAGAGGTAGACTCATTATGGGATTCAAGGAGAATACATAGATGCTTGACCCCACGAGCTCCCCTCCACGGCACTCACTTCTCAGGGCAGCCAAGCATCAGTCCCCATGGAAATCTCCCCATGGCGAACTTAGTATCTCTTCCAAGTATCCAAACTTGTCCTTCTCAAGCAACTAAAAGGGTTTTTGGCCTCTAAAACAAGGTGTGTAGTAAGGATTTCTGTTAAGCGTTACTCCTTGATGTCACGCAAGCATGATTAAGACATTAAGCCCATCAAGATACCAAACAAATGTAGTCACGCAAGCACGATTTAGACCAAGAGGCCCTACTTAGATGTTGATATGAGAAAGAGTTCAAGGGTCATCACTTCCCAAGTAACTGCAATTCCCATGTAACCCTTCCTTCAAAGCTTTCGCTCATCGGGTATTTTTTTATAGTGAGTTAGAATGCCAAGGTATTCTAGCCATACTCACTTTGGGTCGTTCCCTTCTCACGATTATCACTTGCTTGCAAAAGCAAATGGTCGGGAAGGCAGGCCCTCTAAAGGAGACACACAATCAAACACACGAGCATGGTATCGAAGATCTGGATTTCTGATCACCCTAAGAAGGATGAGAGCATACTCTCCTACTCCAATGTCACACTCAACAATCAAAGTACAAACATGTTCATTCCATCCTATTTAAAAATCACTAGGTGCCTAAAACATTAATGACAAACACCAAGTTTAGTTGTTTCTCCAAGGCAACCTGCAAAACCCAAGTTAGAAGTTTGAGGTGTTTATTCTTTGACTATCGATTCTGCATAAAACATGTTAGTAGTTTCATTTGTTGTCTTTTCCATGCGTATGCCAAGATGCTACACAGATAATTAGTACCAAAGACCAAAACACAGAAAACAGAATGCAAAAACAAGACAATTTTCAAGTAAAACATTGCATTTTTACCTCTGTTCTGGACTTTACACAGGCGCAGAAGTCATGACACAGGCACAAAATGTCTTCAACACAGGTGCAAGTTGCTTGACACAGGCACAAGTTGTCTCACACAAGCGCAGAAGTCCCCAGAAAGTCCTGCACTGCCCTATTTTTGGGTTTTTTGGCCTGCAAATCAACTCACAACCACTCAAAAACACAGTTAAGGGGTTAGATGGTTAGTGTTCACATCGGGTTAACCAATTAATGTACATTAGGAAATGGGAAATCATCACAAACAATATAAATATACTAATCATTAGCTCAATCATGAAAGCTCAATTGCAATGATCTATCCTAAACACATTCAATAGAGACATGAAAATTGAAACATTCAAAAAGATTATGCAAACCAGAGGTAAATCCAAATGCTTCCTTCATGCGGCTCCATTGTTCTTCTTTCCTCTTCAAATAGTTTGGTTGTGGATCTCACCTACAAGTGCACATACATGATTGAAAGCAAGTAGGTAAGAAAATTGCTCAAAAGTACTCGAAGCGTGATTGATTAGAAATTCGATAATCTGATTAGGTGTCAAGAATCAAGGGATTTGATTGAAGAAATTCATCCAATTTATAGATAAATTGGAGAAAAAGATCAAATTAGCATGATAATGATTCGAATGGAAATTCAAATCAAGAATAGCAAAATTATGACATGTGTATGACAAATTGCTATGCAAGGATTTTATGACAATTTATGACAAACTTCTATGTCAAAAATTGATTGATTGTCAATTATGACAAATTATGACAAATTTCTATGTCATTTCCATGAATTTAGGAGAGAAATAGGAGGAAATTGAAATTAGGAATTAGAAAATTAGGAAATTAGAGAATTAAGAATTTAGGAATTAAGAAATTGATGGAAATTAGAAATTAGGTAAATTAATTAATAATTTATCATTTATTAATTAATTCACAAAGAGGAATAATTAGCCAATTAAATGAACATTTAATTGTGACAAGAAAACTTAGGATAAATAAATAATTTATTAATCCTAAAGGAGGAAATGACAAACCAGGTTAAATGATTAAATCACGAAACCCTAGAAGATGAATTAGGTCTTGATGAAAGATAATTGACTCGATCATGATTTTGGATTGATAAATGATTTGATTGATAAATGCACCGAGGAACAATGACAAATTGATCCAAATTGACATGATTGAAGAGGACAAGGATCGATGACAAATCGATCGTAAAACGACGAGATTGACAAGTTGATAAGAGATTGACAAGATCGACCAAAATCATGATTAAAGATTGTTATCGACAAGACCAATTCGAAAGCGAGACAAATGAAGAATGCAAAAGAAAGACTCGATGCTCACAAATGATAAAAGCCAAGTGCGTAACATAGGAGAAATGTTAATGTGACGCAAAAACTTTAAAATGAGGCAATGCGCCAATGTTAAAGTATGATCCCGCAAGCGTTGACCATTTTTAGGTGTCTACAAACATACTTCTTGTTGCATCCAAGATAGTTCTGTTTTTCCTTTCAACAACTCCATTCTGTTGTGGTGTCTAAGGTACTGATGACTGTCTTCTGATTCCACTCACTTCACAAAATGTATTAAAGTCCTTAGATGTGAATTCTCCCTCTTGATATGATCTTAAACATTTGATTTTCTTACCGGTTTCATTTTCAACCATTATTTTGAACAGTTTGAACTTGCCAAGTGCTTCTGATTTTTCTCTGAGATAAGTAACCCAACACATTCTAAAATAATCATCAATAATTAGCATAAAATATCTATCACCTTGTAAGCTTCTAGTTCTAGCTGGACCACATAAATCAGTGTGAATTAAATCAAGAGCATTATTGGATTTTTCTGGAATACTTTTGAAACTAGCTCTAACTTGTTTTCCAAATTGACATTCCTTACAAATTGTATTATGAGGTTTCACAATTTTAGGTAGATCTCTAACTGCCTTAGAAGTACTGATTTTTACCATGCAATCAAAGTTTATATGACATAGTCTCTTATGCCATAACCAACTTTCATCTATATGTGCAATCAAGCATGCCTTTTCACTGTTATTCAAATGAAAGATATTGCCTCTAGTCTGATTACCAGTTGCAATTTCCAAACTAGTTCTATTCATGATTTTGCATTTTCCATTTTTAAATTGTAACTGAAATCCCTTCTCAACTAATTGACCAACACTTAAAAGATTATGCTTTAATCCTTCAACATAGTAGACATTGTCAATGTTATGCTTACCATCAAGAGATATTGAACCCTTACCTTTGATTGAACAGGCTTTGTCATCTCAAAATCTTAATAAATCTCCATTGTATTCTTGAAAGTTTAAGAATTTACCTTTGTCTCTAGTCATATGATGTGAGCATCCTGAATCAATGATCCATTCATCCTTTGCTTCAACTTTAGCTGCTAGGGCTTGTTCCTACTGGTTGAGCAGTAGGTGTCAGTTGATCTTCTATTATAGCAACAAAAACCCATCCATTGTCTATTGGATCCTCATCAGAATCATCAGTCACACCTTCATCGGCAATGTAACAAGATTTGTCTTTGTTCTTCTTAAATCTGTATCTTTGATATTCAGGATTAGGCTTGTATGTTCTTCTTGCTTCTTCTCTTAGTCTAGCATGTCTATCAAGGCATCTCAAAGCCATATGACCAATCTTACTGTAGTTAAAACATTTAAAGGGTGCTTTACCTTCATACTTACTTCCAATTGGAGCTTTTGGCATTTTTCTTGCAAATAGTTCTTCAAGTTCTTCAAGCTCTTCATTCTCCTTTCTGGATTCTTCAAGTTCTCTTACATAAAAGGATCTCCAGTCTGATTTGTCAAATGATGGAGCAGATGATGTTGATTCTTTAAAGGCCAAATCAGTTTTTATAGTAGCAACAGGACCAAATTCCTCAATTTCAAAGGCTGAAAGTTTTCCAATCAATGTATCCCTAGTTACTGATGTATTAGGCATTGTTCTCAACTCATTTATAGCAGCAACCTTCATTTTATATGCCGGTGGCAAACCTCTTAAGATTTTTGAAACAATTTCATCTTCACTCAAAGTTCCTCCACAACATTTAATACCCAAAACAATTTCATTTACTCTTTTCATAAAAGAAGAAATCTTTTCATCTTCTTCCATTTTCAGATGTTCATACCTGACTCAGAAGCTTTCAAGTTTTGCAATCTTGACTATGGAATCTCCTTCATTTAGTGTTTCCAAATGATCCCAAATAGCTTTAGCAGTAGACCTATCTGATAAGCCCATGATTTGTTGATCTGATAATGCGCTCAAAAGTGCTTCTCTTGCTTTGCAATCATTCTCTACAACTTTAGCTAAGGTAGTTGGAGCAGTCTGACCAACTATAGCAGCAGTATAACCATTCTTTGTAACTTCCCAGATGTCTTTACCAATGCAATTTAGATGTGTCTCCATTTTGATCTTCCATATCCCATAGTTGGTTCCATCAAGTTTAAGACTGTCCTTCCTGAAGTAATTTGTAGACATTGGATCTCCTCAAGTTGTTAAACTTCTGCAAAAGAGGACTAAGCTCTGATACCAATTGTTAGGTCCCAGAGACAACTGTGATGGGGGGTGGGGGGGGTGTGAATCAGTTGTCTAATAAATTCAAACCAAAAACTAATTAACCAACTTAATGCTTAATACCAGTAAACCAGTTAAGTATGTCGGTAGACAGTGTTAACAGTAAATTGCTATACCGGTAAAGATTAATGCATGAAACACAAACATAAAGTCATCCACAACACATAACACCAATATTTGTACGTGGAAACCTTGTAAGGGGAAAAACTATGGTGGGAAACCTTACCCACAAGTAGATGATACTACTGTAGATAGTAAGTGTACATAAATGGGGTCTGCACATGCAGAAAGGCCAACAGCCTAGAGCTCACTGCTCAATCACAAAATGGGAGTCACACTGACTACAGTTGGATGGTTAAATCCAATAAGAATGTACTGCACAAAATAACATCTTCATATGCTGGATTCAGTACCAATGTATTGTTGATATGCTTATACAAAAACCTAGCTTCACCTTCAAATGATGTCTTCGTGTATACCTCTGCTTAATCTCGCATATACCTTCACTCAATTTTTTTCACATTCCACACTTGATCTTATAAATAAGATCTTACATTTATACCATAGCCTAAGACCAATTTTAGTAGGTCGGCTCTACAAGATATTACAATAAAATCATTTTACAAACAATATAATATCCAATGCAATAACTGATTAAACATGTCAGCTTAATGCATTTACATCAATAATAAATTATCTCCATAGCGTGCCATGCTGATCTGGAAAAGATAAACCTACCAGTGTAACCCTAGATAACCAGGACCTATTTGCCAGTAAAAGCAAATATGCAAATATGAATATAACAATGATTAATTCTTCAAAACAAAGTGTCTTCCATATCATTCCAAATACCAGTGAACATTATATCCTGCCGGTGAACCATATACTAGTAATTGTGCAATAGTTACTTGCTTGCTGGTGATTGTTGCTAGATCTCCAAAGTGCTTGTTTTCAGTAGGTGTTGACATCAATGACAAAACCATACCAAAATACCAACAGTCAATAGGGTGGATAAGATGGAATTAACTATGAAGAAGATTGCTGAGTGAAATTTCCAGATTCTTAAGGCCATTGTTGATCATGTTAATATGTTGATAAACAAATTTGAACAGATCAAAAGTAAGGAAGATGAGAAGGAATAGACAGAGAAGATGAACCATGAAAAGAGAACAAGGGCCAACACCCGAAAACAGGTGGGCATCAAGGAAAAAGAGATTGATGGTATGAAGAACTCTACAGTCAATATGAAGTAGATGGTGGTGCATACAGAAGAACTCATAAGAAATATCTAGTTGTCTTGGTGTTGTCTTTGTGTTATCTTAGTGTTGTCTTTGTGTTGTCCTCTAGCTATCTTATGTTGTTCTCTTTGTTTGTGATCCCTTTTTGTTTTTTTGGGATCTGATCTTTGTTTGGGTGTCCAGGCACTGTTATTTCTAGTCACTTTAATGCTTTTTATTTTTCCTACTATGTAATCAAGGTTTCGAGTTCCTCCCAAAAACTTGTTTTTAATTAATCAAAACAAATATATATAACATGTAATCAACATGGATGTAATCCTCTCATAACCAATAAGATCAAACCAATATCCATTGCCAATCCTAATAGAATTCACCAAATAAACCATCTCCCAAACTCAATAACAATGAATGCCATCATAAATAACTCAAATGCACAAGAAGATAACCATTGCCAAACATCTCTCAAAATGAATCCTCTAGAAATAATCATCTATCCATAGCTCAAGATTCATATCTATGAAAGATAAGCATAAACATAATGCACCTAAAAGGAATAATAGGCAATACCTCTCAAGTAGTATTCCACCGAGTAGACCAAGAGTGGGGAATGAGAATGCTCCTCCAAGACATCCAAGTCCCTATGACTCATCTAAGAAAAATATTCTCTCAATTCCATACCAGGTGAATGCTCCTCAGACTTCCTACTAAAACCATAAACCATCTCAATGCATACCTCTAATCACAACAGAATACCAACATCACCTATGTCTTCATATATCCATGAGTACCTATAACCAATCAATTCATTCCAAACTCCAAATGTAGAATAGCACCATCATGAAGTAATCAAGAAAATGATCGTGTACCCAATACAAAGAGAACTACTTAAGATCAATGTTAAAGCTCCAACTGTGGAAACAGGAACATAAACATGACAACATGATCTAAACGTCTCCTCCAAAGAGATAACATGCTCCATATGAACATATCAAATAAAGTATCATAGCATGCCAAAACTCTAAGCATGCAATAAAGAGTATACCATGACATAATATCAACCATGTTATCAAACAAAGATAACATGTCAAATAAAAGCATAAAACCGCATCTCAACCAAGGACTCCTTGAGCCCTCAATATGTCAACATCCTTAAATATCATGAGGATCACCATCTCCTATAAGTGTACTCACAAATGTGAAAGACCCTTTTGCAACAAAAGGATCTAAGGCATCCTCCAAACATCTACACCCTAAGAAGATCATTGACAATCTAATGGTGAATACACATCACTTCTATAAGCTCCCACTAAACCATGATACCAATCTCTCCATGGCATCGTTATAACCATCTCCTAAATGAAGAGAATCTAGGTCTACACACATACAACTGAAATGTCAATAACATCAAGTAAACCTCGAACTCCAAGCCAAGAAGATGCAAAACCACCAACAAACAATCAAGAACCAATCCTACACTGCCACATCATCACTGTCAAAAGCTCCCACTGAAAGTGTATAAACAATTTATCCATGACATCATGATAAAACTATCCTCTAACATGAGAATAAACCAAAGCCATCTAACAATCAAAGAACTCAAAGTGCACATCATGAGCTCCCAAAAGTCAAAGTAACCATGATTCTCAATGCAAGAAGATACACCGTCATAACCAATCAAGAATACAAGTCAAATCATCATCAATATAAGCACCTATAAAACTAATCATGTCATGCCAAAATCTCTAAACACGAGGAACAACCATGGCATCATGATCACCTCCATGAAACAAGCATCTAACTCCTAATGTGTCCAACTTGTCAACATCACATAGTCAACACCATAGGTTCTCCACCATGAATGTGCCTGGTAACCTCATATCTCCTCCTCAATATGACAACAAAATTAGCAAACCATGTGACTAAACCAAGACACCAATCTGAATATGCATCAATAATGAAAGATCTATTAGCATAGCCAACCCATATCCAAGCCATAAATGCAATCCTGTAAGTATAGTCCACTTACAACATTGCACAACTTGTAAACCCCAACAATGCAACATACATATTTAAATCAAACTGATAACCATGTCAACATGAGAGCAATCAAGAACCCATAAAAACTCAGATCAAACTATCATAAACTAAATCATGTCAAACCTACTCCAAATTTGAACCAAAATGTAGTGCTCTCCAAGAGCTTTTCGTCGACTATTTGAAGTCAAAAATCTGACTCAATATGCTCAAGTTATGACCCCTCAAAGCCATAAAGGTAACTCTAACTTCCAGCTAATATTTCACTGCCCAAATAGAAAAATCTATAAAAACTAATCATATAAACATGAAGTAAACTGAACCACCTTTCACACGACTATAAGAAGTCAAAAAATCGACATCATATGCACCCTTGAGTTATGCTTCGCGGAAAAAAAATCAGCCTATTAGGCTAAATGCAAGTCAACTAGACTCCTAAAAAAATAACCAATATACCATAAAATCATTTTTTTCATTTTATCAATATGCCATATGAATAATATTTTCAATTTTTTAAAATCACCTTTGAGTCGGCTTGGACCCGTCCGAAATAAAAACATGGAATATAAATCACTGGCAAAAAAAAAAGAAAATCATTTTTTTCAAATTGCCTTTTTCAATTTTTTTTTATTTTCAATAATTTTTTCACAAAAAGGCTAATGGATTTCTTCAGCAGGATTTTTTTTTAATTATTATCTCTGAAGATGCACAGGCGGTACGGTCATACCATCTAAATTTATTTCAAACTCAAGCTTCTATCATCAAAATAGGGCAAGTTATATATCAAAATTTATCTCCTAACCTCTCTGGTCACAATCATGGGGTTTGTTTTGTCCCATGGGGTCAACTTTGAAACTCCACCCCCAAAATGCAAAATCCATGGAAACCCATTATGAGACAAATTTCAGTAAAATCATATTTACAACAAATGCCCATAAATCTACAACCCACAACCTACAACAATCCCTCATATCTTGTCTTGTCTTTCATTCTAACATGCATTCATGGATTCAACCTAGGATTATAACACCATAAAACCATAGCTCTGATACCACTTGCAACCAACTTTATGACAATTTCCACATAACCCAATTTAGATTTCAACAAAATATGAACATAGAATCCACATGCAAATAATAAACAATATACCCATCAAAGATGACACAAGATATATCCTGGGAAACCCCTCATGAAGGAAAATCCCAACCTCCAAAAGCATCTATCGTCATGTATTATTCAACAATGCAACATTACAATACAACTGTGAAAGCTTCTAAAACCCAGCCATCAACAAGCATTCCATGTGAACATGCATGTAACCACACATCCCATGCCATGCTTCCAGCCTCCACAAATACTAAACCTGGCTCACTGACCAACCCAAACAACTACCCTAAACACATGCTCCCACAAAACCACCAAGTGATATTACATTAAAACCATTTGCTAATACCATGGGCTACCTACCCCCTTGACCCCACATCTAATATTTGGTACTTTATTAAATTAATTTGCTCAATATTAAATAAATAAAATATATTATTTCAATGTTACAATACAACTCATCAAGTAGTCCCGAAAATATTCCCAAGGAATCTCTACATGTTACACGTCCATGTGCAACATCAATTAAATATTTCATTACACGTCCATGGAAAACACATAATAAATAAATAAATATTACAATTACACACATTATTATGCAAGGTGTAGAACACCTACTTTCCCAATAGAGAATTGAATCTTGAAATAATATAGGAAAATCTCACCTTGAGGGGAAATTAGGACAACTCCAACACCAAAGCTATTGAGTGGTACAACTTCCAACAAATTCTATTAACCATACTCGATTATCACTTTTTGGTAGTGTAGGTTGTGAACTCAAAGCTTCATCATTAGAAGAAATTGACATAAACTTTGAATTTTCAGCAGAAGAAGAAATAGACATAAAGTCATCCATTGAGAGACTATCTTCATTATTGGAAGATTCAGATGTACTATATTCTGAAACTTCAACCCAACCTTCAGCAAACTTAGAAATTTCATCAATATGTAAATAGTAGTTTCTCATAGTAGATGACTCAAATAAAATTTAAGCTTTGGGATCATCGGATTTGACCATCGGATACTTTACTTCCTTCTCAGAGAGTAACTTTTGCATCTCACCTTTGACAAGTATCCTAGCTTCTAACTAGCCCATGTTGATTCCACCTCCAACATCTTTACAAAAAATTGTTCCCAAAATAATTTTGTAGGAGGTTGGAACATCAACTACTAAGACAATAATCTTGATTCTCTTGTCAGGATATCTAGAAAAAGTGAACTGATTTGACCAATCAAAGGTACATGTTTTTTTCCATGGAAAAGTATTTACCAAAAGTCTTGGTAAGGGTAAGTCCCAAGGCATTATCTACCTTAGCAGAATTACATTATCTAAGGCTCCTAAATCTATGACACAATTGCTCAATTTATACCCATTTATGAGAAGGGAAATATAAAAGGGTTTGATTCTACCTGACACAGTGGATGGAACAACAACTAAGTTGTTCTGAAAGACTACAAGAACTTGAGGACTTTCTTTTTCTTGAACAAATTTAGCTAACCTATCAAACTGTTCAGGATTATCTTTAAGGTATTCAACTTTTGACATTTGGATTTTTGTTTTATTTGCATGATCAATAATGTCAAAAGGTCAAGGTATTGCAAATTAAATGAAGGAGTAGATACATCACTAACAAGTTTGGAATTAACTGACACATTCTTTGGCACATTAGATGAATAAAGGTCAAGTGTACCTACTTGATTACTTGCAACTAAATCTTTGGGCAAAGTAGGAAAAGTATTACCTCTCTTTGCAAGAGTTACCAGTGATTCAGGTGTACACTTTTATTTGATTTTATTACCAGACTACTAATTAGGCTGGTAAGGAACTTGCGAACGAATGAAAACTGCAAATGTTTCACTCTCACATTCTACTTTGGCTTCCTGGTACTACAAAAACCGGATACTAGAGTCGCTAAATAATTCTCTTTCATCCTTTTGAAAATAATTAGCAATGTCTTCGAGTGGAAAATATTCAATAATATCATCACCTTGTTCAGGCTCATAATAACCCACTGAAGCATTAACAGGAGGTGCTTTGAGAGCCAATCTCTTGGGAGGAGGCAACTTATTTTGGTTTCTAGCTGCATAGTTAGAAGCATTGTTTGGGTAGGTCCTTCATGGAACATCTTTGTATGGGGCAAAGAAAGATGTTTGAGAAATCTACTTCTTCAAAGCAACAACCTGGTTTTCAAGTCTCTACACCATATAATCAATATTACATGTAGGAGAAAAACTTGAAGGTTCTTGAGAAGAAAAACTTACTTTGGTTTTGTTGGGATCTTTCTTAATCTTTCTAGCTAAGATTAAGTGATCTTCCATTTCTACTGCTTGAGTTTGAGCTACTGACAATATTACAGGAGGTGTTCTCCTCAATAAGAGGCTAACTTCTAGCAATTGTGCATTTATAAAGAAACATTTTAAATTTTTATCAGTAGGCTGAGAAGTAGTGGGAATTTGGTTCTTTAATTTGTTTAACTTAGCCACAAAATCCCTCATAGGTTCATGCCGCTCTTTCCTCATGGAAGTCATTTGAGCCAAAAGAGCATGTGCATCTTCGATTGGCTTAAAACGTGTTTCAAATTGAGTCTTAAGCATGTCCCAAAGTTGTAATTGTTTGAGGTGCCAAGTGATAAAACCAATCAATAGGATTACCTTGTAAAGTCTCAAAAAAAAGACGTATGGCTACATCTTCATATTCCACACCAAGAATCCCACATGCAATATGGAATGATGCAATATGTTCACTTGGGTGTTGCTTACCATCCCCAAAGAATTTGGTAATATTTTTCCTTGACCCTTGTGGAAGAGGATGAAGGGGTGGAGTTAAATTTAGAGGACCAAAATTTTGTCCCCATGGTCCTAGTGTGGCCATCACAATAGGCTACATTGGTTGAAAAGGAGGAATTACAAACCTTGGTACTTGTGAAATTACCAAAGGCCTTGGTGCACTTGAAGCTTCACTTGGAATAGGATATCTCTGACTCGTAGGTAGAAAACTCCTTATTCTCTGAAGAGAAGAACTTGCATACATAGGTAAGTAATCAAAATGATGTTTCCATAGAAGTTCAAAGATAGGATCAACAACACCTTGATTTATGCACCCTTGAGTATATCTTTGTCTAGCCAGAGTAGAAACTAGTTGTAGCTTGTGTCCCCTGCACGGTCACCAAAAAAATGTGGGGTAAAAATTTTGTAAACCGATGACGCTTCACAAAATGTGTGTTTCACGATAGCACATGGGATGATATCTCTCAGAAGGCAAGATATAACCCCTCCTAATTATAAGGGAAGGCTCCCCCTTTCTATTGCAATTATTTTGTATTCTACCTACCTGCTAGCTTTACCCTAATCCAAGGTAAAATAACAACTTAGTTATCTCCTTTCAGAACTAGTTACATCTAACTCTCTTTTAAGAATATATTTTCCCTTAACTTAAACAAATCAAAAAATTGTAGTAATATTAAGCTAATCTATCTAGCAAGTAAAGTGTCTGTGAAAGAACAAAGTCTTCCGTTACTTCCACTTTTTTGAAAATGAGCTAGGGACGAGAATTATGCACATTTAAGAACTCAAAGATTCTCTTATATACTGAACTCCTATCAACCACTGTAACCCAAATATATTTTCAGCTCAAAGACTTATAATATATTAAAAGATCTTCAACTCTAACCAGATAATTCGTATAGCACAAAGACTCTACTTTTTACCTTTTCAATACAAATTCTTGAGATAACTGGTAAAATCTCAAAGACTTAAAGAAACCTTCTCTCAACTAATTTCCAATTCCCGAATTTCTAAAGTAACTCAAAGATTACTTGTAAAGACTCCAAAATCTTCAATATTCAACACCAATAACTATATCCAACTTTAATCATTCAAGAACATATGATACCAATGAAATAAGAATATTCATACCACATAAAAGATTGTATTCGAAACAAAGTTTAAATTCCAAGCTCTCCTCTTTCTTGATTAAATGGAAAATTTACAAAATGAACACCAAGTCTCAATTTTCTCTTCACTTTGGCGGAGTTTTGTTGGATAAACAAAGATGGGAAAAAGATATGTATTATAATAATAAACCTCATATATATAGAAGAGGGGTGCAACATGAAAATAGGAAATTATAACTAATTATAAGACTAAGTCAAAAGAAGACCTCAAATTGAGTTAGGACTTCTACACTCAATAGGTGCACATGAGCAATTATAAAATGACACTTGAAGTGTCAATCGATAAAATAAAATGCCACTAAGAAAATCATGAAAATAACTAAGTGTCATTTTCCCTAAGATGAATCTCGCTCCAGAATTTCTTGAACTTCTATAAAGTATGCTTCATCTAAACTCCATCAGGTCCCTACATATTACTAGTAATGACCTTTACCCTAGTGATGGAATATTCTAAGTCAATGCAACACTTCTTGTGCTTCCTTAAATAATATCCATAAAATTCAAGATGAATTGGACATCAACCAATATATCAATTGAGGACAAAGAGAAATCCTCCCTATGAACTTTGGTAGTCATGAGCAAGCTAAATTCTTTGAAGATTTCATCCGCATCAAACACCTTTTCATTCTCATCAAGGAAGGCACATGGAATCTCGGAGATTTTTGCTGAAATCTCTTCTTCTTATCCACACATTCTTTTAGGGCCTTCCTCATATCCTTGATTAGGCACTCAAGAATATTCATTCGATGTTCCAAGGCCTCTCATTTCTCAATGCACATGCATCATGAAGGAAGGACACCATTCTGGATGAAACCATCTGAATCATAATCTTCAAACTTCAACCAGACTTCAAAATCCTTCTATTGTGTTTCAAGCTCCTAGGAGAAGACTTCTATGGTGTTATCTATCTCTTCCCTCACTGCATCAAGGTTACTGATGACGGTACAAGATGAACTTAAGAGTCGTGTGCCTTGACTCAACACCTGATCCATCCATTCTCCTACATCTCTACTTCGTGATGTTGCTTGCTCAACCCTTTTAACAACCTATTCGTCCAAGGAGGAAGCTACTGGTTCAACAACTTCTGAAGACTTGGTTGAACTTTAATAAGATTTGAGGTGAGTTGATCAATTCATGCTTTTATTTTATCTTTCTTGATCTTATCTTCATTGTACCTTGGAACAAGAGCTTCCAAAGTTGATATGGCATCACCTAAAGAAGAATCACATTTTTTTTTCCCAACTCAATCCTTTGAATGACATAGTCTAAATCTTGGACTTGACCAATAACTACATCTAGAGGATGAACAACAACCTCAGCATACTTGTTCCTATTCTTGTCGACCTTTACCCTTGACAAATTTTTATCTTTCTTAACAGTCTTGGTTTTAATAGGAACAAGTTGGCTGAAATCAAAATCTTCAAGAGAGACAACTTGCTTCTTTCTCTTCAGTGCATTAGACATCAACCAAGGTGGTAAATTTGAATCATCATTCTCACCTGCTATCGCATCCTAAGAGGGATTTATATAATCTTGAATGGTGGTGGTTACCATAGGTGATGTCATTGTAACAACATGGGAAGGATTTTCAAGGGATGACTCATTACATCTAGGAGATGACTCATTCATGAATTTATCAAAATCATCCATCATAGTTGCAGACACTTCAACCAAAGTAGGAAAATTTTAGAAGACATTCTCAATATTGTCATGAGAAGTGTCTAGGGTGGACTCACTAGCACTAGTGGAAGATACATGGATAACACTTGAAGGAGAAACACAAGTAGCCATTGGAGGCTAAAGTTCAGAAGTAGAAATAAGAACTTGTAACATAGAGGAAGAAGGAAATACCTGAGGTAAAGATTCATCATCTTGTAAAAACTCTTCTTCATTAAGTCCACTTTGTTCTTGATCATCTTCTTTCTCTTCTTCTAATTGATCAATGTCAATTGGTTCTTCATCAGGATTCTCATCCTCCTCTTGTTCATTTGGTGCTTCAAACTCTTGTGTCTCATGAACATTAGCGCTCAAGGGCTCTCCTTGAGCTTTTCCTTTCCTAGTTCCAACTGTGAACTTCAATTTGGGAGCTTTGGTCGAAGTAGTGGAATTGTATCTATTCTTGGTTCTAATTTCTTATCTTTTTCCCATTCAGCCAAAAGTGTCATCATCAAAACCAGAATATAAGGTTTTCATTGCAACACCATGCAAGGTTAACCATATATTGGTATTCATAAGAATACTTTGGAGTTGATCCCTGAAGGAAGTGCACATTCCTTTTGTGACCATTGAATGAGAGGCAAAGAAGTAGAATAAACCTTGTTCTTCTCAGACATAGGATCTAAGATGTCCCCATCTTCCTCAAGACCATCGAGAACATCAGCAAGACCAAAGTTTTCAATTTGCTCAACTATCAACTAGTAATAGTCAAGTTTTCTTACATCATGCTCAAACCTGCAATTAGTGTAAACATCTTCAATTCGATGCACATGAACATATGCCTTCTTCAATTCATTTCTCATTCCTCTATAGTCAAAGTTATTCCTAGCTTTGAAGAATCTCATCGTAACTCTCCTCATCAACTCAACAATTGCTCTAGCTTTGTAGATAGAGCTGATGGAATATCTACCAATGCTAAGAGAGAACTTCAAACCTATCTTATGAGAACCTAATTGGGACTCATGCACTATATTCATTTGATGAGCTAGCTCTATCAATACAATCTTATTAGAAGGGTACCTAGGGAGCATAAAAGGCTCACTAGTGAAACAACCAACCTTGAGGTATGTGAAGGTTGGGAATTGAAGGAAAAAGAATCCATATTGGTTCACCATCTCCCAGGCATGATTAGATACTCATTTATTTTACAATTTTTTCTTCAACATAACCATATAATAACCAAAGAATGCAACATTTACTCTATGGAAATGACTATGACTATTTTGAAGAACCAACTACGAATAGTATTTATGTACCTCAATCTATCTCCTATCACCAGTTGTAAACAACCCAAGGAAATGTCTCATTGAATCTACAACATACACCAAGTATGAAATCATATAGAACTTGAGTGTGGTAGGTACCTTGGTGAGTTGCTCGCAGATAACATCATTGATCTGTTTTCCCCAAAATATCTTCTCTTTATTTTGCCTAATCACATGAATGTATTGATACATCCATTTATAAAAGGCATTGGAGGTGGGAAGACCCTTCACCCTACCCAAGAGAGTTATCAAATCATTGAATTCTTCAATAAAGTAACATCTAGGAAGAGTTTCCGGCCATCTTCCAATGGTAGGTCTCAGGGTTTTCAACCAATTATCACTCATGTTCTTTCTGCGCTTGTCAAAATTTCTATCAAAATAGGCTATAGTTGATTGCATTGTGATATCAGAAATTCAGAATGCTTCTCAATACTGGGACAATTGAATATAGAATCAAAGAATTCATCATCAAGCTTGATCAATTCCTTCCCACTTCCATCCTTTATACTTCTACTGATAGGATCAAAGTAATTCGCAACTACCATCATCAACTCGGGGTCTTGAGAAAAAATGGGAAAAGCCTCTACCAAGTGGATACCATTGTTGATGATGGATTCCATTTGACGGTAGGAAGATAACTACTCAATCCTCTTTAGAAATTCGGATATGTCCACATGACCTATTTTGTATCTCTAATATGATCAATATTGAATGTGGCTGGAGAATGTGGAAAGACCGAATGGGGGTCCTGTTTCTTGAATTTTATTGCCCTCTTTATTAGGGAAGCCTCTTTCATTTGTATGATAATAACACTGAGAAAAAGGACAATCATCAATATTATAATGATACATTTGTTCAATCTTTTAGTTAACTGGTTCTTGGGGGGTTTGTAAACCCGCCGAACACTAAGCTTGGTGTATGGTGGGTTTCCAACCCCATCAAGCACCCAACACTTGCTAAACAATGAGAAGGCAATGGTGGTGGATGGGGTTGCCAACCCGCCACACACCACTATATGGTGTGGGACGGGCCTGCAACCCCGCCCAACACCACAAGGGTAGTTCAAAGCATAAAAAGAATGGGCAATCATGGTGGTCGGGGTCGTAGACCCACCACACACCACTATGTGGTGTGGGATGGGCCTATGGCCCTGCCCAACATTGCAATGATTTTTTAAAAATATAGGAAATAATACAAGATGTGTGTCAGGGTCACAGACCCACCACACACCATAATGTGGTGTGTGACGGGCCTATGGCCCCGCCACACACAACATGATGGAAGTTCAAAATAATTCAATACAGAAAAAAAAAAAAATGGGAGTGAGGTCGAGACTCACTGCATACCACAAGGTGGTGTGTGGCGGCCCTATAGCCCTACACAACACTCCAATATAATGTGAAATTAGAAATAAAACAAGATGTCACGTGAGACTATTGACCCAAGAGACATCTCATATATGATTTCATTCAGGCCAGTAATCCCATGTGACATCATCTATGATACAAATTTTAAAATAATACAAGCATCGATTAAAAGAAAGAAGGGTTTCAAAACCCTAAATAAAATCAGGGATAAAAATGCAAACCCGATAGGAATTGAATATAGTCTTCTCCTCTCCCAATTTCAAGCAAGCAAAACGGGTTGAATGAGGATCGAAAGATATAAAACCAGAGGAAAAGACTCGTATTTGAAATTCTCATAAGAATATTTACTAACTTGAAGTGCAATAAATATGTGCAAATTGGGTTTGTAAACCCAATTTGCACCTATGAGGTAAATGAATCCTCAATAGTGGGTTACACTTTGCCAACTTTGACATTGCAATATTCATTTTTAAAAAAAAAAATTTCACATTCAGACACCTATTATTGCTAAATCATAAGGAACTTGTAGATGACATGAACTAGTAATTTTTGGAATTTTATGTGTAGATTCTAAATTATTTTTTTTGAAATTTTTGGGAATCAATTTGTTTCCATTTTTTTCTCTCCCTCAAAAACTGGTTTTTGACAAAAAGCTACATTTTAAAGAGTGATACTCATTTGGTATGGCATAACTTTTTTTCTAAAATAGATATGAATGTGATTCTTTTGAATTTAGTTTTGTAACATCCATATCTAATGTTTGCAATTGGCTTCATAACATTATCTTTAATATTTCATATTTTATGAAGTTTTGAAGTAGAGTTAACTGTAATTTTGACATATGTTCATTTGGTTGCTCATAACTTGTTGTGTATGTATCAAAATTCTTTTTTTTTTTGGTTGGAAAGAGGACTTCAATACCTATTGCATAGATATTTTTCAGAATTTTTTTTCACTCTTTAACTATTTTTTCATAAGCGTTGAACTCGGAAGTTGATGTTTGGTGTGAAACCTATGTTTAGTTAATCTAAAAAAAATCATAATAAAATCAATATATATTAAAATAATAATCATTTAAAATCTTTCTTTGAGTACTACTATCATGCATTTGGGTTTGTCAAAATTCATCCATTTGAGCCCCCAATTTGAGCTTCGAAGGCCAGAAATTTGCAGAAACCATGAGAGTCTGGGTGGGAGAATCTCCAACATGGAGGTTCAATAGAACATATGTTCGATATAAAGGGGTTTGATCGAAACCCCTTTCTATCGAACCCCCTTGATATACATTTTGTATTGAATGCTTTTTTGGATTTGATCAAAAGGGGGTTTTGATCAAACATGTTTTTTGCATTCGATCGAAAGGGATTTTTGATAGAACGTGGCTAAAATTGAGGTTTGGACAAAAGAGTCAATTTATTTCATCCAAAAAATACAAACTTGATTTGCACCATAATGGGAAAAACAAGTAAAAACGGGTGTAAATAGGGTTTGTAAACCTGATTTGCACCTAAAAGGCACACTTAGTGTAAATCGTCTTTGTAAACCTGATTTGCACCACAATTTCACATAAGTGAAAAAGAAGATATAAGGGGAAAAACAAAAGTGCTTACGATGACAAAACCTATCATAAAGCATGCATAGAGAATTGAAACCACAAATGGGCAAAAATTTGTGGGGTGCCCTTGATTTTCATAATACAAAAATCAAGGATAACAAAAAGTATGCCAATGCTCTTGTTAAGGTTGTGAAATATTTTAGACCATAACTTGTGGGGAACAAGATTGTAGCATTTGTGCCACACACACATGTTAGAGGTCTACATATTTGTCTAGTAGGAGGCATCAAGTAGAAGGTGTAGATGGATCAACAAGATCCAAGAATATGACATGGAGGATCAAACCACCAAGATAGTCAATGGTCAAGGCCTATCAAAACTAATGAATGAAGAAAATATAGAGGCTTTTGAAGTCCATCAGGTGAACTCTAAGTCATCTTTTGTTTCATGTCAATTGAGGGTTTGTCCATGGTATAAGAACATTATACATTATGTAAAAAATTATAGTTTCCTATTTGAGTTAAATGACAAGAAAAATAAAATATTAAAACTTGAAGCTCAAAAGTATGTGTTGTTGGAGGGTCATCTTATGTGGAGAAACATTGATGTTGTTCTTTTACAATGTATAGATAAAGAACAATCTATAAGAGTTTTTTACAAGTGTCACCAAAGATTGTGTGGTGGACATTATATGTTAAAGAACATTGCTCATAAGATTATGAGAATGGATTATTGGTGGTCCACATTGTTTAAGGATGTGGCCAAATTTTTCAAAGGATGTGATGCTTGCCAAAAATTTTGTGATAAGTTGAAATTTGTTGGTGCACTTCCCCCCACTAAGATTTCAAAAAAGGCTTAATTTTAGCAATGGGGTATTGATTTCATAGGGGGAATAATTGAAAATTCTAACAACATGTACAAACATATATTTGTGGCCACTAATTATTCTACCAAATGGATAGAGGCCATTTCCATAAGGAATGCAGCTTCAAAGGTGGTAATTGAGTTTTTTATTAACAACATAATCACTAGATTTGGTGTCCCACCAAATATTATCACTATCAATGCAATGTGTTTTAAATCTTGGGATTTTATTGACATGTGTTCACAATATCATATCTCTTTAATACATTTATCACTCTATGGAAAAGCTGAGTTAAATAACAAATGCATCACGCACAATATTAAGAAAAAATTGGATGTAAACAAGAAGAGGTGGGATGATAAGTTAAAGTTTTCTATTTGGACAGATAGGGTAGCTTATAAGAAATTCATTGGTAGGAGTCCATTTGAATTAATGTATGACATTGAAGCCAAGCTCCCAATCAACCTTGAATTACTAGCCTATATGGAAGAAGATGATGCCATTTCCCAAATAATACATGACCTAAATGAATTAGAAGAGTCTAGAAAGGCCACCCATGAAATGAACTTGTTAAGGCAACAAAAGGTGAAGTACCTCTTTAATAACAAGGTTATCAAGAGGAAGTTTCAGATTGGGAATCGCGTCCTCATGTATAATTCTAAATTAGAAAAAATAGACAAACATGAAAAAATTGATGTCTTATGGGTTGGACCTTATCAAAATGCTAAAGGATATGGTCAAGGGACTTTCAACCTTAAAGGTCTTGATCAATATTTTATGGAGTTTCCAATCAATGAGAAACACCCCAAGCACTACTTCTCCTAAGGATGAGGAGATCTTTCTAAAATTTTGGCCTTGTTTTCATCATGTACATATTTTTGTCTTTCAAGTTTTAGTCACATTTTGTTCCTTTCCTTTTTGGTATGCTTGGAGATCTAAATTATCATTATGCCTGTAAGAGACATGCATTCCTAACTAGAGACAATTTTGGCACCTCAAATTTTGTGTCTATGGCCATGTATGATTTTCCTACTTTGGCCTCTTTTCCATGCCCTAGTCAAAGATATTAAGTTGCAAAAATCTCAAAAAATTGGCTATGGGGATTTCGATGTTTTGTACTTTATGCTTCCTCTTAAATTATTTCATCTTTTTTTTTCATTTCCCCAAACCTCATTGTTCTTTTTTTCCCAAGTTTGATTCCTTCCCTTGGCAAGAAAAAGATAAATCAAACCATCAAGTTTTTGACAAAGGGATGAGTTTGTGAAGTAGTGGGTTCATTGAAATTTAGTTCGGTTCAAGGAAATTCCACTGAAGAATCATCTTGTCAACAAAGGGGAAATGTCTACAAGCTTTTTAATAGAAGAAATTAAAAATAACTTTCTTGATAGTTGAAGTGTCTTTCAGGCCTCTTGATTCATTGATGGTCAAGTTTGCCAAAATCAAGTTTTGTTGACACAAAATCTTGTCGACAAAGGAAATATACAATTTAGGTAAGATTTGTGTGTTCAAGAGTTTTCCTAATGGATAGTTTGTTAAGGTATGCTTTTTCCAAAGGAAGAAAATATTGAAGTGAGAAAAAATGATGATTTTCATACCTCTTGGTTTGTTGATGAAGTAATTTGCCAAAAGTGTTTTTCATCAAAAAGAAAAAATATATAAAGTATGTTTTGTTGGACTTCAAGGATTGATGTCATGCTATAGTCTTGATCACCGAGCTCTAGTTCTCTTTTTCTTCTCATCCCATGCCTATTGGGCTTTAGTTTTTATGGTTTCTTCAAAATCTTGGCAAGTGGTATGGCATACCTAGCCGAAGTCTAACCCCCAACAAGTACAGTTTCTTTCAAGAGGATAGATTTTGGTGATGTTCAAAAGGTGCCTAGAAACCCCATAGATTATCTGAATGACATGTTTTCACCTTGAAAAATATTGTTAATTCCCAACTACCTTTTTAATAACCAGATTGTGGATCTTGAGCAATAAAAAACAGATTTAAATGATCTTATCAAGACTCCCAAGGATGGAAATCACACCTATATCGCATTTCTTATTTGTAGACACCTTTCTATCAAATTCATTCCCCAGATCACTAATTTTGTAGATGATTTCCTCCTATAGTGCACTCAAACTTAGGAACCATCAATGCCAAACATGATTGAATTGTATAAGATGTGCTATCATGCTTCATTGATCACCTAGATCAGATTTGATTTGCCCAATCATCTTCATGTGATTGGATGGGATTAAGGTTAGGATTTCTTGATATTTTTGTACCCTAATTCTTTTTTATTCTCTATAGAAAGAAAAAAGATAGGAAAAGCCCCATTTTAAAAAAAAGTGGACATAAGATAACAAATGAGAGAGTAGCTATAGATATAGCAAAGAAAAAATACTCATGAAAAGTCTGAGACTTTCAATTTTTGTTTTTGGGTAGAGTTATTTTGGCATTATAATGATTTGGGTGCCTCCCAAATGTGTAATAGACATTGAAACCATTATACTTTATTTGATTAATAGCATAATCAACTTTAGTTGAATGTATCCTCAAATGTTTAGTTGCATTTCTAATAAATTTTGTTTAGTTTTTTAACCAAATGTTTGTAAAATATTTGTAATGATATTGTATGGTATTTTTCAACAACATAAGTAAGTGCATATGTATGCTCAAGGATTACTAATCTATTACTTTTTTTATGTAGAGTTTAGCTTACTCATATGTTCAAAACAATAGTCTTTTTTGATATCTTGATTAAGGTTTGATCTTGTTTTTTGTTATTACATGTTTTGTGTCAATCTAAAGATTTTGTTGCCCAACTAGATATAGACACCAATATGTCACTTGTTTTCTTTCTCTCTCACATTCCTCAACACAAAATTATTCAAATTAAACATCTTTCAAGTTTCATCAGTTCAATGTGTTTTATTGCCATGTTTGAATATGCATATCAACATGAGGGTTTATCAATACTAATGCACTATTGCTTGATTCCTTTTGGATATATTTGATTGATAATTTCCATAAAAAAATGGTTGCATGGAAGGGGACTCTTCTTAGCCAAGTTGGCAAAATTCAATTTTTAAAGGTAGCTCTCCAAAATCTCCTAGTTTATGCTCTTAGCCTGTTCAAAACTCTGGCCGAATTTGTTGATGCTATTGAAAGAATCTAGAAGAAGTTTCTATGGTTTGGAGTGGAAGAAAAAAAGAGACTACCTCTTGTTTCTTAGGAATCTGTTTGCAAACCCAAAAAATGGGGTGGTCTTGGTTTGAGAAATATTATGAATTTTAATAACACCCTTCTTGATAAATAGATTTGGAGAATCTTCAACTCAAAAGGTGAATGGAATACCATTTGAAAAAGCAAGTATATCCATCATATTGATTCAATATAGGGATTACTTGAATGTCATGAGATTCCTTTAGGATCCACTCTATGGAATTATGTTGTACGAGCTAAGAACATTGTTGTTTATGGAGTTGGCTAGAAATTGGGATCTGGAAGAGGAATCCAGATTTTGGGAGGATAGCTGAATTAGCCACGAACTTCTTTGCAATCATTCAACTTCAATATGTGCATGGTGGCTTGCAAAGCTAGTTTTGGAATTTGGGTTGTTGACTACTTTGGTGAAGACAAATGGGTTAGCCTATTAGAAATTAGCTATGAGTTGCAACCTCTTCAAATTTGTTTGAATTCGTATCTGTCAAACGTGTTCGAGGAGGATTAGGTGGTATGGAAATATTCTTCTATGAGGGAATTCTCAGTTGCTTCAAGCTTGTCTCTTTGGTTTGAGCCCCTACCCCCTTGGAATGGTTTTTGGTATAAGTATCTCGTCCCAAAGATCAATATATTTTTATGGATCATGCTGTAGAATAAAATTTTGACCATTGACAATTTGTGCAAGAGGGGTTTTTGCCTAACTAATAGATGTTTTATGTGTATGATAGAGGTTGAGTCTAGTTCTCATTTGTTTCTACACTGTGCTTATGCTTATGAGGTTTGGGGATCCTTAATTCAAACCTAGAATTTACTATGGACCACTCCCTCATCTTTAGTGGATCTTCTTGCTCAATAGAGAGCTCCAACTTCTAATCATACTTTGTAGTTGTTGTGGTCCCTAAATTTTGCTCACTTGGTATGGCGTTTGTGGAAAGAACATAAAAACAATGTCTTTAGGAATACTACATCTCCTCTAGAATTTCTTTTTAACAAAAATTTGTAGGGCCATTACAGATAATTTCACTATGCAATAACCAATTATAAGGACAAGGAGAATTTTGATGTCTCCTATTATGATGCTTGGGTTGCTTCTATATGGAAAATTAATGTGTATATGTATGTTGATCTCAAACCAACTAAATCTCCTAGGGATAATGCTCATTGGATCCTTCCTCTGGCTGGGTGGGTGAAAGTTAATTTTGATGGGGTAGCAAAGGGAAATCCGGGGCCGGCTGGGTATGGGGGAGTGATTAGAGATGAAAATGGTAGGCTTATTTCAGTGGTGGCACTCCCCTTGGGATGTCAAATAAACCACCTTGTTGAAGTTGTTGCGGCCTACCATGGGTTGAAGTTGGCTAAGAGAATCAATGATAATTTATTTCAAGGCTTGAAGGTGATTCTAGTAATATAATTCAATGCTTAAAAGGCTAATAAAAACCCTCATGGAATATTAAAATTTGGATTGATAAATCTATGGAAATAAAAAAGGTAAAATTTCCCATGCCTACCATAAAGAGATTGGGTTTGCTGGTCATTTTTCCAACGTGGGTATTAGCAATAATGATGAGAATGTTTGGAGCCTTGGCGATTGCATTTCAGCTGATGTCAAGGCCTTGTTGTCACATGACTTGTCCCAAGCTAGAAAAGCCAACACTTTTTAATGATTGATGATGTAATATTTTAAATGATGGTTCGAACCATTATTAAACAAAGTATTAATTTATTGCTTTCCTCTAGAGCCTTGCAAGCTTTCTGGGTGGTTTTTAGTTTCCTCTAGGGTTTTTTATCTCTGCATATTTTTGCCATAGCTGCAACTATGGGAGGCGAGAGGAGAAGGGTTGAAACTTTGAACTATGAAGAGGTCAAAAAGAATAAAATCATATGGAAAATTTTGGATCATAGAGGCCTTACACCTTTCATTGAGAGCCTACATGGAGCTGATGCTAGTATTACTAAAAGAATTGCTAAGGGTCAATAGTGTGTTGAGATAAAATAGGATCAAATCCCTTCAAATCACCATACTCCAAACCAAATAAAACATTAAATTATTGGTAAAGTAAAAGAAATATATGTTGTTCCTCTTGAGTGCATACCTTGCCAAGCTTGAGAAGCTTGTCCTTGAAGATCTCAATAGGCTAATAATGTTCTTCCTTAACCATTATGTTGGTCTTGTATCTTTCAACTTGATCATCTGAGTTAAAAATGGACTCAAGAGTGACCAAACCTTTAGGAAGTTTGTTTGTCTTCAACTATATGATCATCATATTGTTGCTACAATTTTCTTTGATTTTCAACTAAGAACTCAGCCTCATCAATCAGAAAATAATTCGCTCATCACTACCAAAGACTTACCAATGCACATTATTGTCTAGAACTGAGGGTCTAACAACTACCTTAGCATAATGTTGAACGCCAACATTGTTTACCTCACTTGGTATGTCAAACTCAGCTCCCATGGCAGCCAATTTATCAGCTTGTTTATTATGATTTCTAGATGTAGATGAGAGATTAAAAGAATCAAAATCCTCTATAATGTCCCACACTCTATGCTTATACAGTTTCAAAAGATCATTTTGGTGAAATTTATGTTTCTCACCTAATTGATAACAAGTTCGATGTCCCCAAACACCTATAAGCACTTTACCTTCTTCTTTGTTGCCCATTCCAAGCCACAAACTATAAGTGCTTTATACTCTATTTTATTATAAGTACAACTGAAAGAAAAATGAAAAGCAAAGTAGTATTTGTCACCTTTAGGAGAAACCAACATTGCTCCACCTCCAGAACCAACTTTAGTTCTAGAACCATCAAATTATAAACTCCAAACCTCATTAAAAAATGATCTTCTTGTTGTTTCTCATCTTTAATTAGGTTTGGGATAATATCATTATGTTCATGTATCATGTAGATACCCAATCTAAATTCATCCATGTGATTGAAAGGATCAATCTCATAGTTATAAGTTGCCCATTCATCAAGAATGATATCCAGAATGCCTTCAATGAGAGTGTTTGGTTTAGGAACAACAAGTTGCTCCTCCTTATATTGCTCATGAAAAGAAAGATTATCATTAGTAGGGCTGGGAACATAGATCTCAATGTGATCTTTGGCTAATGGTTTTGATTTGATGGCCACACTTGTACCACATCTTGTTCCAAAGAACAAGTGAGACCAATCTGATGACAAATAACCCCCCAACTTAGTAGTGAAATCCGTACTCAAACAAAGGGCAAAATATGGTGGCAAGTCAATTACATAAATATCTTGAGGAAGGGAGAAGTTTGGACAAGCATGAAGTGTAAGACCCAAATTTTTAATGAATCCAATTGTATTCATTAATGTACCATCAAGCTAGACTACTCCCTTAGTAGGAGGCTCATAAGTCAATCCTAGTTTGTCAATAATTTTGTTAGGCATGACTGAGTTATTGGCCCTTGAGTCTATCATATTGTTATGAACTAAATGTTGGCTAATAATCAGGGTGACATAAAATGGAAAAGGTTTGACTTATTTGGATCGACTTTCATTAGCTTGTGGATTATTAGCAATGGGTACTTTGGGGTGATCCTTGGAAGACTCATTGGACAAACTAAGAGAGGAAAGAGAATTTTGCAATTTTTCTTTTTGTCCTGGGAGAGCTAAAGAGTCCCACATGGAAATATTAACATTGTACTTCTCCATTTGATCCAAAATATTAAAAGAACTTGAGCTCACCTTTTGTTGTCCTTTAGGAACAACAATTTCCCCTTGAGTTTGTAATGGTTGTGAATGATTTTTGGGTTGATCCTTGCTTGATACAGTTTCCCCCTTGGTAATATTTACACTCCTTGAGTAGCTTGAGGTACACTGGCCACTTGTTGGCTTGTGGATGCTTGAATCTTATCTTTATCAATTTGTTGTCTAGGATCAACTACCCTTTTCTTGGACCTTGTATTTGTTATAATAGAGGTATTGGACTGATTTGGAGCAGCATAGTTCACTCCACAAGACTCCTCTCCTAGCAAATTCATCAAATGAACATCTTGATTGCTTTGATTAAGATGTGGAGCTTATTGTTCAATGTTGCTTTGAAATAGAACATGTTGGACAATAACATTTCCTTAAGCCATGAGAGTCTAATTGATTATACCATTTGGACAAGTGGCTTGGTTATGAGGTTGATTACAAGGATAACACCAATCATAATCTTGAGCCAAGTTATTTTGGACAAGTACTAACTCCTTTGATGAGCTGTCTATATTTGGATTATAAGGTTGAAAAGGCCTTTGATTATTATTTCTCCTTTGGGCTTGAGAATCAACTTGATTGGGAGGCCTACTTGACTAATAAGGAGCTTGATAAGGTTTGTTACCTTGATTTTGTTGCGTTTCAAGGTTGACCAACTTATTACCTAAGGTCTGAAACATACATTTAATCTCTTGTTTGAACTCATCAAAATCTTGGGACTGACTTGGTATACCATTAGCTTGGGTTGGAACTTGATAACCCAACACTGGAAAAGGTGGTACAACAACTATGATAGGGATTTTCTCAGGAAAAGGTGGTTGTATTTCAAGGAAAATTGGCATTGGAGATCTAGGAGTTATTTTTCCAACTTGAATAAGACTATTTTCAACTCTTATTGTAATGTTAAAAGCAACATGTAATGAGTATCCACCCATTGACTGTATCATCACTGAAATATCACTATTAGAGCTTTCAAATAGTACAAAAAATGCATGATCATTAGATGACCTTACCGTAGCTGGAATCCTATTCCATGTTTTCTGAAATCTAAAGTTGAAATCCATCATTTGTTCATGTGGTGCTCTCTTGATGGTAGTGAGTTACTCTACCAAAGAGAGATGATTTGATTTATCTTCAAATTGTTTGTTCAAGCATTCTCCCAAATCATCCCATGTAGAGATAGAGTTAATTGGCAAGCTCCTAAACCATTGAAGGGCTTTTCCCTTGAAGGAGGCTACCAAAAGCCTTATTGCAACATTCTCCTCAGTGATGTGATGAACACCACACAAGGAGGCCACATCTTTTATGTACTCAACGTCAGTAGTTTGATCTTCTCTAGTAAAAAAGGGAAGGCTCTTAAGGGCTTCTACTAGAATTTCATCATATTGGGCAAGATTCAAGGGGCTACCTTTATTGAAAGGTACAAAAGGATGGATTATTGGAGGCTGGTTAGGTTGGTTATGAGCCATTGGATTTACAGGAGTTTGAGTTGTGGAATTGGGTAAATCTTGAGATGAAGAGCTTGCAAACAAGATATTTATGAAATTAGTGAACGAAGGTTGAGAATTGGGGAGGGCATGCACAACCCTGCTTGGATTTGATGCCTTCTTCCTTTTTGGAAGTGAAAGCTGAGAATATTGAAGTGGACCTAGACTTTTCCTTGTTTGGATTCTTCTCATATGGTGGTTGAATTTGTTCTGCCCCTACTAGGAACTCAAAGTCGCCAGGTGTGAAATTTTCTCCTCCTTGAAGGTTGGAATATTGTTGCTCACACCAAAACAACAACAACTATGGACCTTTTAGTGAACTGAAATTCAATTCATTGTCCCACCGGATGTGCCAAAAACTGTTATCACTAAGGTTTGCACCCCTAGCTAAGCCTAGACTCAGCTAACCTGTGACACATGGGAATACTTCTAGGTTGTGGGTACCCTATAATGGAAGCAGACCTCTAGAGAGAGTTGGTTCCCTTTAGAATTTCCTAAAATACTACTGATGTTTTGATAAGGAAAAGGGTAAAAGGGTGCTATAACTAAAAATCTACACTAACTTGAGGTGATGCACCAAGATGTTTTGTTTTTGATGTTTTGAAATAACTGATTACAACTTAATCATCTAAGAAAAAAAACCATGCTAACAACCTATTCATGCTCATGTGGACCATAAACATTTCATATGAAGGCAACTTGTTTTAGTTTGCATAAAGATGACATGAATTCATACAATGTTCCTTATTGAAATGGAGTTTTCACACTACATACAACCTAATCAACGCATAAAACTACTTGCCAAAAGATATGATATAGATGAAATGAAACTTAAAGGATTGAAATTTTCACAATGAATCTCATAAAAATCATACAACATCACATAAATGACAAGAGAGTGGTAGAAACAACATGTCTTCTCATTGCTTCTCCCAGGTGGTGGCACGGGTTCCTCAGACTGAGGGTACGCCTCTTGTTTCTAGTGTTGCCTTGCCTCAGGAATGTGTGAATTCATGTGGTGGCGTCCCGAGTGATCGTTTGAAAAATGATGGATCTTCTTCTTCTATGGATGACCCTCTCGCATCTCAGATTGTTGTTGGATCTTCTGCTGTCTCTGCCTCTCTGGATGTTGGCTCTGTTCCTCCTAATGATGGGAGGTCCTCTATTCTGGACCCATCCTCTTAACAAAAGGTTGTTGCTAGGGTTGAGGAGGAATGGATTACTATTAAAAGTAAAAAATCTAAATTGTCCTAGACCTCTTTTGATATGACCCTTCGATCCCATAAGGGTAGGTCAAATTCTTGATCTTTCCTGGTTGGGGTAGGGTTGTTGGTTTTTTACAGCTTGTTGGTTTTTGGTGGGGGTTAATGTTGTTCCCCTTCTTTTGATTGGTTGGGCCAAATCTCTTTTGTGTTCTATTTCTTTGAGTGGTCTTTCAAGTTTATCTTTCGGTTCGGGTTGCAGGTCCTTCTAAAACATGTCTTGTATAGGGTTTTTGGTCCCTTTAAAACTTGTTTTTACTTAGTCAAAAACATGTCTTCTCATTGATTTTGAAGAACAATCTAATTAAAAAGCATAGAAAAACTTCAAAACTCAATATATTTGAGTTACAAGGCAAATTCTTTTTGTTGTACATATACAAAAAAGAGAAAGCAAGAACTAAACTGAAAATAAATGAAATTGCTTTTTTATTGAAAGTTGCTCCTACAATTTGAAAATCCCTCAAAATCAAGGTCAAAACTGAAATATAGATGTTGTTTGTGTTCCCAAAACTCCCCTTGGTTGAAGAGTCACCCTTGGGGCCTTCAAATCAGGGGTTGAATTGCAAATTATGCCTACACATTCCTCATAAATATGGGATTTTATTTTGGATGACCCCTTTGGCTTATTTGAAAATTATTCTTGCATTCACTAATGGTTATTTTGAATTTGAAATCCACATCTTGCCACTTGTCACTTTTGGTGCCATTACTTTAATCAATAAGATTGTATTTGTGCCTCTTACTATCAAACAATGTATGCTACTATACCTTTTGACTATGTGTGCATTGTGAATACTTCAATACACACCATGATTTTTGCTGCTATTGCTAATGGCATATGACTATGGTTTTGGTGTTTAGACCTTCTACCTAGACTCCTCATACTAATCCTCTATCTGGTGCACACGAATGTGGCTTTTGTCGTTCTTTCCTAGCTCTTTGGGTGCTCTTCACTACCTTTGATGCCATGATGCTCTTTAACTGGGGTTGTCTCAAATCAAAGAGACTATTGCTCTAAACTTAGCCTGCTATATGATTGCATTCACACTTTTTGGTAGAGACTTCTACCTTCAAGCCACTGTCATTTAGAGAATCTTCAATAGTGCCTTGCTCTAGTCTTCTTACTGTGTATTGTTCTTTGATGTGAAGAGTGTTGTTTCTCACTATCTTGACAGTGGTCTTTGTCATTTTCTCTGGTGACAAAGTTTTCTTTGAGATTTACCCACCATTGATTATGCTTTGAAAGCTTGCAACATCATGCTATGCTAATCTAATGTAGGAATGTATTTACTGCAACTAGATGCAACCAAAACTCATAAGAGAATCATAACAAAACAAACATACAATGTGCCAATGATATTGCATGTCAATGCTCTCAGAAAAGTATTTGAAATGGTGGATACACAAATCTCAAAAGAAATGAATAGTTGTATGACTTTTGAAAACCCATAAAATAAATGAAACTCGCCCACTCATATAATGAATACACAAGAACTTAACTATATCTTAAGGCTACATAGATTTTCTTAGAGCCCTACCTTTTCTTGAATTTCCTGATATTTGCCTTTGATCAAGTTTAAAGCTGAAATGAACGTCTTTGAAACTACCTATCACTCTTGAGGATCCAAGTGCAAACCTCTAGAATTGTTTTTCCTCCTTGAATATCTACATTTTTTCTCCTTGAAACTGTTGTTCTCATAAAGCATTCATTATGTTTGGCGGCCATTATAGTTTCCAACTGAAGTTTACAAACTAAATGCAAACATTAGGTTTATCTGCAATTAGGAACCCAAGTTCTTTTACTTTAATCATGAGTTAAAACCTAAGTTTGGAGATGCTGGAAATAAAAAAATTAAACCTCCCTCCAAAAAGGGATTTTGATCCTTTGATCGAAAACATGTGAGGACTTGCACACCGACATTTTTCTAATAGATGGAATGAAAATAGTCTTTATCATTTTCAAACATAAATACTCCCCTCCTTTTATTTAATTTTGATAATACGAAAGCTACTAACTATTACCTAGTAGTAAATAACCCTATGTTGAACTATCCCCAAGACTTCTTTTGACACTTTACCACATACATATTAAAATGAAGACCTTTTGACTATCATCTTCAACTTAACTCACAAAACATTTTAAATATAAAACAAAAATAGGTTCAAAATGATTTTTGTCAACTCTATTTGTACAATTTAGGCGTAAGACCTAAATTGGATAACAAGTATATTACCCTAGATGGCAGATACACTAGGGCTTTTGGGCAGCATTTTGTTTTGTTAAATTACTTTAGGCATAAGGTGCAAATCCCCTTTCCTTTTTTTTGCTAGCCTCTATCAATCACTACTGGATTTGGCACCAATTTCTGATGAATGTTTGTTGAAATTTTGACAAACTTTTGTCGGATTGCCGACAAAACACCCTAAAAAATTTTATCGCAAAAATTTCGTCGAAAAAGCAACAAACCATTTTGGTCATTTATTGGTTGTTTTGATTGATATTTAGTCATTGATTGTTGTTAATTGGTCATTTATTTGATCATGGTAGTCATTTATTTAGTCATTATAATCATTTATTGCCATCAATTGGTAGTATATTTAGTCATTTTTATTCATTGACTTCCATCCATTGGTCGTATATTTAGTCATTTATATCAAAACAATTAAGTGAATGTTATTGATAAGTTTGGATGTCATCTAGATATGAAATATTGGTTAAATTTATATTTAATTAAATGGGTACGGTGATATTGTTCTGATTAATATGAAAAACGGGTTTTAAGGACCCGAAACCTTTAACAAAGGAGCATAAGATAGTTCAACATAGAGCAACCAGACCAACAATGAAACAACATACAAAAGACTGGCAAGAAGCCCAGTAAACCGAATGGACAACAAAAGAAAGGAACAACAATGCGAAAAAACCAAAAAAAGACCTAAAAAACAAACAACAACTACAAAGACTTAAGAAGATCAGCCGTATTAGTGACCAGCAGGTCATAGTTTGCCGAAGCAACTTTGAGTTCTTCAATTTCCTTGTTTGGATTTTTGTCCTTCTTCTTGCCTCTAGTCCTCATTCTAGGTCCTTGCACCTCTCCCATACCTTCCATGTCAGGTTCTAGCTCCAAAGAATCCTTCTCATTCTCCAACTTGCTAATAAGAATTTTGATGTTGTTAGTCGAGGCCTTCAAAATGTACGGTGATATTGTTACTTAAATACATACTATTATTAATTTTTGAGGAAAAACAAATTGGTTGAATATAAAGTAATTATATCCATAAGGATGTTTATATTGTCACTCATAGATAAATTATATGTATATACACACACAATAACAAGATCAAGATGACTTGTTTTTTTCTTTTACTTGCAAATAAAAAAATAATCATTTTGATCTTATTATTGTGTGTATATATATTATAATGTATATATTTATATATTATAAGATATATAAATATATATATTATAATATATATATAATAATATACATAAAAAAATAAAATATAAAAAAGTAAAAAAATGGGAGGTCGTGGGCTTGCAACCCCAAGGGGCTGCAACACCAGCTGTCATCGGGACTACGACCTCTATGGGGTCACAACACCAGCTGTCGTTGGGGCTATGACCTCTATGGGGTCACAACACCCACGGTAGTGGGGGTTGCGTGCTCCATGGGTTGCAACACCCACAGTAGTGGGGGCTGCATTCTCCATGGGCCGCAACAACCACGATCATGGGGGTTGTGTGCTCCATGGGTCGCAACACCCATAATAGTGGGGGTTGCGTCCTCCATGGGTTGCAATAACCATGACCATGGGGGTTGTGTCCTCCATGGGGGCCACAACACCCACAACCATGGGGACTGCAACCTCCATGGGGGCCGCAACACCTCACGACAGAGCCATAATGGGGGAGGGGGATTTCCAAACCCTTATCTCCAAAAAAAATCCACTAAACTAATAAATATTTTAAATAAATAAATAAAACATATAAATTTTTTCAATTTTCTGAAAACACATAAAATGGGGTTTGAAACCCTATAAAATTTGCATGGCCACCACTATTTTTCAATCCACATCTGCGATATCTACAAAATAAAACAAGGAAAAATGTATTAGATCTCTCTAGGAAAACAAAAAATGGGGTTTGGAACCCTCGAGAATGCAAATGGTTGTCATTCCTTCTCTTCTCTCATCCAAATCTATAAAAAAAAAATCATTAAATACAGTTAGATCTAGGGTTATTATGAAACAATAGAGGAAAAAAATGAAAATCTTGATTAAAAGGAATAAGCAAGCAAGAACGCATTGGGAGAATCTTCTAGATCTTCATGGCTTCTTTGAAGTAGGCCACAACTGAGAAACTTTCAACAATGGATTCCATGGAGGAGGCTGGGGTTAGAGAGCTTGAGAAAATGTCCAAATGAGAGAATAGGGTTAGAAATTTCTTTCTTTCCATCATAATAGATGTTAGGGTTTCCATTTAAGCCATAAGATCCAACGATGGAGATTAAAACAATCTAATGGATGGGATTCTTTGCACAACCCATTAGTGGCTAGAAGTTTTTTAAAAGGGAATTAAAATAATTGTCGAGCTCACTTTTATTTATTTACGTTGGAAATTTTCGTCGAAATTCCGACGAACATCAAGCATAAATTTTAATTATTTGGCGAAACTTCTAATTATGCATCTTTAGTTGGAAATTTTTCATCGGATTTTGCAGTCAAATGAGTTAGTGAATGCCAGCATTAAAGATCATAGGAAGAACAAGAAAAACCATGTCCTTCACAGGGGTCTGTTGTTTTTTATTCATGAGCATATCAAAATTCTTCCTTCTTTGTCTTCTAGAGTTCTTGACCCTTCATATGTGACTGAGGATGAAGAGTTTGTTAGCCTCCCTTCTAATGAGGATGAATGGAATACTTAGATGGAGGATACTGGCTCTGAGTTGGAAACTATCCTAAAGAAAGGCCAAAGGGCTAAGAGGAGAAAAGTGTCCCCTGTTTTCATATCCAATTCTGAGTCTATGCCTTCCCATAACACTATTTCAGATAAGTCAGAGCTTGCCCTAAATAGGAATGATAGATCCCCCTTTCCTAATTATCTGAATGTTAACTCTCCTTATCTAAGCATGGACAAAGATAACCTTGATGATGACTTGGCCATTTCTTGTGATTCTGTTGTGGATAATTTCAAAATGTTTAAGTGACTTTTCTATGAAATTAAGAAAATTAATGTTAAACTTTGAGTCGTGACCAGTAAACAAGATAACCAAGGTGCATAACAGTGGAGTGTTGAGCAAAGGAAATCAATTATTGAATCTATGCAAAAGACGACACAAGCACAATGAATGACCTTAAGAAATATTGTGATAACAAAATTTCAAATTTGGAAGAGAAATTAAAGAAAGAATATTATGGTAGATTGAAACAACTGGAAAGCAAGTTCCAAAAAGTTAATGCTAAACTCATCTCCTTGGTAACTTACAATCACAAAGTTGTGAAGAATTCAACTGAAAGCATAAACACATTTGTTGGTGTATACACTAAAAATTGGCTCGGAGAGAATTAATTAAATCGAGTTATTTAATTAATGGACCCTTAATTCTTCTACTTATAAATAAATTGAATAATTTATTTATATATAGTTCATTTTCCCTAATTCTTCGCATCATAAATCATTTTCTTCATTTTCCTAATTAAATGAGAAAATTTATTTAATTTGTCCTATTTAATTATCTCTTCCAATTAATTTGAATTTTTAATTCAAATTGGTCACATGCTTCCTAATCTAAACTACCCTCCTAACCCTCCAACCTACCATCTAACCTTGGGTGAACTAACCTTATCCCTCCAATTACCTCTATCCTAACCTCCTATGGAGTGTCTATCCCCTCATAAGGACACTTGGCTTCTTTGCCACATATCCTCCCCCTCCATGCCACTTGCCCTCTTGTAGGACATGTGTGGCATTTGCTAGAGATTCCCTTGCAACTTGTCCTTCCAAGAATGACAAGTGTCATGTCTTCCCAACCCCTTTCTAACTTCTTCATCTCTCATTGTTCATCTCTCCAGGCTGAATCTAGACCATCAAATCTTGCCACCTAGGCTCATACCTTAAATAAAGTTTTTAAATACCCCCATTTTTCATTCATGAAGGATCCTTAATCTAAGTTTTTAATGTTTAATCTTGCATCCTTAATCTTGCATTCTGCAATTTAGCATACATATTTAGTACAATGACATCCTTAGTTTGTGTATTTAGCATATTATCATATATTTGCATTTAGCATGTTGTTTATTTCATCATATCATAGGATCATAGTGTTGGCATTTGGGCACTAAATTATCATTGATGTCAACCGGTGGAGATGAAGAGGTAGAGTGTTAAGATGTGCAACCAGTGTTGGATGCTATACCGGTTAATAGGTGAAGAACACTGGAAGGCCATGTCTTGATTGGTGTAATGTCATGTGAATCTGAGGTGGCAAGTAGGGTGTAGTTGGTGAAGTTTCATTTGCAGGGTTGATGAAACTAATATTCGTCATTAATGAAGGAACCACATATCAAGGAATCGTATCAGATTGATTGCAGCTCGAGGAAGAAGGAATGAAAGAGGAATATCAGGGGAGTAGTTGGCATCTGGATCGAAGACAGAAGATCAAATTGAAAGATCACCTCGAGAAGGAAACAACAAAGGTATTAATGGCAATTTGTCAAATGCAAATCTAAAATGAAGGATCATGTTTCCTGTATCTGAAAAAGCATGAAAACGATGGAGATGAATAGATGGACTTCAAGGATATCAGATCTTGCAAATCTAATTGGATTTGATTTTCCTCAAGGATGGTGAAGAAACCCTAACCGCCTGGATTTTGAATATGCTTTTTGGTAGGAACTCATTTTATAAGAAAAAGAAACGATGGATAGAGGAGATGATGTTGTTGTGGTGAAGATTTGAAAAAGGAGGAAAGTCAGAAGAAGGAAACTGGAAGAGAGGTTTCGATCAAGTCACAGTATGAGGTAGCAAATAGACCGTAAGAGGCTTCTGCTAGTAGTTTCTTGATAGAGCGGTTGTGCTAAATCAGTAAGGTGTGGAAGTGCAGGCAACATCCTAGAGTGACATAGTGTGTAGAGAGACTATAAGTTAATTGATTCAAGTGTTGCAAAATACATTTGCAGCAAGGAGACTTCAATTGCATTTATTTGGTATCTCTGTACACATAACCAAGTTGGTGCTTGGTAAAGGGGTTGGTGCTCCTTGGATTGGTGCCCAAAATCTTTGTAAATCTATGTTTTACCTGTGAGGCTAGATTGGAGCAGTAGTCTTCAACAACTTTTCTCACCGAGGTTTTTATCATGTCGAGTTTTCCTCATAAATCTGGTGTTGTGATTTGACTGTGTGTGCATGGGCTCTTTGGCTTTCTCTCTTATATTACTTGTCTAACTATTTATAAGATTAAGCATATAATTGGTATTCTTAAGATTGTTCAAGAACGTAATTGACCTAGGAACCACTGATTCACCCCCCCTCTCAGCGGTATTTTGTGTTCAACAATTGGTATCGGAGCCAAGTTCCCGGTTATCTCTAAACCTTGGGTAGTTTCTAGACCTTGAGCATAATGGCAAGAAATGAGTATGCCTCCTCAAAAGCCCCCGTGTTTGATGGATCTAACTATGCCTTCTGGAGTAGAAGAATGGAGACATATATTTCATCTCTTGGCTTTGATGTATGGATGTCAGTCAAAAATGGGTATACTATTCCTAACACTCCTCCCACCGATCCAGATGCAAAGGAGTATGAAAATAATGCAAGGGATAAACATGCCATTTTGAGTGGATTGTCTGATAATGAATTTGTCAAAGTTATGCAATGTGCTTCAGCAAAGGAAACATGGGAAAATTTGCAGAGGTTGTTTGAGGGAGATGCAAAGGTCAGGGAGGCCAAACTAAAAACTCTAAGGAGCAAACTAGAAAGCATCAAAATGAAAGATGATGAAAAAATTGCAGAATATCTTCAAAGATTTGATGAAACTGTGAATGCTATCAGAGGACTTGGTGAAGAGATTGCAGATGAAGTTCTTGTCAAAAAGATACTCAAATATCTCACTCACAAATATGATACTAAAGTGTCTACCATAGAAGAAACCAAGGATCTGAAGACTTTTACTATAGATGAACTGTTTGGTTCCTTGATAGCCTATGAGATGAGAACTACAGGTGATACTTCCTCAAGAAAAGAAGTTGCTTTCAATACCACCAAAAAGGGGAAGGAAGTTGTTGCTCATAAAGAATCTAGTGAAGATTCTGATGCTGAAGTGGCAAACTTTGTCAGGAAGCTCAAAAGAGGATTTGGCCGGTACAAAGGAAAACTACCACTGAAATGTTTCAACTGTGGGAAGGTAGGACACTTCGCTGCAAGTTGTCCTCACAAAGATACTGGTGAAGATGAGTCAAGAGAACTCAGAAGATCTATTGGCAAAGATAGAGAAAGGAATGACTATCGATAGGGAAGGAGAGACTACCAGAACTAAAATAGTTTATATACCATTGAAGATGACACAATAGGTGACAAGGATGCATTAGAGGATGATGACATGAGGACCACATAAAAGTAAATCTTTTCATGGCATTTGACAAACCGGTTATTGAAGATGAGGAAGATGAAGTTATTGAGGCTGAAGTGGATTTGGAGAGTGAACTCATTAGTGCACTTGAAGAACTAAGTAAAACAAGAAGATAACTCAAGAGAGTGAAGCTCGTTGTAGTAGATGAACAAGATCTCTTGAAGCAATCTCTGGAAGAATCCAATAAAATCATATCTGACTTGAAGCTGCAGCTGGAAGAAACTAAGAGAATCGGTGAAGCTACTGCCCTTGACTTGACAAAGAAAGAAAAGGAATATCAAGAGCTTGAGGTAGAAATATTAAAGCTCAGGAAGGAGCTTGAAGAAAACAAGGAAGAAATAAAGATAAGAAGAAAGTTTGAAGGGAGCACTGAAGCCTTGGATAAGATGTTAAGCAAACAAAAGCCACCCAAAAACACTAGCGGTTTAGGTTTTGAAGTTGGTCAAGCGTCAACCCACAAAGATAAATCTGACAAAGAGATAGTGTTCACTTCCTCAAATAAAGAAGAAGAAAAGAAGACATTCACTGTAGGCAAGGAAACCGACAAAAAGACATATGTTGATGCTACTAGAAATCGACACCCAAACCGGTATGCAAAAATGAACCAGAGATCACATTTCATGTACAAATTTGCAAATCCAAGGAGGAATGCCAGGAGTGACCAAGAAGGATTCACCAGATTTAACAACATGAATGGCACTAATACATTTGGGGTCAAATTCCGACGGAGGTTTCCGACGGATAAGGAGCATTGTGTGAAAATTTGATTTTTTTTTTTTTTAAATGCCTGTGTTCGTCGGAATTCTGACGACCTCGAGAATTTTATTAAAAAAGAAAAACACAATGCATTTTCATTTTCAAAGCAAACCAAAGCAAGACCGTCTTGCCTCCCTACCCCCCCCACCGGAGCGATCTCTACACAAGCAAGGTAAGGTTTGTTTTGCAATCAAAGCAACTAGTTTTTTTTGCGAATTAATCCATTTTGTGCATATCCTGCGATCTTAAAACCATGAAATGACATCACTTTGAGGTATTCCATCATACAGTTCACATGCCGTGTGTATGCTACCCCATTTTGCGATTTTTTTTTTTAATGGAAATTTTTTTAGAAGCTCATTTTAGCATTTAATAATTGCCATGCATACCTCGCTTGAAGAGTTATTACACAAAGAAAAATGGTAGAGGAGATAACATTGTCGCTCCTGCCATTGAGAAGGGTGCCTCCATGAAAATAAAATGCTCACAGCCAATACCTAGATGGGGAAGGCCTAGCCGGCTTCTGCCAAAGACTAGATAACAGGTTTGTTGTGGTTTTGGAGTCCTGACTTTCACAGTCTCAAACTACTTGATCTCTTTGTACCATTGGGCGCATCAGAAACAACATTTTCATAAATTGTCCATAGGGTTTCAGAGTCAGGATGCCCTTCTATAATCTTGATAAACCTTCCCTCTATCATCATCAATACCTTGAGAATAGAAAGACCGTGGCCAGTGGTGGACTCGATTTTCTGCCAAACCAAAAACCTGGGCCTTATAGACCGTTCTAAACTATTTTGCAACAACTTAGGATGCTTCACTATAGAATTTGCAGGGACCTCCAAGTGATTAACTACAAATTTCATCTTCTCACCAATATTTTCCTTGGAGAAACTTAAGACTATAGGAGCAATCCTAAATACTCGCCAGATTTCCTCGGTCGAGAGACCCTAGAATTTGAGATTCTCTATCCTGGCCTCCAATGTTTCCATACGGCTAAGAGTCACTACACTTAAAATATATCTAAACATTTTGCTTCCTTTATCAAGGCCGATGTTCTAAATGAGAACAACTTCTGCAAGTGTTAGAGAACTGCGTACCAGTACTCTCGGACCCATCAGTAAGAATTTAGAGAGTTCTGCCCTGCTTAAACCAAATCCCCTTCGATTATGCTTTGATGGATGTCCATACCTTGTTCCAAAGCTCCTATACGCAGGGAGGATGCTGGCAAACGTTGCATTGAGATAAACATGACTATATTTCATGAGGATTTGAACTCAAAGCAGTGGCACTATCACTTATGGCTATATTAGCTTTTTAAGACACTTTCATAGTGCACTTCACCTGTCCTAATAATGGACTATCATGAGATTCTTAAGAATGGAAATACTCCAAACATTCATGCCCTCTATGTTGTCATTGTGGTTTTCAATCATTGCAACTACATGCTTTTCAAGGACCAAGTAGTGTTCTTTTTTCATTGTTATACTATGCTTCTCAAGCTGCACCAACATAGTTTTATTTAATGGCTTTGTTTTGATAGTGATTTCTCCATGGCTTCCACTGTCTTTTTCTTGGCACATTCAATGCATTTTCATCTATCACTACTATTTATTGTCCTTTTTACCTTTATTGAGGTTGTTCTCATACATGTCATTCACTTTGTCTATGAGTATATCTCAACCAATTCACTATTGTAAGTAGAAATAAAAGATTAGTCTCATCTCTTTTACTATTTTAGACCTTCATAGTAATCTTTGCAATATATCATTTCCTTCCAATTATATGGAATAATGATTTTCTTTTTATGGAATGTGATGAAGGATTGAGTGTGTCTTCTTGAACTCACTTATTATCAGCTCCTCTATGATTACCTTAGATCTTTGTGGCTAAGAATTGTTCTTGATGAACTTATGCTCTTTATTGATTTCTTTTAATACCATTATATTATCCTGAAAAAGGCTTGTTCAATGCTCCCTTAGCATGCATGTGCTCTTTTTGTATTGATCTAGGGCTACTCATTAATGTATCTATGGATTTCCCTTATTCACTATGTTGTGACAGTCATTTGCAGATTTGGGACTATCATCTTTCATAATTTCATGTCTTTAAGATGTGGGTACATTGCTTGACAAGAAAAGCTCAAGCATTTGTGAAGTTCAAAGAGTTTAAACCCCTTGTTGAATGGTCATCCAGTTGTTCTCTAAATGCAAAATGCTCAAGTAAATGAGAAATTCACTCAAAATGGTTTATCCACAACTAAAAGAAAACAACTAACCACTACATATATGCATCAACAAAACAATGTTGTATAGAGACCTAATCATGCCTTCATGGATATGTAGATCAAGTTCCTACATTTTGGACAAAAGCAATTCACACAATAATATATTTGTTGAACACACCCACCACAAAGATTTGGTTATGCAATAATATATTTGTTGTTAACTTTATCATGAAGGATTTGGTTATGCTTGTTACAATCAAGGTTTGACCAAACTAATTCTTAAATATACAAATGAAGAGTGTGGTTGGTTGGTGACTAATTACTCTTTTTAACACCATTTACAAGATCATATCTAAATCAAGTGTCTCAAGAATTAAGCTACTACTAAGAAGATAGTTTGCCTAAAGCAAATGGGTTTCTTGGGTGGCTATTTATTGTAGATAACTTAGTTCCTTCATGAGAATCAATCAATTTGGAACATGTATAACTCACATTTGTGACGTCACTAATGCAATTCCTTAGTACTTGTTTGAGTACTATCTCCTCTATTGTTTTCTATCCACTTTTGTGTCCTTCTTAGAACAAATAATAGATTAATGAGAAGGTGGAAAAGGTGGATTCACCTAAGAGGGAGTGGATTTTCCCAATAATATGTTAGATTATCCCAAGGATGGATGGACTATACACTTAAAAGGTAGATGATTAAGGATGATGACAAGGTGAATTTTCCTTAGAATGATAGGGTTGATTTTCCTAAGAACAAGTAGATTCATGTAAACTAGAGGATACAAATTTGGACAAAATAATGGAAGGAGACTAAAACTAGATAGATTCACCTAAATGGGAGTGTAGTCATCTAAGGATAGGAAAAATTCACCATTTGCGTAAGAAAGATGGATAAGATAAATGATTTATGTGAAATAGATTCACCTAAGAGAAAGTAGATTCACATAAGGATAGGTGGATTTTCCTAAAGATGAAGGGATAAGACTTAACAAAAAGAGGACTTAGGATGATGACAAGGAGGATTCTTTTAAGGGTATGGAATATTCACCTAAGGGATAGTGTATTCTCCCAAGAATATGGAAAAATTATTGATTGGTGGAATGACATACTAGATCAAGGAATGATACAAGGGTAGATTCACCTAAATATAGGGTAAATTCAGCTAAAAGGGTACCCATGAGATTTTGGTACTGAGTACCTATCTATGGATGGTGTATTTGGATACAAGTATGATGAAACCATGCTTGTGTATGATGAAACAAAGTCTAGATCTCTATTATAGGTCCAACATAATCTCTATTATTTGAGACACCATTTTATTAGCATATCCAATTAGGGTAATTTATGGGTTTAATTATGGATCATGTTGTCTATTTCCATGCACTATTGAACTTATTTGGATGTATTGTGATTATTTTAATTTTGAAGTTATAAATAAATTATGTTTGTACCTTAGAAAGGGTAACTCCAATTGATGTTTGGGCAGTTTATTTGAAAACTTATGGTGATTATTGCCCTATGTTATGTAATGGAGTTATTTTTACACTAAGTAATTAACTAGAAAAATGAATTTGTATTGTTGTACAAGTATGATGAAACCATGCTTGTGTGTTTACATGTTTGTGCATCCTATTGAGAACCAACCTCGCTGTTGAGGAACTCAATAAATGTGGTGTTAAGTAGAAGAATGGAAAACTCAAGAAGCTATGGTGACATATTGTGGCATTAGTAGGGATTATCTCTATTGACCACACCTTTCAAAGATAGTATCCCCTAGTTCTCCTCATAGAATGGACCATTGGATGGCTCATAGTGGTATCCTATCCTACATTTATCTTGATGTCATTGCCGATAGTTGGTATGTGGTTCTTGGTACGGGTTTCCTCTTACCCTATTATCTTATTTATATATTTGTTCCAACATGTGGAGATCGATTTTTGTCATGCTATGATGATTTTCATGTTTGCATGTGTTTTGACATTATGCAAATAGATATGATGTCACACCATACTTATGTTTTGATATAGTCTAGGTGATGGTTACATGTTGTTGATGGTAGCGATTTGGGTTCAAAGACACAATTCCACACACACACACAAATATTTGAAGATGCATTTTATATTATTCCTTATTAGTGGTGATCAGTGTTGGAAGATTTGCACACATGTAGAGAGGAACTCATGTTAGATACAATAGGTTGTGTTTGTAACATTTGAATGTGCCTCATGATGTATACATATAGCTTTGGTGTGTGACATGCATGCACATTTTTCCATAAGACACATTGCTATGTGGCATGTGCCCTATGCATGTCATCTTTGTGAGGCACGTTGCTATGTGCAATGTGGCCCTAGGTGTGTCTTCTATATGAGGTGTATTGCCATGATATGTTAGGATTTGTAGTGTGTAGGCCACAAATGCATGCATGAGGGACTATTATTATAGTCATGTTTTTTGGGCATGTAGCCTAGGCATGTCTTCTCCATTAGGTACATGGCCATGTCGTGTGGGAGTTTTTGTGTTCATGCCACAAATGCACACATGAGGGACTATTATTGGAGTCATGATGAATCTTCACTCTATTTAGCCACAATTTCTAGTCATATAGTTATGTAATGTGCACTTTTAAGGATTGTGAAGTTTCCTTCAATTATTGATGATCTCTCATCTTTGTTGCATGGGCCAACAATTTTATTTTATCTTGTTTGAATTAGTTTAATCACTATTGTGAGTTTTCTCTATTGTGTAGTTATTGTGGCTATGCTTGATTTTCTATTGGAATTGAACACATTTATTTGACTTATTATTGTTACTATTTTTTCTTTCTTTCAATATTTATGATCTTTGGTAGTTTAGTGAAACTCTTGCTATTTTTAAATGTTGCCTTCTTTGTTGTGATGTGATTCCTCACCAAGATCAACATAGATAACCTTGGATGAGTGTATATAAGGAATCAAACATTGGGAAAATTTGAGGATAGGGGTAAGTGTTTGTTGTATGGGTAGCTACGATCCACTTGTACATTCTTAGTGATTATTAACGGCTACGTCTTGGAGATGGCTAATCCCATTAAAAAAACAAGGGGGAAGTCATACATAATCGTATGGATCCTCCCTAGTTGTGTGTGGATTCAAGACGGCCATCATTTCATATGGTTCTTGGTTACTTTGTGAGACCATGGCATCCTCTTAGTCCAATATGTGAGCCTTGTATTGTTATCCCTGCAATGTGGATGAATAAGTGTATGTTTAAATAAATGCTTTGCTTAGAATACTCAAAAATGTCTCTCAGAAAGTCTGCAATAGGCAAACTTTTAGTAAGAATTTGCAGACACAATGCTCAAAAATTCACACAATCATCTACATTAAATACGTTCTCTATTAAGTTCAATGGTTTTGGTTCGATTTGCAATTTTTGTGAAGCTTTTGCACTGAAGTTTCCATAGCCTGATTTTTTTGCCTGTGAAGAAAGACCATGTTAGATAATATCAGTGAAGAACAAAATAAGGAGACAATTGCTAGATTATGGTCTAACTTGAAAAGAAAAGGTGATGGGAAATGTTATTGTCCCTGCAAAATTTGTAAGGGCTTAAAGACTAGAAGACTTCTAATCAAAACAGCTAAGAAACATTGTAGGCAGCATGGTCACATTGAAGGGGGACATGATTATCATCCACTGGTAAGTTGTTCATTATATCATTTTAACAATTTATATACATAAGAAATCACTTGATAATGAGATCATGATCATGGTTTATTTATGTATATCAATTTTATATAGGTGGAGCACCCTAGAGCACATGGTATGGATCAACAAAACCCTGAGAATATGGTTTTGGAAGTGGAGGAACATGGAGGTGTGAATATCGAAGCTGAAGATAATGATCCCATGGAAGATGACGATCATGCACCAAAAAACACAATTGAAGATGATGGTACAAATACATTGATCCATGACACATTTAGTACTGGCATAGCTGATCATGATGATCAGGATGACCTTGATGTTCATGATTTACCTCTTCTTGAGAAGGCATATGAGCCCCTTTACAAAGGCTCCCAAACAACTCTTCTCTCTGTTGTATTGTTGTTGGTGAACTTGAAGGTTATGAAAGGTTTATCCAACATAACAATCTCTTGTATGTTAAGGTGTGTCATACATGTCATTACAGTTAATAAATGGTGAATCATGTACCATTAATATTCTTTATATTAACACCTCAAACTTTTTTTTCGGTTGTAGATTGATAGGTGAGTTTTTCTTACCACCATCAAATATTCTACCTCGCTCATACCGAGAATTATCTGCCATTATGAAAGATATTGGAATGGAGTATCAAACAATAGATGCTTGTCGCAATGATCATATTATATATCATAAACAACATGAATTTGGAACAGAATGCCCTGAATGTCATATCAGTAGATATCAAACAGATCAAATAACAAAAAAGGTGCATCGCAGGGTTCTTCGTTATATTCCCATTATTCCATGTATGCAACGATTATTCAGGTGCACTAGCTTGGCACAATTTATGGATTACCATGCACGCAATAGAAGTTGAGATGACATTATTCGAATGCCTATGGATGGTTCAGTATTTATGGACATAGAGGAAAAGTGACCACACTTTAAAGAAGAACCTCGTAATCTCAGGCTTTCATTGGCAGCGGATGGTGTCAATCCATTTGGAGAGTTGAGATTTGTTTACTCGGTGTGGCCTATTTTTGTTATCAACAATAATATTCCTCCATGGATGTCAATAAAGAGGGAGCACATAATGTTGGCAATGATTGTTCTAGGTATTTTATCATTTAATAGTCATCTACATTTAATTATAAATATTGTAGTAAAATGGTCATAATAATTATGTAATGTTTTTGTTCATTCCACTAGGCAAGTACCAAGTTAAAGATATGAATGTATATATTGAGCCTCTTATTGACGAGTTGCTGGAGTTATTTAATGGTGTGACCATGTATGACATCTCTAGACCAATAGGACAAAGACAATTTCAATTCCATGCAATGCTTGTATGGACAATACATGATGCCCCAGGGCTAACACATTTTTGCGGTACGTTATAGTGTTCAAGTTGCACATGATAATTATAATTATAAAAATTAATAGATTTAATAGAATTATACATTATCTTGTAGGTCTTCAAACAAAGGGAAAATTTGCATGTCCAGTTTGTGGCCCAAAGATGAGATCCTGTCATTCAAAAAGTTTAGGAAAGCAGGTGTTTGATGAGTATAGGCACTTCCTTCACAAAAATCATAAGTACCGGAATACTGAAAAACATCTTTTCAATGGGAAAGAAGAGAATACATCAAAGCCATGAAGAATGACTCCTCATTTATGGAAGTTGGAATATAATAGAATTAATCGTCAAGGTAATGTCATTCCATCTAATGGTTTATGTTTGGAATTTGAATTTTTCTATCGTGTTTTGTTTACTGATGATGTAATTGATGATACCGAAGGTCGTCAAGGCATGGATGGCCACCTTCCAAAGGGACTAAAAAGTTATCCCAAACAATTCAGTAGGTTGCCTTACTATGAGAAACTACAAATTGTGCATTTGTTTGATACAATGCATATTGGAAAGAATATAACAGAGACATTATGGAAAATATTGGATGGAAGGCGTGACAAAGAAAAAATTGTCAAAATTTGTAGTGACATTGTGGAATCCAATCATGCAATGAAAAATGTCATTCAATCAAATAGCAATGGAGATCAGATTAATATAAGTGCCCTTCCTTGGTTATTAACGGAGCAGCAAAGCAATTCTATAAAAGAAGTCATACGAAAAATTCGATTTCCCATAGGATTTGCTGCGAACATAAACAATCTCATATCAAAGAAGAGTGAATTTGGGCCAGGGATGAAAACACATGATTGTCATACCTTCATTAAGGTAATTCACATTCCTGTGTATTTACTATATATTTGTATACTGCGCATGTACTTTTCATTGTATTATGTTAGAAAACAATGAAAAGATCATTTTATAATTGTTGCAGTACTTTCTACCTCTATCTCTCCCATACCACTTCGACAATAATATCAAGCAAGTCATATATGATCTTGGAAAATACATGAGGTAAGTAGTGATGTTTGTTCAATTTGTTGTATATATATTATATTTGCCATTTGTTTTACTTGTTATGCAATATATTTGTATATTATTTTGTAAAGTCTTGTTTATATATTTTTGCATCTTCAATCTCTTTAATTAGGTGGTTGTCATCTAACGAAATCCACAAGGAAGATATAAAATATTGGAAGAGAAAAATCCCTCATCTAATGTGTGAAATGGAAAAGTGTCTACCTTCAACTTTTTTCAATGCACAAGAACACTACCTCATACACCAAGTTGAGGAGATCGAATTGTGTGGACCTGTACACACTAGGTCAATGTGGATGGTTGAGAGGCACTTGAAATTTTTGAAGGCTTTGGTTCGACAAAGAGCACATCCTGAGGGTTCTATGGTGGAGGGATATATGGTGTACATTACTGAATATCTTCCTAAGTTTGCAACAAAAATCCACGTAGATCGCATTTGGGATCCCAACCCCATTAATAAATTCGAAGGGGAGAACTTGATGGGGAAAGGTAGATTGAAGAAAGTGAGAGGTAATTATAAGATGTTATTGTAGTAAATTAATTCTTCATCTTCTAAATAAATCAATTGTAAGTGGTCTATTAATTATTTGTATAGTTGGTCAGGAGTGGGATGCGCTACATTTGTATATTGCAAACAATCTTGATTGGATGACGGTGTGGATTGAACGATGTCAACATTCTGGTCGCACATTAACATGGGATGGTGTCACTTCATTGGTTAAAGAAGCTCATCGTAATGGAGATTCCAATGTTACACAAAGGGAAATTGATTTAGCATATGGTTTAAGAGATCAACAGGTACGTATAATTTTATTAATCACCCGTATGTTTATCAACTCATGATGCAATAATTTTAATATGTTAGACATATTGCAGGTCAAACACCACAAGGCTATGTGCTGCAATGGTCATAAATTTCACATCAAACAGTTGGATGACATGAAGAAAACTTGTGATTCTGGGATAACTGCAGTCTTTGAGGTGACCAATATTTCATCTAGAAACGACATACATCCTCAAGTGTCTCAAAATCGATACTATGGCATTTTGGATGATATACTTGAGTGTGACTTTAATTCCTTCAAATTAGTTCTGTTCGTCGTCAAATGGTATAGGCTACGACTGAATATAAATGATCCTGATAGAACTGTTATCAAACATGATAATGGATTTACAATGGTTAATACAAGGTCGTTTGAATGAGTTGGGGATGAGCCCTATGTTCTTCCAAGTCAATGTGAGCAGGTATTTTACTCGAAGGTTCCACATAAACCGGGTTGGTCATTTGTTGTTAGACATGATCCAAGAGGAAGGCCGATAATGTATAATTTGATGGAAGAAGAAGATACCGAAGAAGTAGAAGATGATATAGATGATCATGATCGACAGTTACTCGATGATGTTCCTAACAGAAATGTACACGAAGATGAAGTTGATGATGATGATGGTGTTGCTGATGATGATGATGGTGGTGATGGTTATGGTGTCGGTGATGGTGATGACGATGACGATGACAAACACAATGATGACGACGACGAGGAGGATGATGATGATGATGATGATGATGATGATGATGATGATGATGATGATGATGATGATGATGATGATGATGATGATGATGATGATGATGATGATGATGAGCTGGATGAAGAAGAAGATCAATGACATGAATGAAATGTATGAGATGCGATTATTATATTATCTATTTAATATTGATATCTTGATAGAAATTGATTTGACTTATATGGTTACATAATTAATTCACATGTTTTGAATTCTAATGCCATTACTTAATTAATTCATGATGCACCTCTAGCTATGTGATAGATGGTGATTTAAAATACATATGTGATGGATTACATGCTTATGATGATACATGTGACATTTTTTGAACTTTGTGTTTATTTATGGAATGTGGACTACTTATTAGCTATGTGATGGATGGTGATTTATGATACGTATGTGATGGATTACATGTTTATGATGATACATATGTGATTCTTATGATGCTCAATTACATATATGATGATACATATGTGATGCTTATGATGCTTATGATGCTTATGATACTGCAGTATTTATTGTTTATCAAATTACAAATGTAATGCTTATGATGCTCAATTGTTGGTGCAGGAACTTGAACCCCTTTGACAAGGATCCTGCATAGTCTCATGGATCGACAAGTATAAGTCAATACACCTTATAGAAATAATATATTTTTAAAAAATTACAAGAAAAACAAACTTCCTCAGTTTTTCAAACATCAACATTAGCAGCAAATCTAATACAGTTATCAACACTTGAGGCCCCAGTTGGACTTACTCAAATTTTAATCTCAACATCAACTTTATGGCCGACTTCTTCATCAATATTACCCTCATTTGCAAAATATCTCTCTCATTACCAACTAACTCTCTCATTTGATGGTGCATAGGTATCACCAAATAGGTATTTGTCAGATGTGTCTTCCTCGAGTGAGAGAAATGCAGGAATAGAAGAGGAAAGTGAGACATGTAGTAGATCTCAAATAGGGAGATCAACTAGAGGTCAAAAGATTAGAAGAAAATTCAATAAACGCATGGAATTTTTTCTTGCTCAAGGGGGGTCATGTTCTTATGATAATGAGACCAAAGGTGACATTGAGGTGCCCTTGAGGTACAAACATCTACTGAAACAATGTGTACCCAAGGAACTTCCTCCAATAAACACTAATTTTTGTGTTAATGAGAGGATATATCGCATAGCACCTTTGTCGTTACATGGTTTGGGCCTATTTTCCATGGACAACATAAAGGCCTATTACAACAAAGTTGTTGAATTGATGGAGTTTGTTGGACCTTGTTACAATTATAATGATTGGATGCAGATTGTTTGATATAAAAAAAGTATGCATAGGTATGCACTGTCAACCAATTATATACAACAAAAAGATAATGATCAAAGTAAACGAGTGGCTGTATACATTGATGGAAGGCCAAAAGCAACAGGGAATATTGCAGGTTTTATAAATAGTACACGACCTGGGTCAACTAATAAGCAACCCAATTGCATATTTGAGGCACGTGAGGGAAATTATGTGTTTGTATGTGCGATAAAATCAATAAGTGCAGGGGAAGAGCTGCTAATCAATTACAATTTGAATCGTATAGATACCAACAAAGTTACTATCATGGGGGTGGTACGTACTATATATATACCATTTAAGCCAACTTCCAATTAATGAATCCAATAAACCATTGTATTATTAAGTTTTTTTGCTAAGTCTATTGGTTTCATTTCGCTAACGTTTTTATATTTTTTCTTTGTCACAGGGCCACATGGATCCACTAGATAGCACAGATAAGGGTGTAGGTCCCGACACTTCTACAGAGCAGGTAAACCTCATTGTAATTGTACAAATTAGATAGAATCAAACTGTTACATTATGAACTTTTCTTGAGTGTTTTGAAGTAATTTTGATAGTGTTAATTATATTCTTGTCACAGACAAATGTTCAGGATAAGGGAAAGGAACCTGCAGTACCTCAGCAGCTCCATACGGATGTGGGGCAATCGACAGTGTTATGCGCTGATGACATTGCACTTACCGCAAACCCTATGCAATTTGTACATAAGAATATTAGAAAAATTAGGCAAGAGATTCTTGATTTGGCAACCATAAGTCCTCAGACTGATGAGATAACAAAGAGGGTGCAACTATTGTTGATGACAATGGAAAACTTGCAAGTAAGCAGTAATGAAAGCTTTAATCATAACAAAAGTTCAATAATTGTTTATATTTTTATCTCTTTTATGTCATTAACTAAAATATGTATGTGTTGTTTTTACATAAATTTATAGGGCCTCATCATCTTGGTGGCGATGATCAGGGTATTGCGAGTAGTTCAGGTGATGACCATGTTCTATATATTAAAACCACTCCTTTGGACTTGTGAACTTGCTTTTTTAATGTTTTACATATTTAATGTATTACTCTTCAGGTGTTGACATGGGTCCGAGGTCGAGCCCAACTATATTGCCGACTGCAATATCGACAACACATAGCATGCAGACATCGTCTATTGCACTGGCTCGTGTTGACCCACCCACTGGTGGTAGATCCCTCTTTTTCTCTCTCTTTCGTTATGTTTTTATTACCCTTGAAGTGTTCTTTCTTGGAGGCATTTCATAGTGGATTCATTTACTATGGTAGGAGATGCACATGAGGATGCGCCAGAGGTGAGTACTCCTGATAACATACCATCATTTCCTGGATCTTCTCGTATTGCTAGTATGGGAATGTTGCAGGCCACATTGGTGGTGAGCGATGAAGAAATGATTCCCTTGAAGATACAGAAGGTTCCAGGTACTTTAAAAATATTATTATATATAGTCTAATTGTAATTTACTTACTGATCACTCATTTTGGACTAATGATCCCATGTTTTTTTTGTAGGAAATGATATTTTTTATAAAAATATTAATGACATTTCATTGCAGATATTTGGGCCCACCATACGTAAAAGGTGGAACATCATACGTGAACTAACCCTTATCCACTATTTTGATTTCATATCATTGCTAGAATAGTTTTCCTTTTATCTATTTCTTGAACTATATCAAAGGTAGCTTCAGTTTCTTTCTAAATCTAACAGGTTTGTTTTTGCTTTTAAGGTGGAATGACCAAGAAAAAAAGTTAAAAGATGAACTCACAAACCGTATGGTAGGGTTGTTTGGAAATGACACATTTGACAAGACTAAGCTCCTGGAAAAAGCTGGCACATATCTAAAGTATGTGAGGGACCAATATAGGACACATTTAGAGAAGAATGTAAAGTATGAGCGTCCCCCCATGATTCCAGAGAGGGAGTGGAAGGACCTGATTTTGGATGCAAAGGAGAGAATTGAAAGGAAAAAAGGAAATACACCACCAGACGCCAGAAGAAGGTATGTGATACTATTAAGAATGTGAATATGTACTAATTATTCATTATATTTATATAATCTAACATATTTCAAACTTTTCATAGATTGAGTGACACGTCAAAGGCAACCAAGGCAAGACAAGAAAAGCATGGGCAACACAAACTCGGCTTTGGTGGTTATATGAAACTTGCCGCACGAATTGTAGGAATAAGTAAATTAAGTATCACATCAAAATATTTATAAATTGTAAACAATTTTTTTTTGATCAAACAATACAAGCAAAATTCACAATACTAAGCAAAAATGCAAGGCTTTGAATTCAATAGAGCGCCCACGGAAGATGACAAGAGAATTGGCTACCAGAAAGGCTATATAGTCGTGGCTGAACGGCTACGAGAATTGAGTGGGCAAACACGAGATTCTGATGCATCTCTCACAACGGTAATTAAGCTAAATGAAAATTATTTCAAATTGAATACTTAACCAGTAATCTATTTGATGTTAAGTTTCAACATAAAGTGACTATATTTTTTTTAAATAAGCAAGAAATGATAACACTGCGCGTGACATTGCAATGCAGCATGATAATCGTGGAACAGAACCTGTACATGAAGGTCCGGATGTGCATCCTAGTATTGGAGGTATTCATTTGCTATTCAAATTTTTTTATGTAATTCTTAATACAATTAAACATCTTAAATTGAAAATTAGTGTAGTAATTAATGTAACCTTTATTGTTAATATTTTAGAGCATGTAGTTGGTGGTGACCAAGTGGAGCATGATCCAGGTAGACAACATTAGGAACGTGATGTTCCCCAATCAGGTAAAGAGGACCACTGTTATTCCTTTAAACAAATTTAATTGCAATTGGTGTATTGATTAATGTAACATTTCGTATTTCAACTCCAAAGGATCTAGAGGGTGCTCAGCATGTCGAGGTTGAGGCTAGACAAAATGATGTGGCCCCGTCAGGTAAAGAGTGTAACGGTTCTATTCTTTAAATTAATGAAATACTTGTAACAATAATAAAAAAATGTTTTTAATTTAACCCAATTCTTTGTTTTTGCAGAGGACCCCCATTTGGTTCAGCATCCTCGTCCTTTATATAGGACTAGGCATACATCAAGAGCACGAGAAGAGGGCATAACATCCGCAGATGGGGGAAATGATGAAGAAACCGATGTTCCACTTAGTCTTTTCATAGCTTCAAAAAAAAACAAAGAAACAAATGATTGTAATCTACCTTATTTGATAATGACTGATTTTTATGTGTAATGAATGTAATTATGTGCTAATGAATGTTCATGAATGATATGTGTTGATGATTATTGATGAATGTTGTGTTTTAATGAAAGTTAATGAATTTTATGTGTTAATGATCGTTATGTGATAATGAATGAATGTTATATTTTAATAATGGATGAAAGAATGAATGTTAGATGTTAACGGGGAATTTAGAGTGATGTTAAGGGGGGGGGGGAGGGGCAAAATGAGCTTCCACCTTCACGTGGTTGGCCCTGTTAAGTAGAGAATATTAAACTATTCTCGAAACAAAGTGAAGCTCAATTATAAGATGTGAAATGTTTGAAAGGTGAGAGTCCACAAACAGATGTGAAATGTTTAAACAGGCCTCCCAATGAAGTGGATCTCATAGACACAAAGAATCCTATATAGAGAATCATTGAGAGCCCTTGAAGAAGAAAATTTGAACTTCGATGAAGCAATACATGATGGAGGGATATCTTGCAAGAGGAAATCAAAGTCATTATGGTGTCATCTAGATCTGAAATGTGGTCTACTTTTCAAAAAAGTAAAGATGTTTGATATGAACGTGTCATTGATTTGACAATTTCTAATGTCTGGTAGATGACTTTGATGCTCTCAAATTGTTCTTGAAGCTTATATGGCTTGGTTCTGATCCTTATAAGCTTTTAGACTGATTCAGGCACTATGATCTCACTGTAAATTTATCATTTATTGGTTGTTCTTTTGTTGATAGTGACATTTATCACTACTTTCATCTGAGGCAATCACTTCTTGACAGTTAAAAGGTTGCCCGAGGTCAAGTTATATCATGGAAAAATGAACACGGAGAAGAACTTCTATTTTTAAGTAACAAGGTATAGATCTACATTCTGCATGACACTTTTGTAAATCCATGCATATACTGCTCTTATATATAATTTACTTTGTTAAAGAAATGCTTGTTATTATTATTCCAAAGAGGTTTACCTCGGCTGGGCATGATTTGAAGGAAAATCTCTCCCCACATAGGTAAGGAAAGAAAGCATCTAGATCCTACGTGTAAAACTTATATCCTTTCATAATCATGCAAGCATAACTTTCACAATCAAAGCCAAGTCTTGTCCAAAAATCTGCAACTTCCCCATCAAATGGGGAGGTAACTTCCCCAAAAAAAGCTTGGCATCATGCCCTCTGAGGGAACTTCATTGCTGCAAAATAAATTGTATGCCTTCCATGACCATTCAAGAATCCCTTAATAGTGGCCCACACTAAGAGTGGAAATATATAACTATCTGGGTACTCTAATATTCCTTCCTCCCATCCCAGTGCAACATACCAATGCACAAATGACCATAGATTTGTGGATATAGACAGTCCACATTCAAGTCATCTCACTATAGCCAATTGATGTAGGGGCATCTTCAAATTCAAATCATGGGATTCTTGAAGAATCAAACTCCTCTTGATTGGTTTGCAAGTTTTGAAACACTTAAGGATAGTTTTGGTTTATTTTCATGTTGATGTAATAAGTCACCCCACCTTGTAAGCCTATGCCCTAGGTAGGTGTGTTATAAACCACCTTGGGTATATGGCAATTGGGGTTATTCATGCCTTGAAGGCATTTTTAGTGCATTTGAAGAGTTTTAAGTGTCTTAGGGGTCAATTAGTGTCTAGGTGTGTTTAGGAGGACAAAATGTCAAAAGTTGTCAAAAGTTGTCAAGCAACTATGACAACTTTTAACCCAAAATTGCAACTTCCTCCAAACCGCCATGTTGGTTTCCAAAATTAGTTGATAACTATTGGAAGGGTCATTAAAGGTCGAATTCCAACCTTTGGCAAGGTTGTTGAAGGAAAATGAAAGTTTTGTGAACAAAGAAACCAATAAAAATCTGTCTTTTTCCTGCATTTTGCTGCTATTTCCCATATTTCGTATAGTACGGCTTTCTCCAGGGCATAAAACCTCTTGAATATGAAATTCACGTGTCTTACCTTTCCAATGCAACAAGTCTGATCCTCTAACTCTTCTGGAGCCATGAGAAAAGTGGTTTTTTGTGAAGGTACCCCGGATTTGACAGTCTACCTAGGGTTTGACAGCAAATATGAGTTTTTCTTGCTGATACCTCATGGGATTTGTATGGCCTTTGGGGTGAAGCAAGTGGCGAAAATTTACTTTAATATTTCCAAGACCTTTTGTAGGGAAGTGATAGGTAAAGGCGAGGGTTTGAAGTTTTAGAGGTGGGCATCTCTATGTGACCACCTTGGCTGGGTATGCATCCGACCCCACAAATGATGATAGCGGTAGAACAAAGGGCTATAACTTGGTAATTTATGTTTTATCCATGTCCCCCACATGTCTCAAGTCTTACTTTGCCCAGGCAGTAGGTTTTGAGTATACTTCCTTTGTTAAGGTGGCCTAATCAAGGCTATTAGGCCTAGGAGTGAAGTTGGGTTTATAACCCTTAGACATTGGATCTGCCAAAACCCTTTTGGAATCCTTTGGAACTCACTTGAATGAAACAAAATACACTCTCAATTGTAGAGGTATTTTGAGAAATTAACAAGAAACCTTAAGTTTTTCAGACTGGCAGGGCTAGAAGGCGTGACAGGCCTAATTGTAGCAACAGTACTATTTTTTCTCAATACATCATGTTTGATGATTGGAACAGGTCTATTAACCATATAAGACAATATATCAAGGTATTGGAGGTCCCCATTGCCTTAGGAAGTGTCTGTCCACCTTTGGTTGGGTGTAGTGGCCTTTGAGTCTTGAGAGACTTTTGTGAGACACTGTGGGATTGGCATTGTCCAGATGGCTTAGTATGGGGAGAGGTATGGAAACAATCAAATTGAAACCAATCCAACCCTTTATTTCTTTGTAGAAGTTGTAGGGTCCTTGTTTGGGGTTCTTGAGTGAAGGATCCTGTCTTAGCAACAAGGGCTCTACATCACCAATGGGTGGATTAAATCCATACAACTGCGTAACTTGTAGATCTAAAACAATGACACATGTAAAACTCATCACCACATCAATAACTTGAAAACTGAGATACAAAGAAATACCATATGGATCTCAAGACAAAGACACCAAATCAACTCCAAATCCGATTTGCCAAACAATTCCACTAGTCAAGGAATCCATCAAGAAAATATTGTAGAGATGATGAGGGACTAATGATTGCATACCAACATCTCCTCAACGAGAAAGTTGCAAACAACCTCCTTGAATCATGCACTAAACATGCATGCAAACCCACAACTATCTTTCATCTAGAACCACCTATTGATGTTTTTTTATGCACCGCGAACACAATAAAATACCAAGGTATTCTATCATCTCTTGAACAAAGAAACTTGAATGCTAAACAAAGTGATCAATCAAAGCAACTCCAAGGTTTACAATACGAACTATGCAACTTAATTGCATGGGATAGACTTAGTGAATATGGTGTGATTTTGCTGGAATCGCAAGGGGGCTTACATTTTTCTTGAACTCTACCAGAACTTGGACTCTACACTAACTTTCTTGGAAAATAAAAGACAAAAGAGATAAAGAATGACCCAGGTTGACTATCAAATCAACAGTCAAGATAATATAGTGAAACCCTAATTAGGGCTTGTTATAACAAACTCCATTCTAGCCAGTTAAATAATTACATTGAATAAGACACATGTCCACCTTGAATTCTAACCAATGAGGAAATAGGTTAGGTATGCTTGAACAAACTTTGATGCATTGCAATGTGTCACTAGCTCATTCATTAGATGAATTAGGTACGATGAACTTGGACATGTCAATGTGGCTTCACTTGATTAGGTTGACGATGATTGGATGCCAGCTCAACTTGCCAAGTCGATCATCACAAAGCTTATGTGATTGAGCAATATCTCTTGATACTCAACGTTATCTAGTTTTCTCAACATGATGAAGGTGGTGGGACATATTCCCAAATTGTATCATCTAGATGATCAAGTCCTTAGCTTTTGATTAATTCTTCTGAAACTATCTACTTGATCATGTTTGTGTCCTTCCATCTTCCTGATAGTTCTTGATCCTTTTATGTGACTGTGTGCTTAATGAAGTATATGTTTGATGATGCTTGGTCCTCCTTTTGTTGCATCTCCATACCGATGATGCTTGCTTCAACTTCATGGTGCATATACTTGACTTGAATGGCTTGCTTTGATGAAATCCTCTTTGAGATTAAAAAATCTACCTCTTTGTGGGGTAATTCACCTTGGTGAATATGTTTGATATAGACTTTGTAATGCCTAGGCTTGATGTAGAACCCACTTATTCTTGATCTATCCAACCTTGATCACCTTTGTAACTCTGACTTGAACACCTTGATCATTGGTGATTGATGTCTTACATATGGCTTATCGTGTTGTAGATCCCTTCATTTTAAAGCAATCCTTATTGATTTCTCCTTATTCTACTGATTGCTATTCTTGGATTTTCGAAGGGAATGCAAGATAGTCTTCTGTTTCTTCCTTGTTGAATCCTCATAATATCTTGATCATCATTTGACATTGTCCTTGCGCCTTGAGATGCTCCTTCCTTTGTATTGCATTGTTGAAAGCTTTGAATAGGTTTATCTCCTCATGTTGCCATCCTAAACTCGTGAATCTTGGTGTTGATATTGATGTGAAAACCCTCCATGATGCCAATGTCCTCTTTCATGCCTTGAAGCCTCCTTTCATCAAGTGTCTTCATCCTTGCATTGAAGCATGATGTTGGCATGCTCTACGTGTTGGGTAAGGTGTTCTTTTCCTTGTAATCAAGTCCTCATGACATCCTGAAAGCAAGAAAGAACATATCGTGAATGAAATGAAAAACAAATAATGCATCACAAATAAATTTAATTTGATTTTATACCCTAATTCACAGACCTGCTCCCTAATTCTTCTCCTCTTAATTGGTTGCAAATTGAATTTGATGAGCATTTGATCTTTGTTTTATATGCTTCCTTTTTACCTTTGCCTTCATTTCACCTCCATAGGTCGGCCAACCCAATAATTGTTTATTAAATTCATGAATTTACCTTCCTTCTAGCTGACTTAAGGTGCTCTTCTCTTGCTGAGTGGGTTTGGACTCCTCTCATGCACAGATTTAGGCGCAAATAACAAGAAGGTTTGCACAGATTGGGGTCGGCAATGTAGAAAATTATTGATTTTATCCTTTAAATGTTTGCATTTTTCCTCAAAATAAGGCCAACTTAGGGCTATTTTACCCCCGAGTGGGTTTGAAAGGCTCATATGCACAGACTAGAGGTGAGAGAGAGAGAGAGAGGGTGAGAGGAAGAGATAATGACCTGGAGAGGGTAGAGAAAGAGAAGTAGAGAGGGAGAGAAGAAGAGAGGGATGGAGAAAGAGACCTAGAGAGGGGAGAGAGAAGAGAGATAGTAGAAAGGGATAGAGAAGAGAGATAGAATAGAGATACCAAAGCCAATCTTTTTCTATAAATTTTTTTTTTCTGAAAAATCGGCCTACCGTCGAAATTCTGACATCAAAGCGTAAAAATTCCGACAGAGGAGTGTCGTCGGATGCACATCATTCTCGTCGGAGCTCTCCTAGGGACCGTCGTAGTTCCAATGAGGATTCTGTGCATCCGACGACACTCCTTTGTCAGAATTTTTACGCTTTGATGTCAGAATTCCGACGGTAGCCCGAGATTGAGACGGTATTCTTTCTGGGTATGAGTATCAATGGCGACCGTCGGAAAGGATGGGGCTGATGTCGGAATTGCGACAACCACAAGGATAGTTGGAACTTCCGATAAAAAGTTTTCGATGACTTTTTTTGTCGGTAGTGCGACAAAAATGCGTCGGACTACCGACGATTTGCTGTCAAAATTTTGACCCGAATGTACTAGTGAAGACCCCTAATGAGGCAGTTCCATTCAGGACCAAGACAACACAACCGATATGTATCAAACTTTCATGGTTACTGTTACTGGTGCAATAAATTTGGGCACAAAATAGCTGATTGTAGGCTAAACAATAAATCCTCTATGAATTTTGAAAGTAGAAATTCATTTAATGCACTCGAAGATATGAATGTTGTTTGCTATCAGTGCAATGGATATGGACATAAGAGTTTTGATTGCAGGGAGAACCAACAAACATCCTACAACAATATTAGGGGTACTTCCTTTATTGAAAACATAAAATGCTATAATTGTCAAGAATTTGGACACATAGCTAAATTATGCAGAAACAAGAAGAGCGAGCAAGTGAAGGAAAATCCTGATCAAAGGTCAGTATCTGAACCCGAGCAGAATACAGGATCTAAAAATAAGAAGGAAATCAAACCGGTTTGGGTTGAAAAAGAAAAGGAAAAGACAGAATCAAGTCTCTTGGTGCAGACTGCCTTGCATGCTGAGAGGAAAAATCTATGGGTAGTAGATAGTGGTTGCTCAAACCATATGACTGGTGATAAAAGAAAATTCATCAATCTTGAAGATTGGAGACAATTCCTCCATCAAAATAAAGGGAAAAGGAACACTAAGCATTGATGGAAAACTGAAAGCACATGATGTATATTATGTGGAAGGCCTCAAACATAATCTGCTAAGTGTGAGTCAGATGTGCGACAAAGGTTACAAATTCATCTTTGACTCAATTAGCTATCAGATAAAGAAAGACAACATGAGTAAGGTGGTGGTAGAGGGAAAGAGAAATGATGGAAATATTTATAATCTGAAGGAATGCTATGAGTCCCAATGTATGTTAGGACAAGTAGATGAAAGTTGGCTGTGGCACAAAAGATTAGGCCACATAAATTTTGATAACTTGGTTATAGTAAGCAAAAAGGGGTGTGTGAGAAATATTCCACCCATCATCAAACCAGTTAACACATTTTGTGACTAATGTGTAAAAGGCAAGCAAACAAGAGTATGTTTCAGGACAAAGGAGCACAACACCTCAAAACCACTTGAAATTATTTATACAGACCTATGTGGTCCAACTAGAACAAGAGCCCTTGCCAGTGAAAGATACTTCATGCTTTTCATTGATGACTACTCAAGGATGACATGGGTCACCTTTCTGCAAGATAAATAACAAGCATTCAAAAGATTCAAGATCTTTCAGAAGATGGTGGAAAAAGAAAGTGGGTACAAAGTAAAATGTCTAAGATCAGATAGGGGTGGAGAGTTCACATCAGATGAATTTAAAGACTATTGTGAAAAAATAGAATTAGAAGACAATACTCTACTCCTAGAACACCACAGCAAAATGGTGTGGTAGAAAGGAAGAACATGACAGTCAAGGAGATGGCCAGAACTATGTTGAATGAGGCCAGTCTACCAGATACGTATTGGAAAGAAGTTGTCCATACTACTACATACACCTTGAACCAGGTTCAGTTAAGAATAAACAACAAAATGACACCTTATGAACTATGATATGACCGGAAACCATCAGTCAAATATTTCAAAGTTTTTGGAAGCAAATGCTTCATTAAGAGAGATATGGATGGTTTGGGAAGTTTTGACTCTAGAAGTGATGAAGGGATCTTCCTTGGTTACTCATCAAACATCAAGACCTACAAATGCTACAATAAAAGACTAAGAAGAATTGTTGAAAGTGTGCATGTAAGAATTGATGAGAACATACACAAAGGATGTCAACCACATACCAACCAGAATGATGACTCTGATGATGAAAATATTGAAGTTCAGTATGATACAGAGCCAGAGGTAGCACCTCAGAAGGTTCCTAATCAGTATGTACAGTTGAATCATCCAGAAGAGCAAATTCTGGGAAATAAGAGTGATGGTGTGCAGGCTAGAAGAAGATTTGCCCGAAATGATGAACAGGTCAACCTATGCCTCATGTCTGAAGTTGAACCCAAAACCTTCATTAAGGCTAGCAAGAAACAAGAATGGATGGATGCCATGGAAGAGGAAATGCACCAGATTGAAATGAACAAGACTTGGGATTTAGCTCCTAGACCGGAGGACAAGAACATTATTGGCACAAAGTGGGTCTACCAGAATAAAATGAATGAAGAAGGTAAGGTTGTGAGACACAAAGATAGACTAGTGTGTAAAGGATACTCTCAGGTAGAAGGAATTGACTTTGAAGAAACATTTGCTCCGGTGGCTAGATTAGAAGCAATTAGGATGTTTTTAGCCTTATCTGCCTACAAGGGCTACAAAGTGTACCAAATGGATATAAAATCTGCTTTTCTAAATGGAAATTTAGAAGAAGAAGTATACATGGAGCAACCTGAAGGGTTTCTACTACATGATGATAAGACCTTTGTATGTCGACTAAAGAAAGCCCTGTATGGTCTTAAGCAAGCCCCCAGAGCATGGTACTCATGATTAGATCTGTATCTAAAGGAACAAAGATTCAAAAAGGGAAGTGCTGACATCAATCTGTACATAAAGAAAGATGGGAATCACATGATTATTGTGGTTGTGTATGTAGATGACATTATTTTTGGTGGCAATAAGGATACTCTCTACAAAGAATTTGTTGATCAGATGCAATTAGAATTTGAGATGTCAATGCTTGGAGAATCGACTTACTTCCTTGGCCTACAGAAAGACAAAGGAATCTTTATCTCATAGGTCAAGTATGCAAAGGAGATGCTGAAGAAATTCCAACTGGAAGATTGCAAGCCAGTAAGTACTCCAATGGTGACTAGCAGCAAATTAAGTAAAAATGATGAATCAGCGGTAGTGGATCAGACTTTATACAGATCCATGATAGGCAGTCTGTTATATCTAACTGCTTCTAGACCAGATATAGCTCAGGCAGTATGCATGGTGGCCAAATTTCAAGCTGCACCAAAGCAATCTCACATGAATGCTATGAGCAGAATTTTTCAGGTATCTACAAGGAACACTCAATTATGGTTTGTGGTATCCCAAGCAGGGAGATTTCATTTTGGAAGAATACACTGATGTTGATTGGGCAGGGTGCATAGATGATAGAAAGAGCACAAGTGATGGTGCATTCTTTTTGGGCGATCGGTTGGTCTCATGGCATAGCAAGAAGCATAACTCAGTCTCTCTATCTACGATTGAAGCTGAATACATTGCTACTGTTACATGTTGCTCTCAAGTGCTTTGGATGAAGTAGACTCTCAAAGATATCCAAGTGGAAATCACTGATCCCATTCTCATCTGGTGTGATAATTCAAGTGCAATCAACATAGCAAAGAATCCGGTCATGCATTCCATAACAAAACATATTGCAATCAAATACCACTTCCTCAGAGAGAAGGTTGAAGGACAAGAAGTAAGAATGGACTATGTTCCTATTGGTGATCAAGTAGCAGACATTTTCACCAAACCTCTACTGGTAAGCACATTTGAATATCTCCGACACAAGTTGGGAGTTGTATCATCCGCATAGAAGGTTTGTGTGGCTCAGGGGGAGCCTTGTGTGGAGCACAGGGGGAGTGCGCAAGTACCCTTTGTCATTATGTCAAAGGTGGAGAATGGAACCGGTATGGAGTGGAATGTGTGAAGTTGACATCAATGCCAAAGGGGGAGATTGTTGGCATTTTGGCACTGAGTTGTCATTGATGTCAACCGGTGGAGATGAAGAGGCAGAGTGTTAAGATGTGCAACCAGTACTGGATGCTATACCGGTCAACAGGTGAAGAACTTGACCGATGAAGAACACTGGAAGGTCGTGTCTTGATTGGTGTAATGCCGTGTGAAGCTGAGGTGGCAAGTAGGGTGTAGTTAGTGAAGTTTCATTCCCAGGGTTGATGAAATTGATATTCGTCATTAATGAAGGAACCACATATCAAGGAATCGAATCGGACTGATTGTGGCTCAAGGAAGAAGGAATGAAAGAGGAAGATCAGGGGAGTAGTTGGTGTCTGGATCGAAGATAGAAGATCGGATTGAAAGATCACCTCGAGAAGGAAACAACAGAGGTATTAATGGCAATTTGTCAAATGCAAATCTAAAATGAAGGATCACATTTCCCGTATCTAAAAAGCACGAAAATGATGGAGATGAACAGATGGACTTAAAGGAGATCAGATCTTGCAAATCTGATTGGATTTGATTTGCCTCGAGGATGGTGAAGAAACCCTAACCACCTGGATTTTGAATCTGCTTTTTGGCGGGAACTCATTTTATAAGAAAAAGAAACTATGGACAGAGGAGATGATGCTGCTGTGGTGAAGATTGTGAAAAAGGAGGGAAGTCAGAAGAAGGAAACTGGAAGAGAGGTTTCTATCAAGTCACAGTATGAGGTAGCAAACGGACTGGTAAGAGGCTTCTACTGGTAGTTTCTTGATATAGCGATTGTGCTAAATCAGTAAGGTGTGGAAGTGCAGACAACATCCTAGAGTGACATAGTGTGTAGAGAGACTGTGAGTTAATTGATTCAAGTGTTGCAAAATACATTTGCAATAGGGAGCCTTAAATTGCATTTATTTGGTATCTCTATATACATAACCAAGTTGGTGCTTGGTGAAGGAGTTGGTGCCCTAAAAGTGCAAGGGTTGGTGCCCGAAATCTTTGTAAATCTGTGTTTTACTTGTGAGGCTGGATTGGAGCAGTAGTCTTCAGCAGCTTTTCTCACCAATTTTTTCTCATGTTGAGTTTTCCTTGTAAATTTGGTGTTGTGGTTTGACTGTGTGTGCATGGGCTCTTTGGCTTTCTCTCTTATATTACTTGTCTGACTGTTTATAAGATTAAGCATATAATTGATATTCTTAAGATTGTTCAAGAAAGTAATTGACCTAGGAACCACTGATTCACCCCCCCTTCCCAGTGGTATTTTGTGTTCAACACATAGTGTAACTACTCATTCTTCAGGTTATCATCTTGAAGGTCCATGCTGTTGAGAGCCAATCAACGGACCAACAAGGTCCTTGGAGATAGAAGACATTGGGACACCATTAGGGAGTGCTGTTTTAATTTGTTTATTTGATTTATGCCTCAATATAATGTTTCATTGATGTGTGTTAGATGTTTTAATTGATTGATTCACATTCCTAGCATACATTTGGAAAACTGGAAAACATCCATCAAGAAGGGACTATACGATGTGGAATCTATAGAGAAGAAACAAGATGATACTTCCAGCCCTCAAAGAGTACTAGAGCCAATTTGAAGAAGAAATCTCCTAATCAAGAAATACAAGAATTGAAGAAGATAGCCCTCAACATGACACAACTAGAAGCTGAGGCCGTAGAGGCCCTTAAAAACTTGAACTAGGTTTTTTTTTTTGCTATCGTCTCTGTGGTTTTTGGTTTTTTGTTGGTCTTTTGTGGTCTTTTGACTGCTTTTTAAAATGGTTATATCTTTAAGCAACATTTTGTAATACATCTTTGTTAAAGGGTTTCAGGTCCCTTCAAAACTTGTTTGTTCTTTAATATAAAACAACATAAGGGTTTATCATGAAATGTATTCCTAGATGTTAATATGGTAAGTTATCTATTAATTATATGCTTACCCTTACATTACTTAAAGTAGAACATAAATATGTTGTAATACTAGTATTGGGATACACTATGCTTTGAGTATAGTTTACATTACGGGGGTCTTTAATTTGTTTATCACCAAACCAACATCTTAGGGAATCCCCCCTTGATTTTGTAAAGTTAGAAGTGAAAAAGGTCTTACCCACCTCGATTATTGATTCTTAAGGACCCAACCTGAAGGTAAGTTTGTGGTGATCTTCTCAGACTTCACATCATTGACACTTTGAAAGATTATTATACCTTAAAGATTTGGGACTTATGACTCAGATCACCAATAAATCTTTTATTTATTATTTTTATATTAAACTTGTTCTAATTAGATTTTGTGAATGTATCCTTTTATCACCTTAATTATTTTTTTAATATTATATATTTTAATCTTTAATCTAAAAGTAGATAAGAATATGTTTAAAAGAACCCAAAGAACCATTACAATTAAACATAATCTCCTTTAGAATTTTGGAGGGTCTCTCCAAATTTCCCCAACATTGTATTTTAGCTACTAAAATAAAAGAAAACAACAAATTGAAAAAATTGAAATAATAATGCTATACAGCCATCAAAAATCGCCACCGACTCTGACCCACGAGAGAACTCTACAATGCCGTTTTAGTTAATCCATAATATTCTAGTACAAATTGAAGAGTGCTTCTGTTAATCCACACATTTTCTGTAAATTAAGATTTTAAGTTGTGGTGGACGTTAAAAATCTTCTATACTTTTCTAATCAGCGTTACTGGTTTGCGTTAAACTTAGCTCGTCTCACTATTATTATTGGTGATGAGTGTGAAGCATCCATCCTTTTTTTAGTAAACATTAGCAATGAATGTCCAAGCATTGTCTCACTCAAATCCGGGGACAATATGTAATGGATGGAAGCCTTTGAGGCCCGGAACGAAAAACGAACGCAGCAGCTTCCACAAGAGGCTTTCTACCAGGCCTCTTAGAATAAGAATAACAAGGGCAGAAGCAGTCAAAGACTCCTTGAATTTAGAATTACGAGCTTCCGATGCTAACTTGGGATTTGTTGAATTTGAAGCAGTTGGTTCTATTGATGGAACTACGGCGATTAGAACCGAGGAAATTGGACTTATTGCAAATGACCAAAAAACTGAAAATTCTTTTGCTACTAGAAGCCCTGCGAAGAAAAAGAAGAAGAAAGCAGAAGATAAAAATGATTTTACCAGGTTTAAAGTTCAAAACGGTCGAGAGGTAAGATTTATATATTATTTTTTGTACAAAAAGTGGCTGCAATCAATATTTTTATTTATGTTTAATTTTAGAAATCTTGGCGTCTAATTTCGAACAACATTCTTATAAATTTTGTAAATAGATTGATGATGTCCGAATCTACTCTATAATTGGTATACCGCAGTCTTGTTATATATTTATCTGCGGCAGTTGGTTTCATTACCATTCATTAGAGCAGATGCTATTTGACATACGATCTTAATTCAATGTGATATGACATAAATCCAAACTACTGGGCACCAATCTACACACATCTGTTGAGCGCTGAAGATATACATGTTACCTAATCATATGTGTTCTCCAATCAAATCTAGATTATTTATGCTGACAATTGATCCCTACACTGACTTGATCTTGCCCCTAACATGTCAGAGTTAGTGATTTTGAACTTGTGTCATATTGTAATGAGTGCTACAGTACCTTTATAATACAGTTACTCGAAAAAAAGTACGTAGTTTTAAAAATTAAATATAATAAAATGTACTAGTCGCTTCCACAGCTCACATGTAATGATCTCTCATGAAGGAAATCTTGAGTAATTATTGTTTTAATTACTTTGTGGTTGAATAAATTGGAAGTTGTGTGATTGTTAGGAAATTTGGTTCTACATTATAAAATAATATTGCAGCACAAATTAGTTGTGAAGAATGAACAAAAAAAGATAAAACAAAATAATAGAATAACATTCAATAAGACACAGATTAACATGGTAAAACCTTGACGTTATGTCAAGGAAACATCCACCGGGTAAAGCATTGGTATTCTTATTGTTAAGAAGAAAATTTGCAATCTTCATGCAGATGGTATTACAATTGATATGCCTTTAAAGACTACGAAGATACTTATAATATCTTCCAGAAGATAGCCACCATCAAACTTAGATTTTTCTCTTAAGAAAATTATGGATTCTCTGTTAAAGAAAAGGTATATTTTTAAGATAAGATAAAATAAGAAGATAAGTTTTTTGTTTTACATTGTTGTCATAATCCAATAGTTTCCACCTTGACAACAATTTATCTAATAGTAATACTTGCCCATGTCCATTCATCACCTTTTTTTGCAAGCCAAGGGAAGCCAAACTCCACTTTAGCTTCTCTAACATTACTGTTTTTGTAAACATGTCTGCACAATTTTTCGGTGCATGAACTTTGTCAAGAGCTACTCCACTTCCATCCATAACTTGTCTTATGTAATGGTATTTAATTGCTACGTGCTTGGTCTTACTATGATAAGCTGGATTTTTAGCCAAATGGATAGCACTTTGACTATCACAAAATAAAATCATCTTGTCTTACTTTTCCATACTCACCCAATAGATCTGTTAACCAAATTGACTCTTTGCATGCATATGATACAACCATATGCTATGCTTTAGTAGTGGATCAAATAACTGTTCCTTGAAGCTTTGCCAGACAACAGATAGGTAGTCCTGTAAGAGTAAAGACATAACCTGAAGTAGATCTCCTTTTGTCCAAATTACTTGCGAAATTTGAATCAACATAACCACAAGCTGAATCATTGCAACCATTTTAGGTGATACAATAATCACTTGTGCCTCTAAGATACCAAAGCCTCCATTTCATTGCTACCCATGCTCTCTATCTACCAACAATACCAACTGCATGTAAAATATTTGGTCTTGTACGTACCATCACATACATTCCTATTGCATAAGCATAAGGTACATGAGACATATAATCCTTTTTCTTCTTTATTTCTAGGACATAAACTTGAAGAAAGCTTAAAATAGGAAGCCAAAGCTAGTTCACATTTTTCATATTGAATCTTATGAGGATCTTCTCCACATACTTTTGTTGTGATATCCAAAGTTTACCATGTTCCCTGTCTCTATGTATTTCCATGTCAAAAATTTGTTTTGCTACTCTTAGATCCTTCATATCAAGCGTCCTAGCCAATTGAGACTTTAACTCGTTGATCTCAACCATGCTTTTACTTGCTACAATCATATCACCAACATGTAACACCAAGACAATGAATAAACCGTTTTCAAACTTTAAAAGTCAATGCAATGGTCTTACTCAGTTGAAAAATTTTGGCTCACCATGAAGGAATCAAACTTCTTGTACCATTGCTTGGGTGACTGTTTTAGGCCATACAAAGACTTCTTGAATTTGCAAACAAATTTTCTTTTGCAATCTTTAACAAATCCTTTTGGCTTTTCCATATATATCTCCTCATCCAAACCTCCATGTAAAAATTTTGTTTTAAAATCTAGCTGCTCTAACTTAAGATTAAGTAAAGCAATTAGTGCTAATACTAGCTGAATAGAAACAATTTTAATAATGGGTGAAAATTTTTCATCGAAATCACTACCTTCCTTTTGAAAATACCCTTTTGCTACAAGTCTTGCTTTGTACCTTTCAACTTTATCATCAACAGCTTGTAAACCCATTTACAACCATCAAATTTCTTGTCCTTTGGGAGTTCTACTAGGCCCCCTGTTTTATTCTTCTCCAAAGAATCCATTTCTTCTTTCATTACTACTTTCCATTTACAGAAAATATACTTCTTTAACATCCACCACAACTTTAATCCAAAAATATACTTAGATTGCTGAACTTAATAAATAACAACATATGCATCACAACCAAAAACATTTTAGATTTGAGTTGTCACAAGAATGCCCCATCCATAGCTCTTTTGGAATCTTACAGTGTATTGCAACTAATGGTGTCTAATTTACTAGATAGTAAGTTATAGAGATTGCTTCTACCCATAACTCTTGTTGCAACTTGACATTACTAAGCATGCTTCTTGCTCTCTCTTCTACTAGATAGTAAGTTATAGAGATTGCTTCTACCCATAACTCTTGTTGCAACTTGACATTACTAAGCATGCTTCTTGCTCTCTCTAGAAGAGTCCTATTCGTACATTCAAGAACACTATTTTGTTGAGGAGTGTAAACTGTGGTTCTATGCCTTTCAATCTCAGCTTCCTTGCAATAATTTTCAAACAAGATGTGAACTTGCCCCCAATATTTATCTTAAACACTTGATTGACCTGTCAATACTCTTTTCAACCAAAACTCTAAACTGCTTAAACACACTAAACACATCAGCTTTATTTTTAAGAATATATACCCACACTTTTCTAGATTAATCATCTGTAAACGTCACAAAGTATGATGATCCTAAAAAACAATTGTAGGGGATGGTCCCCAAACATCTGAATTAATATAATCTAGAATACCCTTACTTTAACGACTCCCTGTTTTAAACTTTTTTCTACTCTACTTCCCCAAAACACAATACTTGTAGGAATTCAAATTCAAAGATTTTTCAATCTAGAAGTAACTTATGGCTTATCAATACCTTTAGCCCTTTCTTGCTCATATGGTCCAATTTCTGATGTTATAAACAATTAGATTCATCCGCTTCCTCATATACAACTGCTACTTCACTTATTTCAGTTTTCCCTTCTAACTTGTAAAGGTTCCCAATTGTTGTAGTCTGCATTACCACAAAATGCCCTTGGACTTTCACTTTTCCATCTTGACATGTAAATTTATAACATCTAGTATCCAAAATTCCCAAAGAAACTAAATTCTTTTTAAGTTGTAATACATATCTTACCTCTATCAATGTCCTTACAAGACCATCCGGTATTTTAATCTTAATGCTTACTATCTCTATTGACTTACAAGAAATATTGTTTCCCATAAGAACAACACCACCATCAATAGCTTGGTAATGAGAAAAGCAACTTGTATATGGACACATATGATTAAAAGTACTAGAATCTAATAACCATTCCTCATGATATTGTAAGATATTCCAAACAGATAGTACTTCATCGACCATACTTGAACTTGTCTCAATTGGATTTGCTTCCTTTGGGGAGTCATACTCGTTTTCTTTCCTCTTCCAACAATCTTTCTTGAGATGTCTTGATTTATTGCAGTACCAACATTTTCCCTCACCCTTGTTGCATTTTGACTTATATCTAGATGTACCTCTTGAATCCTCCCTTTTTTTAATTGATCGATCCCTTGCTACAATTTCTTTTGCTGTGGAGTTTTCTATATTAGGTTTCCTCCACATCTCTTCGGACAACAAAGTTCTCACAATAGAATCAAATTCAAGGATGTTAGTTGTGTTAAAGCTAACGGAAGTGACCATGTGATTTTACGATTCAGGCAGTATACACAATAACGTGACTACTTTGTCTTCATCTTCGATTTTACACCCATACTAGTTAATTGACACATAAGAGTCTTGAAAACATTTAAATGATTAGCAATTTTGGTACCTTCATTCACAAACTATATAACTGCATTTTCAAATAGATTTTGTTTGTCAAATATTTTGTCATGTAAAGAGTGTCCATTCTACTCCATAAGCCTGTTGTAGTTTCCTATCCAACAATATTGAAAAGAACATCATTTTTTAAACACAACCAAATTGTGCTAAGAGCTCTTGTGTCTATATCCTCCCAATCTTCATCAATCATATTTGCAAGTTTCTTTGAATCGTCTATTAATGCCTTTTGCAATCCTTGTTGCACCAACGAATCACGCATCTTGAGTTTCCACAACCCAAAGTTATTATTCCCATTGAACTTCACCTCTAATTTTGCATTCAAAAGTTTCACCATTTGATGCTGCAAAACAAACACCAAATCCTAACAAAGTTGTTGCAAAATAATTGCTTTGATACCACTTGTTATGGAAATGTGTGTTAGTGTTTTAGCAGCAGAAGATTTCATTATGACTGCGATGGTTTCTTCCTACACTTCAAGAGAAGCTGATGTGTAATGGCTTCCTTAATAACTGTCACCGACCTGCATGTAGGACTTGCGGCTTTGTGGGAGCCTCATGCGTGCTGGTAGCGGTTGCTTTCCTCTTCGCATTTCATCTGATATAAAGATTGTCAATGTGGCTTATGTAACGACATATATGTAACTGCTGATAAGCTTATGGTGTCTTTTGGCCTTCCGTCTACCTCCGACAAGAGATATTTCGAGCCTTGTCTTCTCTGTAAAAGGCATGTTGTTGTTTGTGCTTTAGTGGGGGGTGAAGTTCTCAAGAGGGAGTCTATATTAATATGTGATCATCCATGCTAACTTCAGTGTAGAAGCTTTCAGTTGTTTTGAGATTTTATTGGCTTATAGTGCTGATTGTTAAGTGCTAACAATCTTGCTTAAATCATTGCTTGATTAAGCTTGAGAGCATTGTATCAGATTTGTGTTTTTAATAAAGTTTAATTTTTGGTGTGCTTGGGTTTTTCACCTTCAGGTGGAGGGTTTTCCTAGGATAAAATTCTGTGTATCTTGTTCTTGTAAGATTTTCTAAGTTTCAGATGTTGTGTCTTACCTTTCTTATTCTAACATTAACAATGTGAACCCATAGAATAAAGTAATATTGCAACAAAAATTAGTTGCAAAAAAATAATAGAAAGATATAATAGAATAACAAAATAACATTCAACAAGACATGGATTTGCATGGCAAAATCTTGACAATATGCCAAGAAAACATCCTTACGGCAAAGTATCAATATTCTCATGACTCAAATAAAATTTATAATCTTCACGTAGCTGCTATCACAAATTGATATGCAGTTATGATGCTAGTGCCATACAACCAATTATGGATTTGTACGACCAAAACGAGGACTAGGGCAATAAAAATTTTGTAGACCTGGGGCAAAAGTCTTCGATTTTTGTGATTTGATAGTTGATCTTAGGTTTTGGCCCTTTCAGAAGCAATGGCAGGGTCTATTTTGGTCCAAAGTGCTTCAAAAATTTTGCTACCTTCCAAATTTGGCAACCTCCTCCCAACTCGAAAACCTTGAAGATTAGGCCTCACATGTCCAATTTGGGTGAAACAAAAGGAAAACCCAACTTTTTTTGACTCCTTGAACTCAATGGTAAGCTCAAATTTTCTCCAACACGCTCCAATATGAATCCCCAATGAAAAATCACAAAGAAGAAACCTTAAATCTGGTTTATTTTCAAGCTTTTTTGATTCTCCAGGTCACCATATGGTGCAAGAGAAGAGCATACTCAACTTTACTAAAAACAACCAAGATCTCTCATTTGGCAATAGCTCTACCCTCAAATCTAAGAAGGGTTTTGCATGGTCATGGCTTCGATATCATGTAGGAGCTGAAGATTAGCTCAACACCCGAGACCACTTGCAAAAAACACAAGAAGCCTTCCACAAGAGAGTATGCAAGATATGAGTTTCCTTGATATTAAGATCTATGAGGTATATTACAAAGTGTACATTAGCCTTGTTTATATGGGCTAGGTAAGTGATAGGATTAAACAAGATTATGACATGTGTCTTGATCCTATGTTATGAGACAACTAACTTAAAACAAATATTAGACGACCTAGGGAACAAGTAAATGAGATACATGACCCCATTATAACTGACTTCTAGAAATAATACCTAGGGCCTAAGTAAACTTAAGTATGTGAGTAGGACCTAGTAGTGAGCTAGTTAGGTAAAATACCTTATTCACAGTAACAAAATTTACAATCTTTACAACAACTTTTTGGGTTTTTCACATTCATTCTGAATAAAATGTAATTGCATATCTTTTCATTTTGCCTAAGGTAAAAGGTTAACATGCCCTTATGACACTATGTGAAGGATTTTAAGATTGACGACTTAAAACAAATCATATGTCACACGTTTACATTATTCAATTAAAACAAAGACTGAGCAGAGTTAGTACATGTGGAGTTTGAATAGATTAACGTATAAATATGAATGCTATGTTTAAATACAAGACTCAAAACAAAGCCACAAGCCTCACCGTTGGACTCACTTGTAATACAAAGTTTACATATTCATAGAAGCAGATTGGCTCTTATCACACATAAGGAGACATCTCTGTAAATATTTATAAGCAAGATACACATAATAAATGTCATTGAGTGAACAACTAATTTTGAATAACAATAGTAATATAACATTGAATTCTTGATTATTAGCAACTCTAGCAATATGGAAGCATGATAATTACCACTGATCATCTAAGTGCAAAATGACACTTATTTATATTGTTTACAAACAATTGCATGGAAATAAATTAATTAAACTATCTAGACTTTAACTCTAGCTATGATTGCTTGTATGATGTCAAGCTTTATTACAAATTATCTTGTATGCTAATTCTAATATGCAACTGCCATTTCATCTGATGGTTAAAACTAGAAATATTGCAATTTATATTTTAATACTCATCTCTTACACATGGCTAAATAAAGGACCTAACAATAGCCATCTCCAAGCTCTAAATAGAGGATGTTTAAAATAGCAGAAAACCATGAATAGCAGGTTCTAGCTAAAACTAACAAATTTAGAATATGATCTTCTCTTTAAAAATGGTGACAAGTTATTTTTAGCTGGGCCAAAAGTGGATTTTCCTGAAAGATAACTTTGGATGATTTGAATCAACTGGTTCTTCCCTCTATTATGATGAGGTCTGGCAAAACCCTTTGACAAAACTATGAAATTCTTATCAATTCATCTATCTTGGTGACTCGAATCCCTTTGCTCCTTAAACTTCTTCATTAACAATTTTATCTTCAAGTAACTCTTTACAAGTTAGACTAGTCAAGTAGCAAAAGTACAAACTGTCAGGTTCTTTACAATCATTCCTTTTTTTTAATAAAGTCTGGTAACTTTTTGATGAAGCTTTCAAAATCACTTTGATGCTTTCATGGCAGATCCTTCGAAAATACTTTAAAATTGTGAAAACTTATAGATGTTCCAAATTTGAAGGCTTTTTGTTTGGTTGTATCTCCTTTTGATCTGGAAAGTAGCTGATAGAATTTTGAAGAAATTGATGAAGAGATGATGCTGATATTTATTGTATTCTTCTGTAACTTTGAAAATCTTTCACTATAGCATCCATAATTAGTGAAACCTTTGAAAATCAGACAATAACTATTATTTGCTTATGGTCAGCAAAGATGAATTTGCTTGTGAATTTTGAATGGATGATAACCTCTTTATAAATATTCATTTCTGCTTTCTGACTGATCAACTTAGTGCCCTTAATTTTTTTTTAATTTTTAAATAACAATTATTTATAAAGCCTTCATAAATTAGGCATGTTTTTCCTTGAGCCTCTGCCCTTTTTTTTATTGACAAATATTAGTAAAAGGTGCACCTAGAATAAGGCACACTTTTTAGACTTTATCTGCATTTGGAAAAAGGAAGACAAACTCACATGAAAGCTATGCCTGTCCCAGGATCTATTTCCTTAACTCAGCGGCAGTTTTGAAGGATACAAAATTGAGTAAAAAGTGGCCTTTGCTTTTCCTCATCCATATGGCTTGGACATGCTGACTTAGACAAGTTTTGTCTTTTGCTAAGTGGACTTGTTTTGCTCAGCTGACAGCTGCATTTTCTTTCGTCTTTATTCCCCTTGGCTAATGACTGCCCCCTCTAGCCGCAGGTTTTCTTGAACTCAGAAAGAGGCAAGTCTGACTTTTTAAATAGTGGCAGCTGCCCCTTTTTTTATTATTTTAATTTTTAATATTAAATTTTTCGTAATTAATAATTAATATTATTAACAATTTGACAACAGTAAACTATTAATTAAAATTTATATTTAACAATACTTTTAATTATAAACTAGTAATTAACAATTAATAATTAAAATCAAAATCAGTAGACAACCTACATGATCAATATGACATTTTTGGACTTTGACATGATGACCTCGCCATACAATTGGAAATGACTATTTTTGACTTCGACTTTGACATAAAAATGATTGTGCAACGCAATCAAGTTGTGGATTGGGTATAACAAAGGTTAGATGCATTTAGCATGGAATTTAGTATTGCAATTGAGTCAATCATGGGGAATTGATTTTTTATGTTTTCTTTTTTTAAATGGTAAGTCCTACCTTGCTTGGATTTCTCAAAATGATGCGGCTCTTAATGTGATTTTTATTGTTTCCTTTTATGTTTAGCTCTACATGGATGCCTACTGTAAAAGTTTCATTTGCACATTGCATAATTGGTCTTATTTGAAAATTCTCTGACTTGATTCATAGTATATGGGTCTGGGCTGAATGTTGTGTCAGCTTTCAAAGTGTGACTTGCACATACAGTTTTCTAGCTATGTGTAGTATACCATTATATCATTGGAATTATAAAGGATATTTGAATGGGTAGGGGAGATCCAGCTAAACATGGAATGATCAGCCCTGGTGGATAGTCTGGCACAGATCACCATCATGCTTTGAAAGCATAGTTTCTATCGTCTTTCCATGCCTATGGGCAATGGGGTGACTCATAGGTGCCAAGGGCAAATCTCATGTAATTTGTGAGATGGAGGTAATCCCACAGAGGTTTCAATAAGCTTAAATGACCTCATCTAGATGATATCACGTCACAAGTCTTTCATTACTGAAATCATTTAGTAGGAATGCTAGCTGATGAATTGGGCATAATCCTAGTTATGCACTAGGGATGCATAACACACTTCTTTATAATCTGTATATTCTCCTTGGTGTGATTGCATGTTCAAAGACTGGTTCTATAACGTACCATTTCTACAAATCTTGATTATTACTTAAAATGTTAGCTTTATTTCACCAAAAATAACTACCTATAAGAAGCTGGTGCTGAGCACACTCCACTCACATTCCTCCGACCTTCCAACATGCCGATATATACATAAACACGTGTATTTAGGACTTAGTAGTATGGTAATTAGGTATTTGAGGCATGATGAGAAAGAGCTAGGTTATATTTGCTATGCTCATTGCAGGAAGTTATTTTTGGCTGTGAAATTGGTTGATGGTCTTATTTATTTTTCACCTTTACTTATCTGGGACTTAGTTGTAACCTTAAACAGAAGATGCTTTATGGAGTGAAAAAAGTATATTTGAACTACCATTCTCTTGATATGCTTTATGCCTATTGTTCTCAACGTAACTTAACTCTGATTGTTTTTCTATTCTTCTAGCAATTGAATCTGATTGTCTTCTATATATTTATTTTGCCAAAACATAGTAATCTTTAAATAGTGGCTTGCTATTGTTTACCTTATTTATAAGTATCCCTTTGTGACAATGTCTATGGTAACATCAAATTCATTGGGATGTTTTCACTGGTAAATATTACAGGTTTTTGAAGAGAGAGCATACCTTGTTGGTGTTGAGCGAAATGGAAATAATGCCTTGTTTGGAATTGCAGATTCACTCAACGAATTATCCCAACTAGCTGAAACAGCAGGCTTGAATGTTGTGGGATCTACACATCAAAGGTGTGTTTAATATTATCTTGTCTTATCTGCTAACAATTTTGCTTGTAGTAAATGCTCAATTTTGTGTACATTATCTTGTCTTATTTGGTAACAATTTTGCTTGTAGTAAATACTCAGTTTTGTGTCTTGATTTGGCTCTTTCATTGTAATAACCATCCAAGAATTTTTTTGAGAAATCACATCAATTGAATGTGAACTTACAATGCAATATTGTTCCACTTATTGGTCACCCAGTTCCCAAGATGGGCAAAGTGAGAGCATACAGTGAAAGGATCTACATATCAAATTAATTTGTAGCAGTTGAAAGAGCACTGACGGCAAGCCAACTAATACCATTTATTCAATGGAGTGCATATGCAATACTGGAAATAAACACAAGCTGCTTCCACTTATTCAATTGTGAGCAAATACAAATCCTCCACTTATTTAGTAGGAAACAAAGGGGCACTTCCACTTATTCAGTGGGAAAGCTTATTACAAAATAACCACTTATTCAGTGGGGTAAGTACATCAGCTATATCAGAGTTTAAACCCATAGGCGGTACTACCATCCAATGTTTACAATATAAAATGCGTAGAAATAATAGCTTTTGGTGGTATAACTATCCAGAGCATTACAAGGTTAGTTCATATGCATAGTAAACACCAAAATAAGAAGATTAGCTGCTGATGAAAATAGAAGCTGCTGTAACACTTCAGAATAATCCAAATATCATGAACAAATCATCCAACTATAAAACATTAGCAATATACCTTGATGAATGACGAGGAATATGCTGGTACAAGTCTGATAATGTTCTGTAGATAGGCTTTAACAGGTCTGGGCAGCAAGGAAGACACCCAACTACCTCACCAACACACATCCAACATAGCCAAAGTGATAATAGGCAGAAATGCCTTTTCAAAGCATGCTCAAAATTCACCAAATCATGCTGAGAGGAAAGTATATCAGATTGAAACACTGCCGGTGAAGCTTTGGAAACTCTATAAAGAAGCACACTAACACACCCAACACTCTCAAACTGCATACCACTCAAAGCACTTCTATAAAAATCCTACACACACCAAATGCACTATAAAGCATAGTTCGAAGACTCTGTGAGTACTTTGCAAGACTCACAAAACTCTTGAGAATTTGAGCTGGTTGAGCTGAGTCAATCAGACTCACGCAGAGTCCGGCCGAGTCTTGGAGAGTACTTGGTAGAGTCCTACTCCAAGACTCCTGAGTCTTAGGCTTGGATTCCAGAGTACTGAGCTCAGACTCTTTTGGCACATGATCATAACACACTTAGTGACTGAAATTTCAAATTTTGAGAGTTTGAGGATCATATGACTTGTGTAATATTTGAATTATTGATAGTCAAATTATAATTTTATGTTCTCTAAATGCATTGATTTCTTTTTTGGTGTAATTGTGATTTTTTTTTCTACAATTTTGTCCCAAGTTTTTTGCCAAGTCCGTGTTGAGTCTTGAATCTGAATCAAGATTTTGGGCTGTTGAGTTGAGTTCGAGTCCAATTTTTTCAAACTAAAAGCAGCAAATCTACTATTCATTGTTTCACTGTGAAGCACTCTAACAATCATGTAAATCCCATTATGCCAAATTTTTGTACCAACAAGAGTTCTGTGACTCACCATGACTCGCCAAAACTCGGCGAGTCACGGGCCGAGTGACCCTCGGCGAGTCCTAGGTGGCCCGGACCTAGACTCGCCGAGTTTTGGCCAAGTCACATGACTCTCGGCTCGGACTTGGCGAGTCCCGAGTTCATGACTTGGCCGGCAGAAAATACTGAAAAAGTAAAAACACGTTAAACAATGGTTTTACTTGCTTTTTTTTTTCATTTATATTTGATTCTAAGTTGTAAAAGGCATCTCATTTCATTCTATTGAAAAAATCGGAGGAGAAGAGTGAGTTGTGAGGAAAAAGAAGAGAACATAGTAGGGCAACCAGCAAAGGAGGAGTAAAATTTCTTCAACAAATCACATTGGGGCAGTGTAATACTTGCATTTGGTGCATCAAAAGCTTGTTAGAGAGGATTGGAATATGTTTGAGCACAATTGGAGTATGTTTGAGCACATACACTCCAAGAGGCGCAATAGACTGTCTGTGGAGAGGTTGAATGATCTAGTCTTTGTTCATTACAACCTCCGTCTTAGACAGAAACAGGTTATGGACCATGACAACACCCCGATCATGCTAGAGGAAGTTGATCTAGAATCTGAGTGGATCAGTGAGGCTATAGATCCTATCTTTAGTGATGAGGACTTAGATTGGATCGACCAGGTAGATAGAGAGGCTGAGGTTGTGTTGTGATGTATTCACACATCGCCCCATTTCAAATGGGGACCCCTACCTTTTTGCTTTCTAGGGTTTTGTTTCTAGGTCTTTTAGGGTTTTGTCTATTAGCCTTTGCATGCTGAGTGTTGCCAGGGGGATCACTCAGATGGCAGGCTCTGCTTGAGCCAAGGTGAGTTAGTGGATGCTCCGGGTTAGGATCATCTTTGAAAGTCTTCCTTAGGACAAAGTTTTTCTCTTGTTGCTAATTGTGTCTTGTTTGAGTTTGAGGAGGAAGCTTGGTGAGTGAGTATCATCTTTGAAGGTCTGAGTTAAGTCAAATTGGTGAGTGATGAAGTCTGGAATGTCATCTTGATCTTCAAATGTCTTGAAATTTGGCTGTCTAGAATGTCATCCTGATCCTAAAATTTGACTAAGTCTAAAAAATTGAAGAATCCTCCAAAAACTAGATTTTGCATTATAACTCCTGGAGGTCCGAAACCACTCTCAAACATCCTGACAGTATATATGGAATATAAATTAAAGTATAAGTGACATTTCCTTTCTCACTTATACTTAAATGTTATATTCCATATATGAATCTTGACGGAGAGACTAAAATGTCAAATTTCGCTCCTGACCCTTCCAAAGGGTCTAGAGCGAAATTTCACAAAGGACCTAAATTCTTCACCTAAATCATTGAATGGTTGAGAAAATTTGCAAGGATATGGAAGGAAATGGATCTAGGATCAAGTCTATGACAAAGTCAAGTCAATTTGAAGGTGAATTGAGCCTAGAATAGGAATTTCGCTCCTGACCCTTCCAAAGGGTCTAGAGCGAATTCCTCTATAAAACACTCCACCTTGACCCAAACTTAGAACTAACTCATTCCTAGGCATTATTGAGGGAGAAACACTTATTTGGAGTGAAGAAATGTGAAAATGGAGTCAGGATTATAGCCTAAGGTGAATTTCGCTCTTGACCCTTCCAAAGGGTCCAGAGCGAAATTTATGTAAAACCCTTTTTCTTTCACAAAACCTTGAGCTATACGTCAACTTGAAGATAAAATTTGCATGATCATGATGGAAGGAAGCCTAACAAAGTGTGTCCAAGGCATGAAAAGAAGAAAGGAAGTAAGAAATTAGCTCAAAATGAGAATTTCGCTCTTGACGCTTCCGAAGGGTCTAGAGCGAAATCTTCATTTAACCCTCTATCTTGCCTAGGACATTGGAAAGACCTTGTTTTGAACTAAGTAGGTGGCAAATTCACTTGAATGTGGCGAGAGGAAGGTGAGTTTGATCAATTTTAAGATGGATTGGATGAAAGAGGTGTGAAATCAACCAAGATTGTGAATTTTGCTCCTGACCCTTCCAAAGGGTCCAGAGCGAAATTCTTAGAAGAAAGATTTTTATTCCTTGTTTGCACTGAAAGCCTTGTTCCTTGGGCATGGTGGGGGTAGATTGATATGTTCTTACCTTCGAAAGTGATTGAAAGCTTTGAAAAGTGAGGATTTTCTCCAAGATTGTGAATTTTGCTCCTAACCCTTCAAAGGGTCCAGAGCGAATTCTTCATAAGCCTCATTTGCTTCCTTGTTTAGACTACCAACCTTGTTCCTTGGGCGTATTTGGAAGGGAAGTGATGTGTCCTTGCCTTTTGAGATGGATTGGGGTTGAAAAAAATGAAGAAATGAGCTCAAAACATGAATTTCGCTCCTGACCCTTCCAGAGGGTCCAGAGCGAAATTCCCAAAATCACCTAGTTTGCCCATGATGAAGGTCAAGGTATGAATTACCAGGTCTTGGTGGAGAGAAGGCTAGTGTATGTTTGCCTTGGAAAGCATTTTGGAGTAGAGAAATGATAGAATTTGTCCTAGAATGTGAATTTCGCTCCTGACCCTTCCAAAGGGTCCAATGTGAAATTTTTGAAACCTCTATTTTGCTCCAATTTTGCATCAAACCTAGTGTTGATTGAGATTAAGGGCATCCTTAGGTATGCATTTGAGCAAGTATGGTCACAAAATGAGAAGAATTTGAGCCAAGAATGCAAATTTCGCTCCTAACCCTTCCAAAGGGTCCAGAGCGAAATTCTAAATAGGTCCTGTCCTTGGTCTATGTCCAGAGCGAAATTCCCTATAGGTCCTGTCCTTGGCCTAGGTCCAGAGCGAAATTCTCTATAGGTCCTGTCCTTGGCCTAGGTCCAAAGCGAAATCCTTTTTTTGGTCTTTTTGGGGGTCAAATCAATGATGTCTTCAGGAGAAAGCGATTCAAAGGTCAAGAGAAGTTCAAGGCAAGGAGATGATGAAATTTGAGCTAAAATGCAAATTTCGCTCCTGACCCTTCCAAAGGGTCCAAAGCGAAATTCTTATAGGGCCTGTCCCTGGGGAGGATCTTGAGCGAATTTCATTGTAATGCCTTTTTGTTGATGATTTAAGGTAGAAAATGCTATGTGAGATAAATATATCATGTGTACTTAATCATCTTTTGGTTTGTTTTGCAGGTGGAAGAAAATAGGGCCAAGACAAAAACGACCTATTCTAAGCTCATCACCATCAAGGACGTCCCAGATGCATAAAGGAGGACTCAAGGTGTTTTGAAGCATTGGAAGACTCCAAGTGTTCGAGGAGCTGCAAGCTAGCCTCAAGACCTCATTCTACCACATGAAGAAACCACATGATGACAGAGAAGAATGACACTTCAAGGCGAGGTATGCTACCAGAGAAAGAACACTTGACAATGAGGAAGCCTCATCAAGCATATCAGAGTCAAGGAGGTACACCATTCATCGCATCAAAAGACAGAAAAGAGGTCAACCAAGACACAGACGTCAGACAAGGTGGCATCCTAGTCACTTTTCCTCCAGTTGGATTGGTCCACCTCAGCATGTCCAGATTCAATGTACCTGACTCATTGGGGATGGCACAAACTTCAAGGCACCTACCCCTGTTTCCTATTGGTTCTCAAATATTCAATGTAATTTTCTCATTGGCTAGGGAAGTTTGTTATAACAAACCCTAATTAGGGTTTTCATCCTATAATCCTAGCCATCGATTCTAAGTCAATCAGAGCCATCTGTTTGTAGAGGGTTCTCTATATAAAGCCCTGGCTCCTCATTTGTAAAGGGTTAATAGTTAATAGTCAGAGAATAGTTAGGAGTTAGCAAAAGAGAGATAGTCAATAATTAGTAGCTCAATAGTAGATAGCATTTTAGAGTAGAGTAGAAAGAGAAGGCAAAGATTGTTGCCAAGAGATTGTTGCAAAAGACATGTAAACTTCATTGAAGGAATGGTGAATTCTATGTGTCGATTCTACAATTTGCATGGTCTCTATACTTCTCAAATTTAATTTCATGTTATTAGATGAATGGAAGGAATTTGTATGAGTAGAGTAGAAAGAGAAGGCAAAGATTGTTGCCAAGAGATTGTTGCAAAAGACATGTAAACTTCATTGAAGGAATGGTGAATTCTATGTGTCGATTCTACAATTTGCATGGTCTCTATGCTTCTCAAATTTAATTTCATGTTATTAGATGAATGGAAGGAATTTGTATGATCAATGGTGAAATTTGTATATCCATACTACTAGCAGTTTGTTGATTGCAAACTTGCCTTGCATAGTCAATTGGAATCATTCAACTTAAGCTTAACTTCAATTATCGCTTCTTCATTGATATGCATCAACCTGACGGTGTCTATGCTTGTAGCGGTGATCTGAACATCATAAAGCCTTCCTTAGAAGTTCGCACTAACCTTGTGGAGATGATCCTAGCATGTCAAAGAAAGACTTAGTTAAAGTTTCATCAAAGGCCATCCATCGCTCCTACATTCTTAGTGTTAGAATTAGACCCTTATCCAATCCTTATCCTTTTAAAAAAATCAAGGATCAGTAAAGACCCACGTTCCAGTGATATCCAAAGAAAATCAGACGCTCAGGTCATCGAATGTAAGTCCCCTTGTGATTCCAGCAAAATCACATCATACCACAAGAGCTTATCCACACGTAGAGAACCTACAATCAGAACCTTGGAGCTACTCCGATTGATCCTTCCGCGAGATCTTCAGCATTCGGGGAAGCTTTATTCAAGAGAGGGTAAGGTACCTTTAGGTATTTTATTCTGTGTTTGGTCGTGTACAAAAGACACATCAACAGGTTGTAGCCATGGCAGAGGAGGAGGTTAGAGTGCGAGTAGAGCTAGAGCCAGAGCTAGAGCTAGACATAGCTGATGTTGGTGAGGGTAGAATGGAGTCACGGGCAGAGTGTATGGCTGCTGACGCATCCAGGACCTACCTTAGACGCCTTCGTAGAAAGGACCCAGGCTCCTCTGAGCCATAGACTTGTAGTTGTTTTACTTTTGATATATGTGTGGAATTGGAACATTTGAATTTTGTTGTCATGGATTTCATATTCCATGAGTTATGTAATATTTTTACATTTGACACTATTTATATATCTATGGTTATTGGTTGCTATTTCCTTTAGCTACAATTTGCGTTTATACTAATGTGATCGATGTATACTTGTGTATGTGATCAAATTAACTTTTATTTGATGATGTTATTGTGTATTTAAGGTTTGTTTAATAAAGGGTGCATGAAACAAGTTTTAAATCCTTAAAAATCGCTAAATTTCTTGGGTTTTTCACTTTGCTAAGTCCTGGCTAATCCCGAGTCGAGTCACCCTTGCCGAGTCCGTGCCAAGTCCGAGTCCCATTTCTATGGTATCAACATATAAATTGTGGGCAAAAGAATGAACATATCTCATCGAGTCTCAATCACAATTTATCTAAGTTGCCGAGCTCATCCATATTGGGCTCTTGACGCGAATCGGGTTCGCTTGGGTTTGGGTTCGTGCTGGGTTTGCCCAAGTCTGGCCAAGGTTCATCCCAGGGACCCTGGGTTCGTACAACAAACCCAGTGTCCCTGGGATGAACCCTGGCTTGACCTAGGCAAACCCAAGCGTAGATCTGGGCGACCTCAGGCATGGGGCTAGGTCAAGTCACCAAAAAGTGACTTTAAACATTAAAAAATTATTTTTTTACCTTTTTGTAGCAAAAAACCCTAATCTGGCCCTTGCTAAATACATTTGGAATTCTGAACTATCAATTGAAATGGCATTTGGCATTGATCAATGATGAAGCAGCATACTATTAAATGTATTTACTCTCTCTCTCTCTCTATATATATATATATATATATGTACGGACAAACCCAACCCATGAACCCAAAAGGCAAATTTTTTTTTCCCAAACCCATCAACTAGGTTCGTGTCGTCAAACCCGCTCCTGAACCCGAACCAGTAAATTAGCAATTTATCCATCTCAAAGTCAACATTGTTGGCAAACATTTGGATTGTTTCTCATGGAATTTGATGATTTTCATCAATTATGTATAATCAATTACACAAACCTTTTCAAAATGAAGTTAGCAATTGTCTTCTCCAGCAAAAAAGAAATCAGCTTGAATACATGCTAAGAACAACTGATTATGGTTATGAACCACATGCACTACCTCCCAAATGTTATCAATGTTGGTTGATATAATCATCCCTTTCAACAACGACTTACAAACATTTTCTCTTGAATTTATGATGTCAAGCTGAACATAATTACAACTGTTTGAGATTGAAAACCATAACTCACTAGCTGATTTTTCTAAAATTAGCAATCTTAAAATAGGATAGCATTTTCAAAAATGAATTATTTTCATTTACATAGATAATGGAAGCATTACTCTCCAAGTACGAACCCTCACCCACTAAAAGGTAGTACTAAATGCGGACAGAAAGGGGGGAAGAACACAATAAACCAGGGCAGAAAAAAAGAATAGGAATTTCAAGCATACAAAAAACACAGTGAATGAAAGCCAGTAAAAAAAAGAGCAATGGAACCATAGACATAGGATGATACTAGAGGGTTAGGGATATGAAACCTCAACAGAGGAGGGCCATCAACCTTCTCCTAGTTGCAGAGGCTCCTCTTAGATGCAAAACTTTTTGTCGATATTCTAAATTGATTGAGTTTCTTGGATGATTGATTCATGAATTGATTTGCCGATTCCAATATGAATTGATGATTGATGATGATTTGATTGCTTGTTTGTCTACTTTGTTGATTGATATAAATTATTGGATTTCTTGATGCATTGATGAGTGATGATGTATTAATGTTTTCTTGGAATTATCTCCATATATATATATATCTTTATAGAAGAGTCACACTCTTTCTCTCACTATCACTACTCTTGAAAACATAATTTTATTTACTTGCAAAGTCACATAATGTTCTATTCCGAAATGATTGATTGAATGCTTGTTTTCCTTTATGCATTGATTATTTATTCCATGATTCTCTCAATGAAATGATATGCCCTTTATATCCTTTTCTTGAAGGAGTCACCACCCTTCACAAGAAGTGAGTCACCCAAGAATTGAGTCATCTCTCTTCATTGCTGCCTTTGAGAATAATAATTTATTTCCAAATTGATGGATTGCTTCCTTCATTCCCAATTGATGGTTAATTCAATGATGATGACAAATGGATGCCCTTTTCAAATGAAATGATCTCCCTTTTATATCTCATATTAGAGGGAATCACAACCCTTCATTTCATGCCTTATCCTTCATTAAACTTAATTAAATTTTTATATTATATTATATTTTAATTTATTATTAAATCCCATTTCAAAAAGGGGACATTACAAAAGTCTATCCTTTTGTATGTATGTGAAAGGGACTTTAAAGCATGTGAGATTAGAGAGGTATGTGGCACTTAGGTAGCACATGGAAACGATTCACCCTATTCATGACACAGAAATCAGAAGTTCTTTCTCTCAGAATTTACACCTTATGATAGTGATGAAGGGGTAATAGAAGGAAATGAAAATGAAAATGATGTCCTCATTTCTCCTTGACAATTTATATGGTCAAATCCATAGATGCCATTGTTGCAGCTATTTTAGATGTTAGATGCAGTAGTTCAATTGCCCAACTACTCATAAATGTGAACCGGAGGCATTGTGTATATGAACAATTGTGTTTCATTTTCGTTTTGTGTTGGTGTTGGAAATAAGCCACACCTGGACCGACGATGGACTAGTCCAAGAGGGGCTAGTAGCTCAGTGGTAGAGCACTCCAACAGTGTATGGAAGGTCCTAGGTTCGAGTCCTAGTTGGTTCATGTCTCAACATGGTATTAGAGCCAGGTTCCTTCTATAAAGCCTAACCGCTTGAAGGTACATCCTGTCTTCAGAGGGAGTCTGACATATCGTCAGAAGTAACCTTGGACGAAGAGGTTAGAAGATTGATTTCAGCTTTAGAGGGAGCTTGTGGAAGCCTTACATTTCAACTTCAGAGGGAGCTTGGCATTTTAGCTTCAGAGGGAGCTTGTCATTTCAGTTTCAGAGAGAGCCTGACATTTCAGCTTCAGAGGGAGCCATGTCATCATGAAAATTTAGTTAATGCATTTTTCTCTGTGATGGAGAAATTTGAGGTGAAATCCCTTGTTAATGAGTTCTTCTATGCGAGAGAAGTTCGAAGTGAAATCCCTTGTTAACGAGTTCTTCTCTGCGAGAGAAGTTCCAGGTGAAATCCCTTGTTAATGAGTTCTTCTCTGTGAGAGAAGTTCGAGGTGAAATCCCTTGGTTAACAAGTTCTTCTCTGAGAGAGAAGTTCGAGGTGAAATCCCTTGTTCCACCCTTTGGGAGTAGCTATGGTGGATCCATCCTCTGGGATTAGCCATGGTGGAAGTCATGTGTGTGACTTCATGATTTATTTTCTGTTTTTCTGATTCACCTTCTAGGAGTAGCTATGGTGAATATTGTTATGTTGAGATAACATTTTTTATTTGAGAAAATTTGTGATGAGATTTTTTTTGTTGACATTCTTTTGGTTGCAGCTATGTGTACTTGTCATGTGATGACATTTTGAAGATCTTTCTCTTGCTAAGAGGGAGTGTTGAAGATTTATATCTAACTCCTACCTCTCCACCATGGGGTCTCTTCACTTCTCTGCCGGTGACTCTTCATGTCTATGTGGCTGATGGTGTAGTTGTGGCTTTTAGTGACTCTTCATGTCCATATGACTGTTGGTGAAGATGTAACTGTTGGTGTCTTTTCTTCTTCCTTCGATTCTTTATATTCATTGCTCTTCTCCAATACTCCACCACCATTTCAGCTCTCCCTTTATGAAGATAGGAATCTCTAAGCGTATCCCAACTCAATCCTATTTGGCTTGCCTGTGTCGTGGGATGTTGTCTGCTTTCCTTACGGATCTCCTACTCTTTCTACACTCAAGTCAGAATTTACTATCAAACCGGCCCACGCCTCAGGATTCTTCGATACGATAGAATCCTCATCTTGATCGACTGCATATTTAGATAAAAATCTACTTCTGTATTCACTTCTCTAAACTTTGTATCCTGGGTTTGAGTCCTAGCCGGTCCATGTCTCAACATTTTGGACTTTTGATTACACCAATTTTTTTTTTTAAAACCAACTTATTTCTCAAAGTATCCCCCTCCCAAAATATTCTAAAATGGGTAAAAATGATTTCCTAAAATGAATTTTTCCTCCCTCACCATTTTGATTCACCCAGATAATATTTGGAGATCATTGTTAAAGTCACCTCAAAAAATCAAAATAGCCTACATGTTAATATTTAAACAAATACCCAATAAAATTCTAGACTCAACCTAAAAATTGTTTGAAAACCCTAAAGAAAATCTCAAATAAATTTTTTTTCATAGAAAGGCATACTATAGTGGTAGGGTATCTAACAAGTCAATTTTATAGCAGAGGAGTGGGACGAAGATCTTTTTTAGGTATGGTGAGTGTAGAGGTCAAAAAATGACTCACGAGAATCCTTGCTTACCACTAATCTTCCAATTCTTGTAGATTTGAAAGCATTATAGTGAGGCCAATTTTGAAACTTGAAGCTGAAAGAAATAGGGTGGGAAAGTGCAAAACAAACCATGCCTTGATTTATTTTAAGGTTTGAAATCCTTGCTGCTGCAAATTTATTAATGCTTTGAAGTGTTATCATCCACAACGATCATAGCTTTTGCCTTAAATGTGTTGTGTCACTTGCAAGGATTTTTTTTAATTGCTTCATTGGCCTTTTTAAAGTGCTCATCTTCACATGTGTTAGTGGAAATATAGTAGGCTTTGCACTTTTTAATTGGCCATCTGTGTTGCCATTCTGCTTTTTGGGTCCTTGTTTTGCAATGATTTGGACTTTAGATTGATGGATTTTTGAGGTTCTTACCTATTATAACTTCGCTAACTTTTGGGTATGTGTAGGGGAAAAAGTGAGACTAAGTATGGAAACCCTAATCCCACTCTCATACACACTCATGGAATACGAAAGAGCCTAGGGAGGTAACGCACGTCGGCTACTTCTTTTGAGAAAGAGAGAGCTGTGGATTATCACTTAGGTTTTCTATTCATTTGCTGTAAATGAGAGAGAGGAATGATGCACAATGCAATCAAACCTAGAAAGCAAGCAAGCAAACCCTAATCTGAGAATGCAGATCAAAGAACAACTGATACACTGCTGAAAAGTACAGATCAGAAGGCAAAATCAGAGGTGCACCCGTGTCTGAAATCTGAGCAGAAATGTCCGGGACCAGGGTGCCACACCACTGTCCTGATTCTGCAATTCTGGAGCTGAAACTGACAAGAGGGATTTTGAGACCTGCAAAGTGCTGTTCTGCCAAGTCCTGCTGATAGAGGGCAGGACCATGGCTCCACGCCACTGTCCTAGGTAGGACTAGGGCGCCACGCCCCTGTCCTTGGGGTTTCTGCCAAGATCTGCAACCCAAAATTGTCCCTGTGTGCTCTTCCGGTCTCAAAACTTCCAGCGACGCTCGGATCCGAACCTGTACCTGAAGCTAAAAAAGAGGGTTTGGGGTGGCTATATAGGATTTTGCCTTAGTCAAACCCCCGTGTTGGTGATTTCCACCTCCATGAATAGCCGATAATGTATTGAAAATGTGTGTGAAAGAACCTTGTGTGCGTGCAAGATCCTAAGAATGAAAGTAAACAACCTAGAGCAACCCTAAAGAGTAAACCCTAATTGCTTATAATTGACAAAGTAAATGCTCTAAATCCACAATGCAAAGTGATCTAAAGCATGAATGTGAATCAAAATGAAGCTTATGCAAAGACATGAAAACAACATGAAACCATACCCAACCCCAAGGGAGAGGTACAAGCCAATCGTCAGTTGGTGATCTCCTATTGTTCTTCTACATCTTCAAAAGCCCCCAATTGATAAAATGATGCTTGATGAATGTTTGATGGATGAATGTTGAATGTTGTTGAAGACTTCAAAGATCTACTTTTTCGTTGCAAAGAAGGCTCTAATACTCCAAAAACCTGCTCTTAGATCCTTAGAAGAAGACCCCTTCAAATGAAATAAGAGAGCTCTTAAGTATGAAACCCTAGCTCTTAATTTCATGTTTAGGCTGACATAGGATTTGAATTTCTCGCTGATATTTTGGGGTTAAGTATTATTATATCATAGGATTGTGCTCTCGAAATCTCGGGGAAAAAGCCGCGGACCATGTGCATTCCCGCCACGGTCCGACCAACTTTTCACCAAATTTTCAGGGCCATTAGATATGTGATGATATTAGAGCGCATCCCAAAGTTACAACTGATTTCGAGATGTTTTGATATGCGAAATCGGGCCTAAACGGTCAAAATAAGACAATCAGGGTTTATGATTAAACGATTCATTGGAGGAATAAGATGAAAAGAGGCACACTTAGGGTAAAGGGCCCAACTTTATAATATGTAAAGTGATGAGACATGACCTTAGATTTAATTAAACTAATTAATTAAAGGCTTAAAGGGGAATTAGAAATGCAAGATGCAAGACACACTAAGGCGGGTGCTAACCTAAGCGTGAAATTGTACCAGCCTAGCAAGGGTGTACAATTTATGACACTACAGGGTATTTCTTGTGTACTACTGTGTGCCCTTGGTTTGGGATGCCAAGTTTGACTTTATATCAGAGTTACAAGAATTTGCCAAAATTTCCAATTCCCGAGGCAAGTCCATTAGCCTCAAGAATTGGACTCACCGAGTCTAACCAAGGCTAACAGAGTCTTAGCAGACTTGTCGAGTTTGCAAGAATTGCCGATTCTAGCCGATTCTTGAGCCCCAAAATTTGTTGTCCCAACAACATGAAAAAGTCACAAAAAAAAATAAAAAATAATGAGTTTAAGTGAAAAGTTAAACACTTATATTTGTTTCCCCAACCCCTAAAAGGCATTTTTATTGTTTTCAAGCACAAGGAGAGAAAAACGATGCTTTGATAAAAAATAGTATACCATTGAAGAAAAAACCAATAGGTTGATTGAAGACAAAATATTGATTGAAGATCATTTGGGCAGGTTAGTAGCTTGTATTGACATATTTAGAGGATCTCAAAAAGGATTTGGAGGAGGCCACTAATTTGGAGCTGCATTTCTTCATTTTTTGAGCAAATTTGAAGAGGTAAGTTAATATTTTTTAAAATTTTCTTTTTTAAATTTCAAAGTTTCAAACTTCCATTTTTTGGTACATTTGCTTTATTTTATTTCATTTTAGGTTAATGAGAATTGGACTCACCGAGTCTAACCAAGGCTAGCAGAGTCTCAGCAGACTCGTCGAGTTTGCAAGAATTCCCGATTCCAGCCGATTCTTGAGCCCCAAAATTTGCCGTCCTAGCACCATGAAAAAGTCACAAAAAAAATAAAAAAATAACGAGTTTAAGTGAAAAGTTAAACACTTATATTTGTTTCCCCAACCCCTAAAAGGTATTTTTATTGTTTTCAAGCACAAGGAGAGAAAAACAATGCTTTGATAAAAAATAGTATAACATTGAAGAAAAAACCAGAAGGTTGATTGAAGACAAAATATTGATTGAAGATCATTTGGGCAGGTTAGTAGCTTGTATTGACATATTTAGAGGATCTCAAAAAGGATTTGGAGGAGGCCACTACTAATTTGGAGTTGCATTTCTTCATTTTTGGAGCAAATTTGAGGAGGTAAGTTAATATTTTTTAATTTTTAAATTTTAAAGTTTCAAACTTCCATTTTTTGGTACATTTGTTTTATTTTATTTCATTTTAGGTTAATGGGATAAAAAAATACTAGCTATCAAATAATCAAACCCTAGCTATTTTTTTCCCTTTATTCTTTTAACTGAAAACCCTAATTGTTCTTGTTTTTTCTTATTTTATAAATTTTAATTCAATTAAAAAGTCTAAATGCTAACTTTTTATCATTTATAATTTATTGCAGCTTACCATTCATTTATAGATCCAAAATTTGAAGTATAATGTCCACCCTAGTTAGAAAGGATCTTGATTGGAAACATGCCTTTCGTGGTACAAAAAAGGTGAAATAACATGTATATATTGCAAAACAAAATACAATGGGGGAGGTATTCATCGGTTGAAGTGTCATCTTTCGCAAATACCATTGCATGATGCTAAACCTTGGATGCTAGCATCCATTGATGTTGTACGTGAAGTACAAATGGAAATAGAGGCCTTTGAAGAGAAAAAAAGAATTAAAAAGGAAGCAAAGGGAGGAAATGCCAAACATTGGTGGGGAGACCTCTTCAATTCCTCCATTTCTTAGATCCATGAGTAGTGGTAGTGGTAGTATGAGTGTGAGAGTTGGGCCTCAAAATTGTAAAAATAAATCCCAAGTAGATTCTTTTTTTGTTCCACATATGACTCTAGATTCTCATCCATCACTTGAGAGCATGGATTGGAATAAGGAGAAGCATTTCGTTGCAAAAAATGCAATTGGATATTTTTGGTTCTACGGCGACATTCCATTCCATGCAGCTAGGTAATCACTATTATTTTTGTTTTAAAATACATAATTTGATTTCTATGTCTAATGATTTTTTTGTTTTTAAGACTTAAGAGTATGTAGCATTTAAGATTTTAATTTTTAAAGCTAATAACTTATTTTGTTTATATAATTATTTTTAGGTCTCCTTATTGGCAAAACATGGTAGACACCATTACTGTTTGTGGTGCGAGGTTCATCGCCCTTAATGATGAGGAGATAAAAGGTGACATTTTGTATCAAAAGGTGGCTGATGTCAAAGTCACAATTGATAAGCAACATGATATATGGATGAGGAAGGGTTGCACCATCATGACTGATGGTTGGACCTGTTGACGTGCATTTTCTGACCAAACACAAAATAAAGTTTCCCAACGGTCACCTTATCCTCTCTTGATCAAAATCATGCATATGCTAAGATTGCAGGAAGATCATACAATGAGTCCAAGGTTCCAACTGCGTACTAGTGACTTTTTTATGGATATAGGCTTGTTTGGCTTTGATGTTTGCTGGTAATCCAAGGGGACTTACGTTTGGATCATTCTTTCACTTCTTTGCTATGGTTGGAACTTCATCATCGGATATAGCAATTCTGTGATGCATCTACTTTGAATGAACTAAACTGAAATGAACTGAAATTAAAGGGGAAATGATGATGATGATGAATGCTTTTAATGACATCCACAAGGCCAAACAGCCTATGGGACCCATAGATAGCTAGCAAAGAAGGCATGCAAAGCCCAAACAAATCCAAACTGTTAAACCTCTTTCTCCTTCTCCTTCTGCATCTTGGATCTTCTGTTGTGTAACTTCAAGACTAAGCTAAACCTAAGAACTCGATAGATAGCAATGCATTGGATGAGATCAACCACACTTCACTTCGCCACTAGAAGACAACTACATGAAGTGGGTGCAATTTTCAAAGGTTGTGCTTGAAGGGTTTTAAACCATTGATGAACACCATGAGAGAACAATGTTCATCCCATGATTTAGATAAAGCGCACACATAAAATAGCTCAGTCCAACCTTGCACTATTGATAAAAATCATCTATCAACAAAAGGTATGGGCAAGCAATCTTCACCTTAAAACATTGCAATCAACCTCGTTCATCTAAATGCTTGGAAAATAAAATTCTACTCTATGTGAGGAAGGTGAAACCATGCAAGTTTTGAAAAATAACTTAAGTGAACACCATTAGAGAACAATGCATCACTGTTATTATTTCAATAACTTATTGCGACAATCTCATACAAATCTCCTTTCTTTACAAATGAAGGGGACACCCCCTTATATATGCCTCTAGCCTTGATTATATGCAAACCTTAATTAGGGTTTGACCCAAAAGATTCCACACACATGATACAACAAGGTGGGAATAAATATTAATGACCCATTATGCCCATTTACAATTAACTAAGTTACCGGTTCGGGTTCGAAGAACCCGGTACGCTGGTACGACAAAATTTTGAAAAGGGGTTGGGTTCGTTAGTACAAAAACATGTAATTTTTTTTTTTTTTTATATATATATTTTGATATTTGTGAAGCCTATAAGCATGTATTAAAATTTGCATGTCACATAGCATCATATAAACAACAAAACAAACATAAGCTTGTAATCATAGCATGATGATGATACCATGATAGCATCATATACATCAAGTTTAATATCAAAATGACAAAATATTCAAGTATCATTGTTTCAACTTTCAACAATATAAAGTTTAATCATCAAATGGATCATCTAATTCATCCTCCTCCTCCTCCTCCTCATTGACATTGACATTAGATGAGGCAATGCCACTTGCACTTGCACTATAAGTTGGCTCGATTTCCGAGTCATCAAGTGTCAATGCAAGAAGCTGAGAAGCAGGAGCATCCAAATCAGTATGCTCTGGCTCTATATCCCACATCTTCGTTTCCCCTTAGTCATGTTGTTTGTGTGAAAGAAGACGTAGGCTGGAATGCACATATACTAAATTCTCTGCTCTTTTTGCGCTTTGTTGAGTGGATGAAAGAGTATGTGCTCCAATTTCTTTCTGAAGCAGATGAACTAGCAACCTATGAAGACAAAGTAAACAATTAAAGTTATACATTAATAAAAATAAAATTACTAGCAACCTACGCAGACAAAGTAAACTATAAATAAACTAAAACTTGTAAATTTAAAACTTTAATTAATTAAACTAACTTGTGATAAAACTTTTATAGCGAGGGGTTGTAGGTGTTGGAAGCATGTGCCATGTAAGTACCACCAGTTATGAGCATCCTTCTTGGATCTATGACGAAGTGCATCAACACTTAGACCATTCCCATTTGCGAATTCTATGAACTCATTTGTAACAACATCTCGCAAATCATCATCAGGATATAGTCTAAGAAATGCTGCCTTGTACCCATCAGATACTTCTATATCTCTCCATGGTGGAATCTTTCCTGGTTTATCAAGAAACTGATTGCTATAGTACTTAGGTGTCAAGGCATAGGCAAGAAGATGCAAAGGAGTGGTCATCTTAGCCAAATTTACTCAAATGACTTGCAGACTTGATTAAATTCACCCAAAATACTTGCAAATTGAGGAGACCAAAGAGAGTGCTGCAAAAAGACCCAAAGAACCAAAACCAAAAGACCAAGAGGACCTAAAAAGTAGGGGGTCCCCATTTGCAATGGAGTGATGTGTGAAAACGTCACAGTAGGTTCAACTAAAGAAATAGAACGCTATTGAACTTACTGAGGTAATTTTTATTTAACTAAATCGCTGATTTTTTTCTTTCTCAGGTGGCATAGTGTTCTTGAAGTCAATTGACACTTTAAGAAACACAAAAAATGCTGAGTTTCTTTGTGGGGCCTTGGAGGAAGTTTTGGGCAAGGTGGGTGAGGAGAACGTAGTGCAGATAGTCACAGAAAATGTCACAAATTATGTTGCTGCAGGTAGACTTCTTATGGAGAGGCACCCCACCTTGTTTTGGACCTCTCCTGTTGTTCACTGCCTTGACCTCATATTGGAGGAGCTTAGCGAAATTCCCTTGATCAAAACATGTGTAGAGCATGCAAGAAATATTTGTAAATACATATATAATCATGCTTGGGTCCTCAAATTTCACAAATAAGGAGGAGTTGGCTTGTCCAAGAATCACCTTTTTGACAGGTGTTTTGTGACCACACCAACATAGAATAAAGTTTTCAATGGTCACTCTATCCTCTCTTGAGCAAAGACCCCTTGTAAGCTAAGATTGTAAAGATCTTAGAGGTGACTCCAAGGTTCCTACTGCGAACTGCGACTTTATGTTGGATATGAGCTCATTTGGCTTGATGTTTTGCTGGTAATCCAAGGGGGACTTACATGCAATGAATAAGACTTGAACAAATTTGTATTTCAAGGAAATTTTGTGAATGATTTGGCAATGATAAGTGTTTTTTGGAACTTTTTCTCAATGAAACATGTGGAAAGTAAAATAGGAGAGGGTTTCAAGAGGTTCTAATCAAATCTAAAGAACTCAAAAGACAACAAAGGCTCAGGTGAAATTGACCACACTTTGTTTCACCAACTTCAGACAACTACGTAAAGGGAGGTGCAATCTTCAAAGGTTGTGCGCAAGATTTTCATATCACCAATGAATACCATCAAGATGAACAATATTCATTTGATAATTGAAGTTAAACATACACATTCAAAAAGCTCAGTTTAACCTTGCACTGCAATGCAAGTAGAAATCATCTACTTACAAAAGGTATGAGCAAATGATTTCACCATGAAACATTCACCAAAATCAATGAATCACTCTTATTATCTTGATAGCTTATAGCAATAATTTCTTACAAATTCTCCCTCTTTTACAAATAAAGAGGTGAACCCCTTTTACAGGCCGCAAAATGAAAATGGATGGTCTAGATTACAATGATTTCAACGACTAAGATTTGCCCATGCAAAATCCTAATTAGGGTTTGACCAAGAATGACCATATGTGGCGCAAAGTAGTGGGCATGGTAATATATAAGGAATCACGCCCATTTTGCATTTATGATCCATCACTCCATCAAAGTGCTCACTATGCATTAAATGACCCATCATTCCATCATGCATTCAATAGATTCTCATCCAAAATAGGACGACCATTTCCTCTCTCCTTGACGACAAATACGATGAATCTAGTCATGATGGCCTTGAGCTCTCCTACGGAGACACTTGACACAGTCTCCAATTTATATTCTAACATAGCAGTATCCTTTTCACACTTGGAGAAAAAATTCTCCCATCTCGGCACAGTCCTCTGGGTCTTGCACATTATGCTTGAGAAACAAGGAAACATTCTCCAAATGTCCTCCTGAGAAGGATTCCACAAAGAAGAATTCATGCAGTTTGTCCTCTAGGTTATCCACTGTCAGCTCCTCGTCAGTTAGTCTTTTTGCAAACAATGTATCGATAGTATTGAGGATTTCTTCCTGAACTTTCTTGACCACTGTCCTTAATAGATTTGACTCCATATTAGATCTTTCGAAGAATTCCTTCCCAATACTTACTGCATAGACCACCGAGGGAAGTCATATGCTTCATTTTCTTTGATGACTTCATCTATCAACGCCTGCTTGGGAATCTCCATTAGTGCCTCAAAATGTGTAATAGTCAAGTCTTGATAGATGAATGTATCCTCCCATGAATTGTCCACGCTTTCCAATTTGCCAAGGATAGTCAGGATCCTCTAGTAGAACTGAGCCAAATCTTCAATGAATTTGCAAGCTGTAGTGAAGATGTTCTCTACCCATTCCCTAGAACATTGAGCAATTTTCCTTATTTCTTCAAGTCTATCCACTGTTTCCTTCGGAAGAGAACAGGGAGGAACAAAAGTCTGATCTTCCTCTTTGAACAAACACATTAAGTGTTGTACCTACTCACATAAGGCTTTGTTATTACTCTTCAACTTCCTATTTTTCTCTTCCACTTTCTTCAACCGCTCCTTCAGTGCTAGGGGAGATTTATCAAATTCTTCTATCACTTGTGCCCTGGTAGCACACCCTAGGTCAATTGCTGTAACATCATACTCATCTGAAGTGATCTTGTTTCTATCCTTGTCAACCCTAGGCACAACCACATGCAAGGTCTTGGATCTTATTCATCTCTCGTAACCTTGGAGAATTTCTTCACCACCTTCTTCTCTGTTGGCTTGTTTATTTGGTTCAGAAATTCTTCAATCTCAAGTGTAGGATCCATTTCTTCCTCTGGCTCTTTCCTCATTCTTTCTTTCAGCCAATCTGGAGCGGTTTCTTGCTGATCTTGTATCTCAAGCTGTTCTCGATCCTGTGTTACTTCCTCAAAGGGTCCTAAGTCTCCCATTGTTGTTTCTTTGAAACCATTTTGAACATGCTGTTCTGTATCTGGAGGAAGTTTTTGTTCTTTATTTCTTTTTGGAAGAGGCCTTTAGAAAGCATTGGCATCGAGTATATCCTGTGCCTGTGAAATGTCTTGGTCTTCATCTTGGAGCTAACTTCCTACAACTTCTCCTGTGAAGATACCAACTTCATGTATGCTTGAGGAGCTGTCAGGTGATTGCACTTCTTCTATCCTTTGTCTCTTCTGCTGTGGTTCCTCCCTTAGAACCTCTTGCCTTTTCCTTGTTTTCGAATTCCTGGGGACAGTTTTCTCCTTTCTACGTTCCAGCCCCTTCCCGAGGAATCGCTTCTTCTTTGGCCTGAGCTTTTGATGACCCTTCAGTGGCCTCATCTTGGGATTCCAAGTCTCCCATCAAACTGTAAGTCAAGCGGGTGTTCTTTGCCTTCAACTTATTGATGTGACGACCAACCCAAAGCCTTGTGAATTTCATAATTGGCTGACGTAAGATATTTAGATTATCAATTTTTGAATCTGATCAGTTAGGATCTTGGATTGGCTTATTATTTTCTTTTATAATCTGGGTGAACCGTGTTCCCATCTTCTTCTATAGGATCAAGTACTTGGATGATTTCACATATTCTTATGAACTTAAGAGGCAATTTGCAAAACATTATTTTTTTGATCTCGTAATTGTCCTTGGTGTTAGCTCAATAATCCTCCAACTATATCCTATGCTTGTACCTCATGGCAGCCACCATTCTTATCTTATCATACGGATCGAAATCCGATCTCGCAATATGAGGTGTGAGGTGGTAGAATAGCAGTTCATCCGCTGACTTCTCTGCTGCTGCCAATGATAGGCAAAGTTCATCGTAATCTCCCATGACAATCAGAAATTCGAGCCCGCCTTTCTTTTTCTTCTTCTGAATCTTGTCATAGGCAATTAGTTGTCTTGTTACTTCCAACAACACCATTTTATATGTTGGATATCTTGGGAGCCTATAGGGTTGAGCAGAGAATCCTTGGACTCAGATATAAGTAAATCTTGGAAATTGAATGTACTGGGCTCCATACTTCTTTACCAAATTCCCTGCTTCTTGTGACAACGTTGTGTGAACACCTCCTTGCAAAGATGTGGCAATGTGCATGGTGAAGGTGTCACTTGCTTATACTTATGTGTTATTTCCTTCAGCTAAAATTTGCGTTTATACATATGTTATCAATGTATACTTGTGTATGTGTTCAAAGTAGCTTCCATTTCATGAGATTATTGTGTTTTTAATGTTCATTTATTAAGGGTGCATGAAACAAGTTTTAAAACCTTAAAAATCTTTGAACTTATTGGGTTTTTCAATTTGTCGAGTCTTTGATGAGTTTTTCTCGAGTCTGGGCACTGAGTCCAAGTTTGAGTCCAAAGTCAGTTTACTGAGTCTGAGTCTTGAAACTTTGCTTTATATGTTACATTGGTAGGCTTGTGTATTGGTGTGTGCCTCACCATTGGCATGCCAACATTTCATAACTTACGACAACTTTTGGCTTTCCTCTTGCATTCAAGCTCTTAAACAAATTTTGGCTTTTGTATTGCATATAAGCTCCATTCTTTTTTGTTTGATGCATTGGAAAGTATGCTTTGTTGGCTACACAAGGACACTAAGTAGAGCTTAAAAACACAACATTCATGAACATGAGAGAAGGATTCCATAGTGATTTAGTAGACAATCAATGGTTTATATTGACCTGAAAAACCACTACAAAAGATTTTATATGTGTACTACAAAGTGACAAGAACAACTACAAATACGTTAATGAAAAAATGTAGGTTGCTGGTTCGGGTTCGAAGAACCGGTACGACAAAATTTTGAAAAGGGGTTTGGGTTCGTTAGTACAAAAACATGTAAATTATATATATATATATATATATATATATATGCAGCCTATAAGCATGAATTAAGATTAACATATCACATAGCATCATATAAACAACAAAACCAACATAAACTTGTAATCATAGCATCATGATCATACCATAACAGCATCATATACATCAAGTTTAATATCAAAATGATAAAATATTCAAGTATCATTGTTTCAACTTTCAACAATTTAAAGTTTGATCATCAAATGGATTCTCTAATTCATCACCCTCATTCTCCTCCTCCTCATCATTGACATTGACATTAGATGAATCAATGCCAATGCCAATGCCACTTATACTTGCACTTGCACTTTAAGTTTGCTTGCTATCTGAGTCATCAAATGCAACAAGCTGAGAAGTGAAAGCATCCAAATTAGTATGCTCTGGCTCTTTATCCCACATCTTCGTTTCCCCTTGCTTGTAGTCATGCTGCTTGTGTGAAATGAGCCAAGTTAATGTTTTAAAACTCACTTTTATGGTTATATTTTAATTTTTTATGTGGTGGAATTTAAAAAAAAATTAAATTTTGCAAAAAAAAAAAAACCATTTTTGGGCTGTCAGACCCCTGGGTTCGATCTGGTCTGAACCAGGCCTGTGAATCACGAACCCTGTCCGGACCACAGGTGAACTGAACCAGAACCCCGAACTAGGACTGGACCGGACCAGTACCAGGGGTCTAGGGGGCCGAACCCGGTAACCTAGGAAAAAATGTAAAAGAGTTACATACCTTCACATCTGGTAATAAATATACTGAATTGGTTGAAGATCACTTGGAACGAATCCAAAAAGTGAAATCAGGAAATTAATGCAATGAAGTTAAGGAGTCAAGAGAAAATGTTGTGAAGTTGAGAAAAAAGTTTTTATTGGCTACTTTGAGCCACTGGACTGTCTTATCCACAAGATGTAAGTTTAAAGTTTGGATGGTTTGCTACATTCTCAGGAACACACTTTTATGATTGATCTTTAATTGAGTTTATATTAGTGAAGTCATAGAACATTCTCTGATATCCAAGCAGGCTGTTATTGGTGTACACTTCGATCCTTTTGTGAGATCTTATTGTTGTATGGATCTTTAAAATGAAACTAGTTATAGGTTGTTTTCAAGCACAAGTTATTATTCTAGCCTCTGGTTTCTGAACTCATTTAGTATCATTTTCTAAGAACATTCAACGAATGTTTTCAGCTTGTGTGTGTATCTCTGTCAGTAAACACTTATGTATATTTATGATCTATAATTTCTCTACAAAACATGCTTGGGGAAATTAAATACAATTTTTTCCAACCTATGCTGCAACTAGTTGAATTGATTCAAACGGAAGGGGGTACTAGAGTTTGTTAAAGTAGTAGAATATGCATATAGTGTGTACATTATTTGTTCAATCATAAACAACAGAAAGCGAATGAAACAAACTATATAACACAAGGAGTTTATCCACTTTATAACACATTGATTGCTGTTGTATTTTTCTATATTGATGTATTTTTTTTTGGGTCACATTTGTCGGTAGTTGAATTTGTGTAGTCATTGGTGGTTTAGTCTTCAAGGCTCATTTACAAGGTATTGGTTTGCCACAGTCTCAGGATGCACTTTGATGATTGATCTTTAATTGAGTTTTAATTAGTGAAGCTGGAGAACATGCTCTGATATCCAAGCAGGCTGTTATTGGTGTACACTTTGATCCTTGAGAAATCTTATTGTTGTATGGATCTTTAAAATGAGTCTAGCTATAAGTTTTTTTTCAAGAACAAGTTATTATTCTTTCCTCTGGTTTCTGAACTCATTTAGTATCATTTCTAAGGAAGTCATTCAATAAAGATTGTCTGAGTGTGTGTGTATCTCTGTTGGTAAACACTTTTGTGTATTTGTGATCTATAATTTCTCTCCAAAACATGCTTGTGGAAATTAAATACAGTTTTTCTTCAATCTATGATGCAACTAGTTGAATTAACTCAAATGGCAGTGCCCCTAGAGTGTGTTAAAGCAGTAGAATATGCATGTAGTGTGTACATTACTTGTTCCGTCATAAACAACATGAAGTGAATGAAACAAATTTTATCCTGGAAACCTCAAGGTGGGGAAAACCAGCTGAAAGTGGCAATTGTACATCTTCCTCTTCTTCCCTTGATCAATGAAGTTAATGTGATGAACTCTTATAGCATAGCTCACACTCTCTAGTGTATTCTATCTTCCTAGTGCTGCTTTGGAAAGATTTATCGGAGGCATAGAGTAGTTCCAACTAAGAACAGCTGCCTATATGGCTTCTCGTGATGAAACTGTCATAGCTAGCAATTGATAGAACAAAAATGTTGCTTTCTGCTGGTGTTGGTTTCAAAACTGCAATTTGACAGAGATGAAACTGCCCTTTTACTGTTCACAAAGTCCTATAACTCGTGGAGAACATAATGTTGCAGACAAAATTGAAAATGAGTGCTGTTTTTGAAAGTGTATAGTTTTTGAGAGGAATCAAAATATATTATAATAATGATCTTTTGATGAAGAATAACCTATTGAAACTCATGGCATGGATAGTTCTTTGACTGTGTTCTACTGCATTGGGTTTTCATTTGATAGTCTCAACACTCTTTTATTAGATTATAATTAATTGGTTTTCTTAATAGGTTTATAACTTTATACATTTTCATATGTAGCACATCAATGTTTTTTCTGTGAAAAACTTGTAAATCAAGTTGAACATGATTTCTGTAAGGATTTTGAATTCCTTAGTTATAAGGTAATGGTAATGAGATTTGATATACTATTCATGTCCCGTGCCTTTCTATATTCCTTGCAAAGTTTCCTTCTCATAGCTTCTCTATAGAAAATTCTCTTTGAAATTGTAATGTCCCTTCTTTCTAGTTAGGACCAGTGATCAAAAGTTAGTCTATCAACGAGTCCTCATAGACTAATGAGATGGCTAGAGGACATTTATGATGGTGTTTTCCTCGAGATTCAGGTTCTATTTCAGACTATTTTGGGATTGAACCAGTTTTTGATTGTCACTTTTAGGATGCCAGCTTGAAACTACATTAAACATCATCAGAGAGTGACAAATCTTAGAGAGAGAGAGTGAGGTGCTTCCTTGCCTGGTATCCATGAGGAGAGAGAAAAGAGCAAATTAAAAGAGATATCAAAGTTGATGCATAAAACTTCATAGTTTCCCTTTGGGTCATGTAAAACACATTTATATTATAAAGGTTTCACCTTCCTAAGTTCTTATTCCTAGTGAGAGAGTGAAAGGGGAAGTGAGAGATAAAAAGTTGGTTTAAGTGGAAAAGCATATAACCCAAAGTATGTGCTCTAAAGTGGAATCTTACTATGTGGAAAAAGTAACCATTATTTAAATCATAAAATCTGATTGGAGTGTTAGGGTTCAGCCCTAATCAGGGTGTAGCTTTGGAGACTCATAAAAAGGCAAAAGGTTATATTGGATATTACTGTCTCTTTCTGCTTCCCTTGAGGAGCTTGTGAACCTTAGGGTTTTAGAAGACTTTGGAGATGGAAACCTCGATTGTTGTAGCACATCTGCAGCTGGGAGAGATCAGCCAAGGGTGTGAGGAGGAACTCCATATCAGGGGTTTCCATTGGGCACCAAAGAAAATAAGTTTTGGTTTGCAAATCTGAAGCCACCTCCTTGCTTGTGTGTGTGGTCATACTTCTCGGCTTGGAGGACTTGGTAATATGGTTTTTCGTTCATCTTTGTACAGGGGTTAAATTGGCACATGAGAGGATTTTGTGTGAAGACTTAGCAGTAGTTTTGTAGAATCTTTTGGACCAGTTGAAGAGTTTGTTGGCATTCTACACTCATATGAGAATGGTTGATGTTGTCATTGATGGCAACCAACCGGTATTAGGTCTCTACACACACACCGGCAATAGGGTCAACACCAATACCATCTACCGACACCGGCAGGCATATTCACCAACATCCAGATTACACCGGCAAAGAAGTATACTGGCACTCAGGCCGACATGAGACAAGTTTTGTTTATGTGAATTGTATTGTAAATATAATTATCTTTTGTAAGCCGACTTGGTATATTGTAAAGACTCATATATGTATAGGTCATTTTGTATGGTAGGAAATTTTTGTATGTATGAGGTGATATAGTGGACAGCGAAAGGTTTTGGTTAAGGTATCTGACTGAGCTTAAACCGGTACTGAATCAAGCATTAGAGATGCTATTTTGAGCAGTACATTGTATTGGATTTAATTATCCTTATTGTAGTCAATGAGACTCTTCTTTTGGGCAGTGAGCTCTAGGCTGTTGGCCTTCCTGCATGTGCAGGCCCCTATTGTAAGTAATATTTATTCATATTGGCCAGGGAGTAAATATTGTGGGTCACAAATCCCACCGAGGTTTTTCCCACACCGGGTTTCCTTGTTAAAATATCTTGTGTTATGGTGTGCATTTATGCTGTCTCTGTTACTTCTGTTTATTGCATTATTTTTTGTTTACCGGTACATTGATTTGTTTTGCCAAGTTATAAATAAGTTCAAATATTCTATTCACCGGTTGGACACTGATTCATCCCTCCCCTCTCAGTGTCCTTGGGACTGTCATTACATCTAACAATTGGTATCAGAGCCTAGTCGTCTATTTGCAAAAGCTTAACAGCTTGAGGAAGATTCTGAAACCGGTACAAATGGAGAGTTTGAGAAAACAGTTGGAAGGAGCTCTTGAAGATTTTGATACAGAAAAATTGAAGAATATCAAACTTGAAGATGATTTGAGGATTGCTAAGGAATTCATTAAAGGACTTTAGGAGAACTTGGTTATAGCACAAAACAAGAGAAAGGAACTTCATGAGCAAATGCAAAAACATGATGATGAAAAGGAAACTCTTAGTGATATTGCAGATAAGTTGAGGCAAGAGAACACTAACATGAGGAATGAAATGCAAGATTTAACCATGAGGCTATGTAAGGATCTTGATGATAGAAAGAAGAATGAAGAAGACTTGACTAGGAGACTTAATGATGGAGCAAATGAAAATTTGAGAGTTTGTCATGAGAATGATATGCTAAAGACAGATCTGATTCGCATGCAACATGATAAAGAGGAGCTTGGGAGACAAATTGGCATTCTGGAAAATGAGTTGATCACTGCAAATGAACACAAAGACAAATTCAAGAAAAGTTCAGAAAGACTTGATGACATGATGAAAAGACAAAAACCTGATGGAGATATAATTGGACTTGGATTTGAACATGGAAAAAGTTCTGGGACTGCAAATAATCAAGATCACAGTAAACCGGTAAGACAACCTAATGGTTATAAATTTAATGGGAAATGTTTTAATTGCAACAAGTTTGGTCATAGAGCAAATTAGTGCAGATTTAGAAATAATCAGAATACAAACTTACCCACCGGTCAATGTTCTAAATGCAACACAGTTGGTCATAATTCAAAAAATTGCAGAATGAATGTGAGTTGCTATGTTTGTGGTAGATTTGGGCATTTATCTAATCAATGCAGAACACAAACTGGTCAAGGATATGGAAAGGCTATTCAGAGGAATAATGTAACTTGTTATGCATGTAACAAGATTGGACATATTGCAAAATTTTCTAGGAGCAAGACTATACCGACGAACAATAAAGGATCTAGTGTGAAGGGAAAAGAAAAGGTAAACGAAATAAAGCAAGAATTTTCAAAACAATGGATTAAGAAGGGAGATCAGAAAGTTGATGAAACTATCTCTGCACCGGTAGAATAGAGCAATCCTCCACTGGTAGGAGATTCTTCATCCAACTAAGGAATTATCCTTAGGGGGTATTGCAGCAAGTTGAAAATCATGCATTCTACCCTCGGTTGATGGTAAGAAGATACATTTCTTCTTTACCGACAGATGTGTTAAGTTTTCACTTAATCGACAAGCATTTAATGCGGTTTTTGAAGAACTTTTTGGTTATATAACACCGGAAAACCCTCATTTCGACTCACCAAGCATTCAAACATTCAGAGAGCGCGAAATTGAGCAAAGGCAATCTAAAGGCGAAGTAGCAAAGTGATTTTCAGGCATTCAAGGATTTCAAGTTAAGAGGTATTTATCTTTCGAAATGGCATCTTCATCTTTTGCACCTAAGTTTATTGCAAACCCTACTGTGGTAGAGAACATCAAATCGCCCTAGACCTATATTCAAGATTATCCTTGAAATTGCTAAACAAGATGATTCTATCGGAGCTTTTTCGAAAATTCCGAAGGGTGTCGCTTTTGCCGAAGACCCGAGAATCTATATCCATTGCAACATAGAAGACCTAGGGACTGAGGACTTGAAGAAAATGTTTAATGATGTTATTACTGATGAGCAAGGTCTGATTAAACCTAAACATAAGATTGTCGAAGACCTAGGTTTTGTTGAAATTCTAAGCATTCCTGAATTTTCGAAGGAAGTAGTCCGTCTTGTGTTGTGCACAGTCCATGGAGAATTTATGTGGTTAGAGTCAGTTTGCAAAATAACCAAGGAAGCAATTAAGACAGTTACTGGTTTACCCTCAACCGGTAGTAGGCCTGACAAAACCAAGAAAATACTTAACAAGGGTGTGATGAGCTTAACCGGAGCTACATCCGACATCAGATCCCTTAGAGTTAATGATGTTAGAGATGCAAATGTGAGATATGTGAGTATGGTACTTGGCTATAGAGTAACACATGCAAACAGATTGAATTCGGTTTCCTTTATATTCACAGTGTATATGAGATGGTAAAGAACAACACTAAAATTGATGTTTGTGAATGGCTTAAGGATGAATTGATTGATAACTTGAAAAAGATTAAAGGTGACAAGAAAGGAACTTTTCGCTTTGGCAACCTACTTGTCTGTCTAATGCTTTACTTCACCAAAGAGATACTCGACATTGGTCATAAGGATTTTGGATATAACATCCCGGTAGGAAAATAGATTCTGGAAGCTTTCACTAGTATGGGCACTGACTATGACAAGATCATCACAGATTATTTCAAAACTTTTTCAACCAAAATGAAGGCAAGAGAGAGGTTACCGCAGAGTATAGCTGACAATTATGACAAACAAATCTGCTTTGTTATTAAACTTGATGAGACATGGATGGAAGTAGTTAGCCCTAGAACTATTCGGGTTACTGAAATGGGTTATGAAGTTGATTTACCCATTCTTGAAACATATGCAAAAACACTACTTGATGCACCTAGAGAGCCATCTGAAGAAATTTTTGGAAATGCTGAGACCATTGAGAGTGCTGTTTCAATGCAGAAGCAGAGAAAAAGGAGAGAAAAGTTTATCAGAGATGCATCCAAGATGGCCAAGGAGGTTAAAGAAAATGTAATGAACTTGAGTGGCATATCTGCTAGTGAACTGGAAGGACGGAAACCGGAAGCACATGTTTCACCGGTTGTCACTTCTTCTGATACCGACAGTGGAAAGGCAGCTGAATTCAAGAGAGTAGAGAGGAAGAGGAGAAAACCCTCACCGATACCTTCTCCTTCTCCTTCTCCCAAGAGAACCAGGACACTAAGGAAGAAGCAATAGGCAATTAGGGAACCTAAGAAGAAGCTTACACCGAAGAAGAAACAGACACCAGATACCCCTACTCTAGAAGGACTATTGAATGAGATAACACAGGAAGGAAATCTGATTAATGTAAACAAATTGTATCATTCTTTTAAGGATTCTGACAGGGAAACAATAGAAGAGAGCATTATTTTGCATTTAGATATCTATAAGAAGGTTTTGATTGAAGTAATAGATGATTTGCCAAATGATCTGTATATGAGATTAGAAGCAAAAAGATTATCAGTAATGGAACTTGATAAGAAGTTGAAAGTTGAAGCATTATTGGCGGTACATCCTGTGAATTCAAAAGAGGAAATTGATAAATTAATTTTTGAGGCAAATTGGTCAGTTTTTGTCAGTGGACACCTGCAAGTGAGCCTAATGGTTGGGAGAGTTAAGGAGATTGTTGATGAGACTGCAGACAAATGGGATATATTCTTTGTTGAAAAGGAAAAGCAAGAAGAAAGGAGCAGACCGAAAATGGACAAAACCTTTAAGGTATATCAAAAGGATAAGGATAAGGGTAAAGGAAAAGTTGGTGGTGTTCCTGCAATAAAGATTACAAATAATCTTCCACCTCCAGCTCAGGATATCCCACCGGTACATACAGTCAGTCCACCTGATATGGGAACTGAAGATGTTACTCTTGATAATACTAACCCGGATTCTGAGATTCTTTTTTCTATGAACGTTGATAAACAGGATATTAACATTGTTGTAGGTAAGGAGACTGCAGAAGTTAAGGCAACTGATGGTGAGAATATCAAGATCTCTGAGACACCGGCAAATCTGTTGACTCTCAGAATACTGACACACTGACAGAAGATAAAGGAACTAATACTGAGAAACAATTTGAGGCAGAGGTTCATGTTGAGACAGAGAAACCGACAGAGAATGTGAATAAAGAGGAATCAATTGTTGGTAATAAGGAAGAAATAATTAAGGTTATTGTAGAAGTATCTGTTGAGAGAAAATCTATTTCTAAACCGAGCACATCTACAGGTGAATTTAGACCTACTAATGTGACAAATATTCTTTTAGATTCTATCAAAAGGACAACAGATTGCAATGCCTTAGCATTTAAGGCTATTGATGACACACTACCTATCTTGAGGATGATTGCACCAACATGTAAGATAGATCACATTGACAATTCTTTAGGTAAATTGGACACCTTGTCCAAATTCATTGCTGAAAATGTTCTAACTCTAGAGAAGGTGAATGAAGGAACAATTAAGGAGAGAGTTGATAAAGAGAAGAGTGAATTCTTTGAGAAAACCATCAAAAATTGTACAAAGCACTTAGATTCACTGTTACCGGTACTCAATTCTACAATTTTGGAGTATAAGGAGTTGTATAGAGAAGCCTGTAAGCCTCACTATTTGACAAAGGACATTGAAGAGAAGATTAAAAAGACACATAAAGAAATTGATGACATAGCAGACAATATGATAGGTTCTTCGGAACTTACATCAGTTTTTGAACAGAAAATGGCAGTGTTTGAAGAAAAATTGGAGAACTTGGAGAAAGAAAAGGCAAGAATAAGGCTGAAAGCCCGGGTTCTGAAGAGCAAACTTGGTCCAAGATTAGACAGTCTTATTACTCAGCAAGTTGAATTAACTAAGGCAACAATCCCTGGAGAAAGATCACCGGAGCAGCAGATGCTCTATCTCACTAGTATGATCCATCAGACTGAGAAAATTCTTTCTGACAGTAACAAGTTTATGCAGAGTTTGAACTTAGTTTTGGCGGATATCTTTCAGATTGTAACCAACCGGTTACAAACTTTGAGGTAGAAATTTTGTACTCTTTTTTGACATCCTTTGTCATTGATGTCAAAGGGGGAGTAGTGAAGAGAAAAATATATGCACATAAGAGATCACTTGCTCAGGGGGAGCACACTTCTTTTGGATTTCAGTTTTGGGATAACAGTTTTGGATTTTTTCTCATGAGTGTTGCCATCAATGCCAAAGGGGGAGATTGTTGGCATTCTACACTCATGAGAATGGTTGATGTTGTCATTGATGGCAACCAACCGGTATTAGGTCTCTACACACACACCGTCAACAGGGTCAACACCGATACCATCTATCGACACCGACAGGCATATTCACTGGCATCCAGATTACACCGACAAAGAAGTATACCGGCACTCAGGTCGACATGAGACAAGTTTTGTTTATGTGAATTGTATTGTAAATATAATTATCTTCTGTAAGTCGACTTGGTATATTGTAAAGACTCATATATGTATAGGTCATTTTGTATGGTAGGAAATTTTTGTATGTATGAGGTGATATAGTGGACAGCGAAAGGTTTTGGTTAAGGTACCTGACTGAGCTTAAACCGGTACTGAATCAGGCATTAGAGATGCTATTTTGAGCAGTACATTGTATTAGATTTAATTATCCTTATTGTAGTCAGTGAGACTCTTCTTTTGAGCAGTGAGCTCTAGGCTGTTGGCCTTCCTGCATGTGCAGGCCTCTATTGTAAGTAATATTTATTCATATTGGCCAGTGAGTAAATATTGTGGGTCACAAATCCCACCGAGGTTTTTCCCACACCGGGTTTCCTCGTTAAAATATTTTGTGTTATGGTGTGCATTTATGCTGTCTCTGTTACTTCTGTTTACTGTATTATTTCTTGTTTACCGGTACATTGATTTGTTTTGCCAAGTTATAAATAAGTTCAAATATTCTATTCACTGGTTGGACACTGATTCACCCCACCTCTCAGTGTCCTTGGGACTGTCATTACATCTAACAGAGTTTACATTAGCGGCTGTAGTGAGGTGGCTGCTTGGGTGGCCGACCCTCTTATCCAGCTCTTTGAAGATTATTTTCACCCCAAACTACATTCTAATCAGCTACAAGTTATAGTACTATACAACAAACAAGTTCTGAAAGGTTGCAACAGTGAAAGGTGTTAAGGATGTAGCCTCATTTGGATTGAAGCAACCAATATATTATGAGTAAAGTAATACATATATATATGTTTGAATGGAAATATATATATATATATATATATATATATATTATTTCAATTAAAATCATATACCTATTGAATGAAAATAACATTAACATATTATCATTGTATTATCCGATGAGTTTCAAGCCATGTTCGATATTACTACTACCGAATTGTTATTGTTAAGAACGATAGTATCGAGCACGATATATGATTCGGCACATAACTAATGACGGTTGACAGTATATGGTGAAGTGCTATGGATACGTAGGGTCATGACCCTACATGGCATAAAGCCACGTAGGGGTCATGCCTCTACGTAGACATAACCCTTCACCGATATATATATATATATATATATATATATATATATATATATGCCAATGATATCGGTGCTTGCTGATAATAAAATCAATAACCGTGGCAATTACATTATGCAGCAAGCAGTCGATAAGTAATATATTCATCAGTTATTATTTGTCAGAATCAAATACATATCAGCAATCACCTTGAAAATCTGTTCTTACCATATAGCATTATTCTTATTGTATTCTCAGATCAAATCTGAGATTATCCTTACAAAAGAATATCTGAAGACTGATAAAATCTGAAAGTAAATATCAGATATACATTGAAATAAAAGACTATTGTTTTTCTCTATCACTGATCTATATTCCTTAACAAAAGGGATATCAAAACACATCAAAACAGACCTATAGCAGGCCATACCATCTGAGGAATTTGAAGTTTACAATAAACCCCAACTCAAGGGGAAACCTTAGTCTATACACTCTATCATTATCGCCTTCAATAGACTACCATGTGGCAGTAGTTTGGAGAGAAAATAATCAGATTTCTGATCTCCGTGAATCTTTTACTGAGTAAGCACCTCATTTTCTGAGTGAGCACCTTAGTTGTGTGCTACATCTAGAGTTCAACTTTTCCTCTACAAACTACTAGGCATGTTAGTAGTGGTTTAAGGGACTTCACTTGCTTTTAATAGAACTATTAAAGAAGATTGATGTATTCATTTTCAATAGAATACTGATATAAGTATTGAGTTTAAATGTAATTTCAAATCAGTTTTTCAATTTACTTCTTGTTATTAGAAAAAGGCATTTATCTTCTTTCTTTCAAAACTTCAAACAAAAAACAACTACACCTTTTGCAACTTCTGTCTAGCTCTGAAAGATCACATTCAAAGAAAAGACATAGTATTATTGATTTAATTAAAGAACAAGCAGGTGTTCTTCTTCTACTGTTCAGAAAATTCAGTGTCCTAGAGAGGGTGGGACATTACAGAAATGCACCTGAGTTGACAATATATGTTTCACATCTTATATATATTTCTTCCCACTTATTTTGTCCAGGTTGCTGATCCTAGGCTGATACTGGATCCTTGATTAGCCTCTTTATCACACAGACATCTGAGAAAATTATCCAGGATTTTGGATGCTTGAAGTTATTCTATTAAAATTCATATTGTAGTAACCCTTCTATGATCACCATTAAATATGAATTCCTGCCAACCCTTAAAATCTGTTTTTCCTTAACGTATGAATGTGACTATTAGGACACTTGATACTTATGCAAAACCAATAATTATTAGTTCATAACTTCATATGGTTTTCGGTAGCAGCAGCCTGATGCTTATTATCTCAACATCTTTTGTGGTTGTTATAATGCTCACATAATAAGTGTAGATCCTTGTTTCAGTATATTGTTCTTTTTTATAGAAGCTATCATTTTGAAAGAGAGGAAAATGGGAAAACATATGCATAAAATTACTTATATTGTTTACATAATTTTGATACAGGTTGGACAGACCGAATCCTAGATCATATATTGGATCTGGTAAAGTTGCAGAGGTTTTAACCACCATTCGAGCTCTGGATGTTGAGACTGTAATATTTGACGAGGAGCTGTCACCTGGGTAGGTTTGGTTTTTTCTCCCCTGCAGAATTAAAATGCCCTCTTTACTTTTATTGTTGCTCAGCTTACTCCTTTAAATAGTCTGGAAATTTAGTTCAGTTTGAACAGTCACTGACTGAAACTTCCTATCTAGAAAAGTCTGATTGATTTAGAGTTATCCGTTCTTGGCATTCCTTGATTCCTGTTTGGTAAGCTATAACATGTATCCTCAGTTGAAACTGTTTTATGGGTTCTTGATATTATAGAAATAAAACATGCTAAATTTGGAAAACTTTTGCAGTAGTATAGGCTTTCTAAAAATCTTTTAGAAATTTAACTCATATTGCTTACAGTGTCTGGATGATCTACAAGTTATTTTTTATACAAAAACAGTTACACAGGATAAGCAATATGAATCCCTGTGAAGTCTTTCATGTGTTGATATTACTCATTTTAAAATCAGAAGTTGTCACAGTTGAAGCCTGGATATCCAAACAAGTTTTTGTTCTTGTAACGTCTGTCACCAGACCTTTTTAGGTTCTTGAGGTTGTCTGGATATCTAAATATTAACCAGAGCAAACAGAAATATGCAAAGAATTGAGGATAGAAACTTGGCTCTTAAATTGATAAGCTCAAAATTTCATGTACATTGTTATTATTATACCAAGGAGAAACACAACTACAGTTCCCCAAAGATCCTTTAAGACAACTATATAAAGACCAAAAATTGCTGATCAAAAGGTGTGTTGGTAGAGACCATCAATAATGACCTCTGGAGCGAGCTTCCACTAATCAGAAAATAGAAACAAGTCTTGTCCAGACAGAACATAAAAACATGAGTTTGTTAACATCTTTATTTATTATGTCTTCGCATTGTACTTATAAAATGGCTGCCTAAAATCCCTTGACATAGATTTCTCCTTAGGACTGAACTTATGATTATGAGGTTGTAGGTCATGGAACCAATGTGCATAAACTGAATAAGTTGCTACATGCTGTCTCCTGTGTGCTACATAGTCCATAATATCTTTCAGCCTGGAGTCATACAGTGTTAAAAGTTTTGTCTTATGGCACAAGTCAATTTATATACCTAATATTCATCCACGAGCATGAAAAATGACCCATCTGTAAATGTCATGTAGATTATTTTCCAACATAGTACATGCAGTTAATTCAGAGAAAGGATCAAACCTCATGGCCTTTTGTATCAAATGGGTTATATGATGATGAAAATAGCCCTTAGGAATGGAACCTACAGGTTATAAACTAGGTTACCGGGTTCGGCCCCCTAGACCCCTGGTACTGGTCCGGTCTGGTCCTGGTTCAGGGTTCTGGTCTGGTTCGCTTGTGGTCCGGACAGGGTTTGTGATTCACAGGCCTGGTTCAGACCAGGTCAAACCCAAGAGGACCCAGGGGTCTGACAGCCCAAAAGTGTTTTTTTTTTTTGCAAAATTTAATTTGTTTTGAATTCCACCACATAAAAAATTAAAATATAACCATAAAATTGAGTTTTAAAACATTAACTTGGCTTGTTTCACACAAGCAGCATGACTACAAGCAAGGGGAAACGAAGATGTGGGATATCGAGCCAAAGCATACTGATTTGGATGCTTTCACTTCTCAGTTTGTTGCATTTGATGACTCAGATGGCAAGCAAACTTAAAGTGCAAGTGCAAGTGTAAGTGGCATTGGCATTGATTCATCTAATGTCAATGTCAATTATGAGGAGGAGGAGAATGAGGATGATGAATTAGAGAATCCATTTGATGATCAAACTTTAAATTTTTGAAAGTTGAAACATTGATACTGGAATATTTTATCATTTTGATATTAAACTTGATGTATATGATGTTGTTATGGTATGATCATGATGCCATGATTACAAGTATATGTTGGTTTTGTTGTTTATATGATGCTATGTGATATGTTAATCTCTACGAAACCCGGGGACGCGTCCCCTACCTGAAAACCCCCGTCCTAGTCCCGGGGACGTTTCGGGGACTTGGGGACGGCCAGGGGACGTCCCCCCTCCCGTCCCCAAATTGTCAAAATTTTGAGGGGACGTCCCCGAAACGGGGGGACAGCTTCCCTAGCTGTGGGGGACGTCCGTACGTCTCGGGGACGGCTAGACGTCCCCCACATCTAGGGCTAGGGAAAAATATTAAAATAAAAAAAGTCGTATTTTCATTTTTTTTAATGATGTTTTTTGCATAATTGAGGGAGTGAAATATCTCATGAAGGGTTTTTGCCAATAGAAAAATAACACCCGATGCCTATATAAAATAATAAAAGTATTTTTGGCCTTGCGGGGCGCTGCCCCTCGACCCCGCCTTGTATCGCGACAGGGAGCACGCAAGGGGCGCTGCCCCCAAACCCCCGTCGAAAAATATAGGGGGAAACTGTGCTGATGGAAGTAGTGAAAATTTAACCTCCGAGTCTGATTAGGCTCCATTATGTATGTTATTTCTTTAATATCTATTATGATATGCATATTGACAATGTGAATGAATTGAAATTCTGAATTATGAGTGCATATTGAGTATTGAGTCTATTGATAATGTTGTATGTTCGATGTTTGCATTCTAAAATGTTTTCATAGTATCATACACATGCTATATCCATGTTTTCATATGAATATAATGTATAGATGCATGCTTTATCCATGTTTTCATATGAACATTTAGAATTTTCCTATATATTTTAAATTTTCCCTATATTTTATATAGCCGTCCCCTTTGCTGTCCCCCCCCTCCCCAAATTTGGCAAAAAAATTTGCCGTCCCGGAAACTCGTCCCCCTGTCCCCCCATCCCGGAAACTTGGGGTAACGTAGGTTAATCTTAATTCATGCTTATAGGCTGCATATATATATATATATATATATATATAATTTACATGTTTTTGTACTAACGAACCCAAACCCCTTTTCAAAATTTTGCCGTACCAGCGTACCGGTTCTTCGAACCCGAACCACCAACCTAGGTTATAAACTTATAACTTGTTATGCTATATTGAGCTGCCAATTTCCATTAGTTGCAGTCTATCTACTGTTATATATTGTGTTTATTGTTAGATCATCTAGAAGCTTCCTGTAGAATTATAGACCAGGTTGGAACTTGTACTCACATTACTCAAACTAGCCTATAATAAGTTCCATCCTTGGCATCTAATCGCAATTTTTGTTTAGAATATGATACTGGTTGGAAGCTAGGAGAATTCTTAAAGTTCAATTGAGGCATTAGAAAAGAGCTTGACCTATTACCATTATTATTCATTCTACCAAGTTACACTTTCAATCACCTTCTATGAAAACACACTCATAAGGCTCTTTGAAAGGTTTTAGTTCGCTGAGAATGTTGAATAGTTCAGGCCCCAGAGTCACCACACATGAAGTAGCTCACAATAAGTTTGAACTAGATAGCATATGTTATGGACGGGAAGAGCTAAGTAGGTGCTATTTAGTATTTACACAGTAGTCTTGTAAAGCATACACGATATTTTTCTGAGATTGTTAGACAAGCCTTATATACTGACAAATTCTATGCAACATAAAATAAAATCCAAACAATAAAGCAGAACTGCTTGTTAGGATTAGTTAATCAGGTATAAGAGATTAAAGAAATATTCTCTATATCTCCAATTACAAAAATAGATTGGAAGAGTAGGCACTAAAGAAGTATTACAGACGAGAGTGTCAAAATTCTCTCACAAATTTCTGTATTGACCAAATGTTTTTGAAAATAAATATTTCACAAACTGGGAAATGGTAATATTTATGACACTCAGAATTCAGAAGAAAGATAACATACCAAATAAAATTAGGAAATGGAAGGAATAAATCTAAAGTTATATGGGTCAGGTATGAAGTCTTTTAAATTCTCAGAAGGAAATGCAATTGTTGTTGATGTTAAATTTGACACTTGATTTCAGGAAAAAAATAAATAAATTGTAAGTGAGCATTTTCAAAAGGTGTCATATAATTGAAAATAACCTCTTGCAAGTTGTTTGGTTGTTTTGCTGATATTTTTCTGATTTTCCCTTACTTTAATCAGCCAACTTAAGAATCTAGAGAAGGCTTTTGGCCCAGACGTTCGTGTTTGTGATCGTACAGCACTTATTCTGGACATCTTCAACCAACGGGCTGCAACACGTGAGGCTGCTTTACAGGTAAGGACTACCTCACCTTAATTGGGTTACAAAATCATAAAGCATTTACAGGAAATGTAACTTACTTCTTTTGGTAATTTACATGTCAATACCTATTGTGATCCTTATATTTTAACAGCACACCTACATCTGATGATTATTTTGTAGAGATTCAAGTAGTACTGCTTTATCTTATCCTACAATGGTTTCAATTCAACTGTAGACAATCACCTAGCATATTTGTTAAGAGAACAAATTTGGATATTGTTTTAATGCCTTGAATCTTGATTATTTACACAAGGAGACACCTGATCAAGACAACTGCACGGCAGAGAAGGAAAGCTAATTCAAAAAAATTATCATTTCAATGCACAAGCAAAGAGTCAACAGTTCACTCTGGGAGCTTATTCTTCACGAAATTATCTTATCTGATATCTCTGAATCTGTACTTCTCATAGGTGTATTCTTACAAGACTTTTAGATACATTTCTAGCTCTTAGGGTTATTTGACCCTCTAATTCTGTTGTAATTGACTGTATATTTGATCTCCATTGACCTACTTCAGTCCTTTGCTTAATCCACAAATATTTGGCACTAAATGAAAAAGGACCAAAATATTCTATTATATAAGAATAGATTAACTTTCAATTTCTGTCTCAAATATAACTTTCAAATGTGATTCAGATTCCAAGATGCAATTTTGTAAGCCAAGGTACCATAGTATGCATTTTTCTTGCTTTGGAATCTTATGTACCTGAAGAACTTTTCTATTGACCTAATCTAGTCTTGATAATTTATGCTACATTTGGGCTTGAACTCTGACAAGCCACCCTTAATTGAATTTCTTTACTTAAGGTGCTACCAGAAGGTGGTGTTTGAAAGGAAACTAGGTGATGGAATACAACTTCCTATGCTGATCTATACAGGAGAGTGAATGCAAAAAAAAATTCTTTAAACCCTTTAACAATTATAGATTCAGATGCACATTCAAAATAAACATAAACAAATATTCAACACAAAATAAATTCATAAGACAACATATACGTGGGAAAAACCTTTCGGGAAAAAACCCACACTCCAAACACTCAACTCAATTGTATTAATTAGCAACAACAACAACTGTTACAATACAATCTCAGAACTATGCTCTTTAGGTGTCTTCACACTATTACAGGATTCAGGAATATTTCTGGCAGCATAATGGCATCTCTGAAAATCTTCAACTTGTCATACAAAATGAGCTAAGGCACCGCATATTTATAATTACGCTAACATGGAGAATAGATGCCAAAAATGCCGAACTCTCATGCGTAGAAGTGGACAAGATCTCAATATGGCATGTTGTCAAAGTTAGGACTCGGTGAAAATAGCAATTTACCAAACCAATAGTTGTTAACTCTTCCAAATCTCAACCTGTTTTGTCAACTTAACATGCCACACGCTTTGTGGGAGATGTCAGCTGCTAAAAGATGTTGATGTATGTAGCTAGGTCGGAGCCCTTCTAGGGCCGACCTAGCACACCTAGCACGTTTGGATTAGTCATGTCCTATCTTGCTTGTATACCGTGCGGGCCTATTTCAGTTTGGCACCTACCTTAAGTTTTGCATTGTAATTAATTTGCCTAAATTGTAAAGCCGACCTAAGGTAAATTAGAAGGCTAGAGTCTCATATATATGTAATGTCAACCTCATTGTAATGACACACATTCAGCAATTACATCCCTATTCGGTGTCCTTCAGCGAATTACCTCTGTGATCAGCGAATCATATACAAAAGACAGCGAACATTATTGGAAGCACAGCAAACACCTTTGGAAGGTCAGCGAACACCATTTGAAGGGCAGCGGACTTCACCCTAGGTGCAGCAACTGTTCTTTTTGACAATATTCATCATATGAAGGTCAGCGAACTATCCTTGAAGGCTGCAAACATCATCCTAAGATCAGCGAACTTCATCTTTGTGGTAGCAATATTTGTATTGCAGATAAGTTCATCATTGCAATTTGCCCTAGGTTGAAGATATTACTGTGCATAGTTTATTGATTGCTTCAAGTTTTGAAGCTCATTGTAAAGATACATTTGGTTATTGCTTAATAAAGATCTGAGATTAGTTGCTGGGTTTTTCACCTCCAAGAGGGAGGTTTTCCCAGGGTATATTGGTGTTTACTATGCACATTGATTTGGTTTTGTTATTTTTTATTATTTTGCTACAGTCTGATACAAAACTAACATGGTATCACAGCTAAGGTTGTCTCAGTTGTGATCAGACATTGAAGTAGCATTCCTACTTCATATTCTTCACGCCATTTCCAGCATTCAAGATGGTGTATGGTCTGAAAGTTGAGGACAGACTTGAAGGAGCATCGAATTTCACCTCATGGAAATTCAGAATCCTTGTCACCCTAGAAGAAAATGATCTTTTGGAGTTTGTGAAAGGAAAGGAGTGATCTGAACCTGAAGATCAAGATGAGAAGCTTCAGTTCAAGAAGAATGTAGTCAAAGCCAAGAGGATCCTTATTGATCATCTTGTTCCCATCATCTCCAAGATGTCTTCAGTCAGAGACATGTTCAAGACATTGGAGGGGATGTATGAGATCAACAACACAAGTAGAGCACTTGCATTGTGTCAACAACTTCTTCAAGTCAAGGTGGAAAAGGGAGATTCAGTCATCACCTACTTCATGAAGATTTCAGAATTGAGAGATCAGCTCAATGCCATTGGAGATGAAGTTGTGGACAAGGACCTAGTCATGCTTGCATTGAATGGTCTTCCTCAATCATGGGAGCCATTTATCCAAGGCATAAGTGGGAGATTTAAATTTCCCAAGTTTGACTACCTCCGTGTTGATTGCATTCAAGAGGAATCCAGGCTGGCTGCAAGTTGTATCATCAAGAGCTCTCAAGGTGAAGACTCTCATGTTCTTGCTACCCAATCCATCAAGAAGAAAGGAGGAAATTGGAAGAAAGGCAACTTCAAGAGAATCAGAGATCAAGGGTCAATATTTGCACCTGATTTTAAGAAGAAGAAGAAAGATCTCTCTCGCATTCAGTGTTTCAGATGTGACAAGTTTGGTCACTATGCAAGAGACTTCCAGTCAAGTCCGATGCAACAAGGGGTCAACATCAATGAAGTTTCAAATCAGAAGGAAGTAGAAGACAACTCCAATGAATTCCTCTTCATTTCAGCCCTTTCAAGCAACGTTCCCACAGATAGTGATACGTGGCTGATTGACAGTGGAGCTTCTAGACACATCACCGGCTATCGGGATCATCTTTTAGATTTGGTTGAGAGGGAGTCTAATCTCCAAGTCATCATTGGAGATGATGCACGCTATTCTGTGAGAGGGTTTGGTGCTACTTCCCTCAACCTTGATTCAGGAATCTCTCTTCATCTCAACGATGTCCTGTTCATGCCAGGAATCAGAAGGAACCTTATCTCCATCTTAGCCTTGGAGGATAAAGGTTATCGAGTGGCGTTCTCAGAAAGAAGAGTCCTCGCATGGCCAAAGAAATCCAACATCAAATCTTCTCGTGTGATTGGGAACCAATATGAGAGCTCGTACAAGCTTTCCACTCGTCCAGTCTAGGCTCTCCTTCATGACTCCTCCAGTTCAAGCGAGCTATGGCATAGAAGACTTGGACATCTTCATTTCCAGGCTCTTCCAACTTTAGAGAAGATTAAAGGTATGCCTAAACTCAGCCATGTTCATAATGATACTTGTAAAGGTTGTGCTATGGGTTAAAACACTAAGAGTCCATTTCATAGTAGTGAGAGTAGGTCAAAAGAAATATTAGCTCTTGTGCATTTTGATTTATGCGGACCTGTGTTAGTAGCATCTCCTAGTGGATTCTTGTATTATGTAACCTTCATAGATGACTAATCTAGGAAGACTTGGATTTATTTCTTAAAGTCTAAAGAGTCTGATAAGTCCTAGAAAGATTCAAAGAGTTCAAGGCCTTAGTAGAAAACTTATCTGGGAAAAGAATTAAAGTGTTAAGGAATGACCATGGAGGTGAATACACCTCGGGTAGCTTTCATGATTTTTGTATTGAGGCTGGGATCAAGAGGGAGTTTTGTGTTCCCTACAACCCTCAACAAAATGGGGTTGCAGAAAGAAAGAACAGATCTATAGTTGAAGTTGGAAAAGCCATGATTCTTGATCAGGATCTTCAAACTTTTCTATGGGCAGAAGCTTCTAGAACAACTGTATACATTCAGAACATATGCCCTCATTGGATATTGCAGAATATGACTCCAGAAGAAGCCTTTTCAGGGATCAAGCCTGATATCAATCACTTGAGGATCTTTGGATGTCCAGTATATGTACATGTGCCTAAAGACAAGAGGACCAAGTTGGAACCTTCTGGTAAGAAAGGAATATTTGTGGGCTACAACGAATCTTCCAAGGCCTACAAAATCTACATTCCAGGATAGAGGTACATTGAGGTCAGCAGAGATGTTACTGTTATCACAAAAGCTTGCACCCTTGCTAAGCTATCAACTCAGCAACCTTGTGAAACATGGAAACAACCCCAAAGTGTTGGACCTTGCACGAGGGGGTTGAATCTCTGGAGGAGGCCGACTTCCTTCTCATTCCAGGTGCAGGTGTTGAATCAACTCAACACTTCGAAACTAACTCATCCTATCCTAACAAATTGCAGAGGTAAAGGGAAGAGAGAAATGCTTGAAATAAAGGGAGTTGATGCACCAAGAAGAGATTGTTTCTCTCCCCACTGAAATGACACAAGAAAATCAACTAAAAACACCCAGGAGATGCACAACTTCAGTTGTACGAGTGACCCCAATGCATGTATGAAGGTTAGAATTCATTGAATGCCAAGAGGGGAGAAGGATTCCCACAAGTCACACTCAGAAAAAAAGTTAACACAACATATATGGAGATAAAAAGCCACAAGACATACACCTATGATGGAGGTAAGAAAGCATACACAACATACATAAGTTGAAAGCAGGCAAGAATGGTGATTTCAATTAATCATAAGGCCAATGGCCAAACTTACAGTTGCATAAATACAAGAGAAGTGGGAGAGCATGGAATAGCTCAAGCCAGCAGGGAGAGAACCCTTTACAATGAGGCTTAACAACTTTTATATAGAAAAAATGGTTACAAGAGTGATCATGACCCCTGCATGTCAGTCTGGGAGTGCAGGGAAGTGCATGCACTTGACTTGTACATGCAAGCAACCTAGCCATACCCACAAAAGGCAATTCTGAGAAGGGTGGATTGACTGACCTTCCAAAGTCAGAGTATGCAGTCATGACACAAGTCACCAAGCATGGCCCCGTACCCCCCTTGATGGAAATCCTGCCAAAAACATTAAATACACCCTTGTGGCTCCACAAAAAAAAGTGCATAAGTCACCAAAACTGTTGGAGCATTTAAAGTCTTGAGTGTCGATCATGCCATCCGGAAGTGTTGCCAACCGCAAGTAAGCTTGGAAGACTTCAGAGACCTGGGACACCGTAGTTAGGGAACCTCGGAGACCCGGGTCACCGTAGTTGGGGAACTTCGGAGACCGGAGTCACCGTACTTGGGGAACTTCAGAGACCAGAGTCACTGTAGTTGGGGAACCTTGGGGTTCCAGAGTTCCAGGGTAGAAGGACAAGGAACTTGGGGGTTTCCAGAGTTGCGGGATTGAAGAACAAGGAACTTGGGAACCTGGAGGTTCCGAAGTTCCGGGGTAGAAGGACAAGGAACTTGGGGGTTCTAGAGTTCCGGGGTAGAAGAACAAGGAACCTAGGGGTTCCGGAGTTCCGGGGTAGAAGGACAAGGAACTTGGGAACCTAGGGGTTTCCGGAGTTCCGGGGTTGAAGAACAAGGAACTTGGGAACTTGGGGGTTCCAGAGTTCTGGGGTAGTGTTGACGTGTATTTTGTACACAATCATACACAGAATAAAATACCAATAGGCATCTTATCCTCTCTTGAGAAAATAGTCTCTAACTGCTGAAGATACGCATGAAGGATCAGTTAGGTAGACTCCAAGGTTCTTTTAGTAGGGTCTCTACGTGTGGACAAGCTTTTTAGTGGTATGATGTGATTTGCTGTTTCCTCCAAGGGGCCTTACGTAATCCAAAAGCTCAAAAATTTTCTAAACTAAAGAAACTTTCAAAGAAAAAAGCAAAAGGAGTAGGGTTTAAAAGAGGTCTAATCTAGCCTAACCCTATGAATGACTTAGTATGGACGAGACTTGGCAAGATTCAACCAACTTCAATTTTGCCATAAGATAACAACTCAATTGAAATTAGTGCGATCTTCTAAGGTAATATAATGATATTCAATGCATCAAAGATCAAGGACACTACTACGAAGGTACATATCCAAGATACAACAATGATTGAGGATTAAGGGACTCAAAGTTTTCTCCAGTCGACCACGCAAGGCGTTCCTACAATCAGCAAGAAGCTAGTGGTTTGGATTACGAATCCTACCAAATATCAAATCTCACACTTTGTCCTTCAAATTAACAAACTACTTTGATTGAGCACGATTCAAGTAGATCAAACAACCATGAAGATAACTCAAGAAATTTGCAACAAAACACCATAACTTCAATATTTTATTGATTTCCAAGTCATCATGTACAACAATTGCTTGAATTTCTCTCTTCAAAACTCAATCTTGCTACAAAATAAAATTGCTTCTAACTCTAATCTCTCTTACATCAACTATTAACTCTTACTCTATTTCACTATTTCTCTATTACCCAATGAAATGAAAAATGGGGGTATAAATAGCATCCCCAATTACAATGAAAGGTCCAGATTGAAAGTAAATCAATGGACAAGATCATGACACCTAAACCCTAATTAGGGTTTGTTACAAATGGCCTCCTTTTTACTGAACAATATTAAATACATAGCCAAATATTAAATTTGGCACAAAAACCTAGGAGGTATAAACCAATGAGAAATAAGATGTCATGTCCTCTGTAACAACCTTTCATCTAGAATCTTATTCCCTTTCCAATTCTCTTTCTTAGCATATGCAATGAATTTTGTCACGATTCCTTCGATTTCTGCGATTGGAATCTCGGGAAGATTCTTCATACTCTCCTCTAAGTGGATGACCTGATCGAATGCATCTAGAAGAGCTGTGTCCCAAGTAGATTCAAGTTCCTTCGTCCTTTCAATCAGGAGCATGATAGCGAACATCTGATCATACTGCTCATCTGTAACATTTGCGTCCTTGCAAAAGATGACCTTGATTCTATCCTCTAGTTCCTACATATCCACATCTGTCTCGACCTCGATCCTTCTGCCAAGAATGGTACGAAGTACCTCAAATACTCTGTCCTCGATCGGATTGATCACCTCCTCAACTTGGCTACATCTAGTACTGATGTCCTCAAAGAAAACATTCTTCATATGGAGTAAGGTTGACCAATGAAACAAACTGTGAGGTTCTCCATCCAAGATCCTCTCCTGCGCTAAAATCTTCCTTGATGTGTGTCTAATAACTTTCAAGACAGGAATGATAACGTCCTTGGTATGGGCGAATGCAGCTACTGTTATCATCAAATTGTGGATCATCTCAAGAACCTGGATAGCTTGATGAATAAACTTCATCATCCTCGTTACAAACTCTATGGCCACTGTATGAGATCTATCCATCCAATTGCTTGTACGTTGGACCATGTTCCTGAATCTTTCTGCTTCATTGATTGATTGAAGCGGCAATGCTTGTACTGGTGATCTAACTGGATCCTGACGTCCCAAAGGTTCATTGATGTGACTGAAATATGTCCTCCATGCACCGACCTCTCTCTCAAGCTTTCTATTCTTCTCCATTTCTTCTCTAAGCTTGTCTTTCAATGCCTCAAATGAATCGGTAGCATCATCTAGAGTCTGTTCTGCTGTAGGTGGTCCTAACTCAAAAGTCTGTATATCATATTCTTCTGCTAGGATCTCACCTTCATATTTGTCTGCTGCCGGTGTAGCTATCTGCAATTTCCTGGATCCAGTCTCATCTCGAATCATCTTGGACATCTTGGTAGCCTTTCTCTTCTCTGTTACTTCGTGTGAACGTCCAACAAGGCTCTCTAAATCAATTGCATTGTCTTCGTCCTCTACTACGATCACCTTGGTTAATCTTTCCTTCAACCAATCTGGGATAATTGATCTTGTTTCTTGAACTTGAATCTCTTTATGCACTATTTCTTCTTGTCTGGGAGGAGATGTTATTTCATTGTCTTCTTTGCCTTCATCTAACTCATAGTCTTGGAGAGATCCATCTGGTGAACCATGCTGTGCCTGTCCTTCCTCCTGTCTATCGTTCTGTACCATCGACTCCATGGATTCTTCCACTTGAATTGTTCTTTTCTCAGGTCTAGAAGAAGTACCGGATGATCGATCTCTGTTAGCCTCTTGTTTCTTCTTGGAAGACTCTCTCTTTCCAGGTCTCTCTTTCCTCTTCGAACCTCTTGGATGGAGATTGCCCTCACTGGCACATCGAAGGTTACCTTCACCTGAATTTCTAGGATTAGGATTGCCTTCACTCACACTAGCTCCACCTTTGGCAGGTTTCTCTTCCAAAGTGAAAGACATAGCTATGCCTTGTTCTCTCAACTTCTGATGCTGAATGTCAACCCATCTGCGAGTACAAGACAAGACTGGTGCCATCAAAGTATCTAAATCCACGACCTCGGGCTCATTCCAATCCAACCTTATTGATTTGCTTTCTCGATCATAGGAAGACTGGATATGTCTGCCACTGTCCTGAGCTTGGTCGGCCACTCTGTAAATCCTGCATTTCCTGATGAAATCCAAAGGCAATCTAGAATGCATTTTTCGTTTCACTTCAAGATCATCTAAGAAATTCATCATAAAATCTTCAATCTGATACTCATGCCTAAACCTTCTACCGACCGTCTCCTCTAAATGTCCATGTGGATCAAAGCTTTCTCTTAGAGCAAAAGATGAAAAAGAATACAAGGCTAACTCCTTCTCTGCGTCATCCATGGCTAAAGCATTAGGACATACCTCAACTGAATTACCCAAAATAATGGGTACTGGAACTCCATTCTGATGTCTGTGTCTGAATGCCTTCACATATGCTGCCAACTGTCTTGTTACTTCAAGTAACACAATTCTGTCTGTCGGATATCTCGGCAACATGTATGGTGGTAAAGGACATCCATGCACTCTAATATAAGTGAACTTCGGAAACTGAATGAACCAAGCACCGTACCTCTTTATGAATTCCTGGGCATCCTGAGATAACCTGTTGTGAATCCCACCTTGCAACGTCCTTGTGATGTTCATCGTGAAAGTATCATTAACCAACTTATAGTTGCTCCTTGGCGGATGATGCAAGTAGGCATAGGAATCACAAGTTCTGACCTCGCCGGGTCCTCTTCCAATCACTCCTCTGTGAGGTAGTCCTGCGTATTCAACACTCTTGATCAAGGCATAGATGACATATGAACTCATGTGGAAGGACTTAGTAGCCTTGAGTCTCCTCAACTGTACGTCTAAGCAATGGCTAATCATCCTAGCCCAATGTATTGTACCTTTCCCTTGAACAATCACCTGGATGAAGTAAAACATCCACTTCTTGAAATAGAAGGCATGAGGGGCTCCTGTAACTCGGTTGAGCATGGTAATCAAATCTCTGTACTCCTCCTGGAAATCAATCCTGTGCGGTGTGTTCGGGACCTTGCTCAGACGGGGACGGCTTTTGAGTAGCCAGTTCTTATTGATAATGCTTAGACAAGCATCTGGATCATCTTCGTACATTGATCTAGCTCCTTCTATGCTCTTGTATATCATGTCCCTGTGCTCTGGAAGATGGAAAGCTTCACTTATAGCTTCCTCTGAAAGGTATGCCAAAGTGTTTCCCTCATTGGACACGATCGTTCTGGACTGTGGATCATAGTGACGGGCACACTCGATCATCAATTCATGGCACTGAACAGCTGGAGGAAAGCCGGCCGCCTTAATGATACCACTCTCAATTATTCTCCGGGCGACAGGTGATGGCTTACCAATGTAAGGGACCTCTCGAAACTTCCTCGTGCTGAAGTTCCCCAAGTTGGTATCTCCAATGTTGTTCCACTTCGACACGATCTTGGTCTCCACCTCTTCGGTCTTCTGATCTTCTTTCATGAGAGCTGAGCGACTGGTGGATGCTCCCACCTTTGGGGTCGTCATACCTACACAACATTTCATAATGAGAAGCTAGATTTTGCAATAAATAACATCGATTAGAGGAGAAATTTTAGGAAACTTCGTGATAAGTCTTTGAGTTATCATTTCCTAAAATAAAACGATTGAGCTAGGAATTCAAAATTCAAAATTCAAAACTTAAAAATATGACGATGAATAAATAAAGCAATAAAAATCAAATCGCCATACCTCAATAGAGAGCTAACTCTAGAATGCAAAAAAAACAAAATTCGCCTAGGCAAAATTGAGGTATGAATGATCTTCAACGTTATCTCCTCAAGAAATCAATTTCGCCACCTTTGTCTTCAATGTGATCTTCAAGTTCACCTTTAACGTGGTCTTCAAATTCTGGCAAATTCGCTCAATATAGATCTATCGCACCACCTTTGATTACTAACGCCACCTTTGGATGAAATTCGCACCACCTCAAACACACTTCGCACTTCCTTCGATTGGGATGAAAGCTCGCACTTTGAATGACAAAACAATGATGTAGAAATAATAGTTTTTACCCCCCTTATATAGCGTTCACATCACAATTCACCCTCAAGGCCGACTTGATAAAATATAGCAATTTCAAACGATTTTTAAAATAAAATAACAAGGCCGACTTACATGCATGAGCGCTCTTATTCGATTTTTTAATGATTAATTAATAATTAATTAAATGCCTTTCGTTTTTTAATTTATAAATTTCGTTTTTTAATTTATAAATTTCGATTTTTAATAAAGGCAAAATAATTAATAAATGCCTAACGCCATATTAAATGCTAATTAAATAGGATTTTCAAAACTCATCGATCTTAGCATTTAAAATAAATTTAAAAAGGTTTATTTGGCGCCAAAAATTTGAAAATGAAGAGGACGTACCTCATCGCCCTGGTCCCTTGGAGAGGGACAGGAGCGATTCACCATTTTTGTCATGATTCTTGTGTTTTCAACGTTCAACTCCTTCATTTCCACGTTCCAAATCGATCATCTTGTTGGGTTCTTCGAATTAGATTGCCCTGCATGTAGGCATGAGTGTCTTTAGGTGTATCATCGCCCTTGTCCCTTGGAGAGGGACAGGAGCGATCCTAAGGTTTTCGCTTGAAACTCTCCATTTTAATACGGATTTTTCCTTGTATCATCTTCCAAATGCCATTTAAAACCTTGTGCGTCTTTATCTTAACGTGATTGTCAAAGGATATCATGTGTTTTGGCTAACATCGCCCTTGTCCCTTGGAGAGGGACAGGAGCGATCTCCATGTTTTCATGTTCATCTTGCATCTTTGATCTTCGAACTTCCATCGCTAGGCGAATAACATCATTGCTAGTCCATTCCACGCACGTCCCACTTGCTTTCATGAGGTGTTTGGATGTTATAAGGATCATCGCCCTTGTCCCTTGGAGAGGGACAGGAGCGATCCATGTTTTTTCTCCGTTTTGAGCTCAAGTTGGTAACATTTAACCTTGGTTCATCGTTTATTGCCTTTCAAATAGCGTCCTTTACCTCGTCCATCCTCACCCTGCCTTGACTTTGAAGGAGTATGAGTGTTTTTAATGAAATCGCTTTGGTCCTTGTCCAAAGGACAGGAGCGATATGAGCTCTTTAGCTTGTTTGGCAACATTCGGACGTTCAAAACCTTTGCATATCACCTTCTAATCATACCACGGACCTTGTATGACCTTGAAAAACTTTGACCTTACGTGATTCTTGCATGAGCTGGCCAATATACCTAATATCGCTCTGGTCCCTTCCTGAGGGACAGGAGCGAAGTTCATCATTATGAGCTTGTTCTTGTTTATTTCAACTTACAATTATCTTCAACGCGTGTAATGATGTCCTTTCGATCCTTGTGGTAGCTTGATATTTGCTTGTCTCTTGAAATCTATGCCTTAATGGAAATATCGCTCTGGTCCCTTCCCATGGGACAAGAGTGATCTGGGGTCTTAGAGTGCAAATCCTTCCAACGTGACGACCTTGATGCTTGTGTTTGATTGAAAATGTCTTAAGACGTTCTTGCCACCTTGTTCCTTGTCTTGGAAGGTCCTGAACTTGAAGGAACGACCTTGAACTCGCAAAAGAAGCAACATAACCATGGTATCGCCCTAGTCCCTTGGAGAGGGACAGGAGCGAACTTGCTCTTGTGGTCTTCATTTCACTTTGCTAGCTTCCAAATTTATATTCAACGGATTTGTCATGCTCTACTCCATTCATCCATGCCTTGAAATTGTTTGCAACTTGACAAGAAAATCGTTTATAACAAAAATCGCTCTGGTCCCTTCCTGAGGGACAGGAGCGAACTAGGCATTTTGGGACCCTTGTTGACATTTTAAAATATTCAATTTATATTCAATGAGTTCATTTCACTGTCTTCCTTGCTTTCAAACGTAAACTTGTCTTGATCTTGGTCTGGATTTTACTCTATGAAGAATATCGCTCTGGTCCCTGGGAGAGGGACGGGAGCTATAACATACTTCGCCCTGGTCCCTTCCTGAGGGACAGGAGCGATTTTAGCATTCTGAGTCATTCTTCTTCATATTTGCATTTCAAATTATATTCATCTGATAAAACATCTCCCTTTGGACCTCTTCAAATCGTCAAGTCGTCGAAATCCCGCAAGGACAAAGCAAAATTTGATTTGTAGCTCTGGTCCTTCACTGAGGGACAGGAGCGATTTTACTCCTGGAGGCATTTCTGTGTTCGTGAAAATCCTCAATTTATATTCAATGGAAAGATCTCGCCTTTCTCTATCACTTCCAACTCGAAATTCATCTTGACTCTGCAGGGACAGTAAGATATTTGAAAACGAGCTCCCGTCCTTCACTGAGGGATAGGAGCGATTTTGCTCCTACAGGCCAAAATAACATGATTTTACAAGTTTAATCAATTCACGAGGCGAAAACAAATCATTCTCAATGCCCGGGATCAAAAATAAAAAAAGTCAAAATTTGGTCAAAATATTCAATTGGACAAAAAATTCACATTTCATCTTCAACACTTAGAAAAAATTAAGCTCTGCATTCAAAATTCCAATTGAAAAATAGACCAATCTGGCGAAATCATTGCATTCAAAATTGCATCCTAGAAAAGAAGCTCAACGCTCTCAAAACTGACTGGATTCTGGCTTGAAAAGACGTTAACGAAAACCCTAAGGCTTAACCCTAAATCCAGACAACTGACTGACTAACAAAATCCTAAAAACGAAAACGAAAAACGAGCAAAAAGAGGGGGTCCCCATTTTCAATGGGGCGATGTGTGAAATGGTCACAACAGGTAGAAGGACAAGGAACTTGGGAACCTGGGGGTTTCGGAGTTCCAGGCTAGAAGGACAAGGAACTTGGGAACCTGGGGTTCCGTAGTTCCGGGGTAGAAGGACAAGGAACTTGGGAACCTGGGGGTTCCAGAGTTTCGGGGTAGAAGGACAAGGAACTTGGGAACCTGGGGGTTCCAGAGTTTCGGGGTAGAAGGACAAGGAACTTGGGAACCTGGGGGTTCCGGAGTAACTTCGGAGACCTGGGTCACTGAAGTTGGGAAGACTTAGGAACTTCCTTTTGACAAGACAACACTTCACACTTCATAATTCCATTGCTTTTCTCCTTGATCAACTAGGCAGTGCTGGTCCATGGAACATATCTTTGATCGGTTCTCATTGATGGATCAAGGGTGTCATAAATTAACATTTTTGGCGATTTCGGTGGGATGCTTGCCTGCTAAGCATGAAGTCCAGAAGCCTTAAGCATCCATTGGGCACTGAGTCATGGAAGACCCAAACATGTGTGTGCCATCACTTGGAGGAAAATTGAAAACTAGAGCATACACCCTCTTAAGGAGAATGCGGCATGTGTGTAAGCAGTTCTGAAAGCAAAACAACCTCTAGTCTAATATTTACATAGTCATCAACACCCTCTTTAGAAGCAAGGCTTGAGATGAATCCCATTCACTGGGATTGGAAGAACTTCGCCATCAAGCTTGGAGAGATGAAATGCATTGGCCTGCTTGCAACTAGTAATGACATATGGACCACTCCAGATAGCATCAAATTTGGAGTGTCGCCCAGCTTTGGCTCTGTCTGCATCCCACTTGAGAACTAGATTTGCCTCTTTGAAGACCCTATTAGTAGCCTTTTTGTCAAAAACCTTCTTAACCTGCTCTTGATGAGTCTTAAGTGTATGCATAGCCTGACTTCTAACCTCCTCTAGCTCCATCAGCTCAGCTAGTCTTACTGTCATGGCATCATTCTCTATTAATTCCAGCTGATGTGCTAGTTCAAGAGAGGGTAACTCTAGGGAAGTTGGGAGTCTTGCTTCCTTCCCATATACTAGCATGAAAGGGGAGTTACCAATCGCCCTCTTGGGTGTGATCCTGTCAGTCCATAAGGCTGTCCTCAACTTAGTGTGCCATGCCCTCCGATTGTCTTCAATTGTCCTTTTAATTATCCTGATGAGGTTCTTGTTGGAAAATTCGGCTAAGCCGTTACCCTGAGGGTAATAGTTGGATGATGTCTTCAAGTATTGTTGATGTGTTTTTTGTACACGACCAAACACAGAATAAAATACCTAAAGGTACCTTATCCTCTCTTGAACAAAGTTTCCCGACTGTTGAAGATCTCGCCGAAGGATCAGTCGGAGTAACTCCAAGGTTCTGATATCTAGGTTCTCTACGCGTGGATAATCTCTTTGCAGTACGATGTGATTTTGCTAGAATCACAAGGGGACTTACTTTCGATGACCTGAACGTTTGATTTGCTTTGGATATTACTGGAACGTGGAATTTCACCAGCCCTTGATTTTGAAAAAAGGAAAAAGGATAAGGGTTGGAACGAGATCTATTTCTAACACTAAGAACGTAAGAGCAATGAATGACGTTTGATGAAATTCTAACTAAGTCTTGCTTTGACATCCTAGGATCATCTCCACAAGATTAGTGCGATCTTCTGAGGAAAGCTTTATGATGTTTAGATCACTGCTACAAGCATGGACACCATCAGGTTGATGCATATCAATGAAGAAGCGATAATTGAAGTTAAGCTTAAGCTGAATGATTCCAGTTGACTATGCAAGGCAAGTCTGCAATCAACAAACCGGTAGTAGTATGGATATACGAATTTCACCGTTGATCATACAAATTTCTTCCATTCACCTAATAACATGAAATCAAATTTGAGAAGTATAGAGACCATGCAAATTGTTGAATTGACCCATAGAATTCACCATTTATTCAATGAAGTTTACAAGTCTTTTGCAACAATATCTTGGCAACAATCTTTGCCTTCTCTTTCTACTCTACTCTAACTATTTCCTACTCTCTGACTTTTCACTATTAGCTAACTATTCACCCACTATTGACCTGTACAAATGAGGAGCCAGGGCTTTATATAGAGAACCCTTTACAAACAGACGACTCTGATTGAGTTAGAACCAATGGCTAGGAATACAAGATAGAAACCCTAATTAGGGTTTGTTACAACAAACTTCCTTAGCCAATTAGAAAATTACATTGCAAGGGTGAGGACCAATAGGAAGCAGGGGTAGGTGCCTCGAAGTTTGTGCCATCTCTGATGAGTCAGGTACATTGAATCTGGACACACTGAGGTGGACCAATCCGACTGGAGGAGCAGTGATTGGGATGCCACCTTGTTTGATGTCTGTGTCTTGGTTGATCTCCTTTCTGTCTCAATTTGATGAATGATGTACCTCTTTTACTCCCAAGTGCTTGATGAGGCTTTCTTATCGTCAAGTCTTCCTTCTCTGGTAGCATACCTTGCCTTGAAGTGCTGGCGAAGCCTTTCTTTGTCATCTTGTGGTAGAATGAGGTCTTGAGGCTAACTTGAACTCCTTGAACACCCCTAGTCTTCCAACACTTCAAAACACCTTGAATCCTCCCTTTTTGCATGTGGAACGTCCTTGATGATGATGGACTGGAAGAGGTCATCCTTGTCCTGGCCTGGTCTTCTTTCATCCGCAAAACAAACCATAAGATGATTAAGGACACATAATAAATTCATTCTAACATAGCATTTTCTACCTTAAATCATCAACAAGAAGACATCAAAATGAAGTTTGCTCAAGATTCTCCCCAAGGACAAGCCCTATAAGAATTTCGCTCTGGACCCTTTGGAAGGGTCAGGAGCGAAATTTGCATTCCTGGCCAATTTAGACCTCATTTCATAATCTTAGCCCTAGCCTTCAAACCTCTTCTCATCATAATCTCACAACTAGCCCTTTGCCTAGCTCAAACAAGGTGAAAAATAGGAGTTTCAAAGGATTTCGCCCTGGACCCTCTAGAAGGGTCAGGAGCGAAATTTGCATTTCTGGACAAAATCTTCACAACTTGCTCAAATGCATGTCTAAGGATCCCTTTAATCTCAACCAACATCAAGCTTGATGCAAAATAGGAGAAAAATGGAGTTTGAGGATTTCGCTCTTGACCCTTTGAAAGGGTCAGGAGTGAAATTCAAGTTTTTCACTTGATATTTCATTTCCTTCACTCCAATCTATCTTGCAAGGCGAGAATACATCACTTTTCTTCCAATCATGCCATAGGAATCAAATTTTTGGCTTCAATCAAGGGAAAAATAGGTGGTTTGAAGAATTTCGCCTTGGACCCTTTGGAAGGGTCAGGAGCAAAATTCATTTCTTGCTTGTTTTCCCTCATTGAACTCCATTCCTCTCACTTTGTTCTTACTTGATTCTCACCTTTGGATCTATCTCTCAACATAACAACACTTGCTTGACCTCAAAATGGCTAAAAAGGAGAATTTCGCTAAAAACCATGGCCAGGGACAAGACCTATAAGGGATTTCGCCCTGGACCCTCTGAAAGGGTCAGGAGCGAAATCCTTGTCCAAGCTTAGAATCTTCATTTTTGGAAGCAACAATCCATTCAAGGGCAATCCTAGGGGCATCCCTCACCTTGGTCTAGGCCTGGCTTGGCACAAATTTTGGAGGATAGGATGGGTTTTAGGATTTTCGCTCTGGACCCTTTGGAAGGGTCAGGAGCGAAATCCATGTTCTAGGACAAATTCTACCATGCTTCTCACTTCAACTCACCTCCAAGGTCAAGGAAACTTTTCTTCATTCTTCCCTAAGCCATAAAAAACCAAAAGCTTGACTTGATTTGCAAGGAAAATAGGTGATCTTAGGAATTTCGCTCTGGACCCTTTGGAAGGGTCAGGAGTGAAATTTTAGTTTTTGCTCAATTCCTTCAAATTTATTGATCACTAGCAACTCAAAGTCATCCCTAAGGACATATCCACTCCTATCTCACCTTGACCCACACTTGACTTGGCACAAAACTTGGAGAAAAGAGTGGTTTTATGGAATTTCGCTCTGGACCCTTTGGAAGGGTCAGGAGCGAAATTCAAGTTTTAAGCTAAAATTCTTCATCTCCTCCACCTTTAGTCACTCCCTAAGGCAAAAAAACATGTCCAACACTTCCCAACATGCCTTGGAAACTAAGAATTTGGTTTGAACAAGGGAGAAATTGAGGTTTATGGGGATTTTCGCTCTAGACCCTTTGGAAGGGTCAGGAGCGAAATCCATATTCTTGGCTAGTCTCCCACTTCCTTCATCCAATTCTCCTTCAAATTTGATCGAACTCAGCCCCCTTTCATCCCACTCAAGCGAATCTACCATCAAGTTAGCTTAAGACAAGGTCATTTCATAACTATAGGGAGACGATGGCTAATGTCCGTCCACCCATCCATAACTATGCTGCACCCCGATGCCACCCAACATGCCTTCATCTTCTCCATCAAAATATTGATCTTGGAATAGCATTTATCCAAGATCGAGGTCCTCATTTTCGTCTCCCCTGGTGGCACATAAGATGGTCCTCCCTTGGCCACCATAGCCATCATCTCCCTATAATAAGGAGACCGTGTAACATGAAATGGAATGCCATTGGCAAAGAAGAACTTGCCAATGGATTCATCTATCTCATCTCTTAGCTGCACATTAAACATATCAGCAATGGAGTTGCTCTGTGGTGTCTGCAACTTACGTTTCCCAGCCCTGGCGGCAGTAGAAGTGGAAGTGGATGGAGATCCAAACATCATTCCTCCCGTCTGTAAAGCATGAGAAGTATGTGGCACATTCTGGTTGCCCTGAAGTGCTGCCCTAGCAGACAAAGTAGTAGGCATTGAAATATTTGTGTCATCTGGAACCCCCCAAAGCTTGTTAAACTCAATTCTGTACTGTATATTTTTGGCTTCCTCCAAAAACTTACATTGTTTCACGCCTTTTCCTCTCCAAAACAGAAAGTGTGCATTCACCCTACTAATGCTACCGAACCATTCTGTGTCACAAATATTGCACTTCCACTTCCTTGTTCCCCCACTTGAATGTGATGTGCCTTGTACTGATATTCGTGAAGCAAACTGTTTTAGAGGAGACTTAGGATCAAAATGACCCCTAGCATATGGTGCCAACAACTCTGAAGGGCAACCTGTACTAGCTAGTGCACTTGCCATAGAACTAGATTGGGCTCCAGGATCAGCCCCATGGTCACCCCCCTCATTTTCAGGTTCATATTCTGAATCATTCTCACTATGAGAATGGATTTCCATGTCATCTTCACTCATGCCTTGGGAGCTCATTGTGAAATTGACACTGCATTTCACAAAATAAAAATAAAAATAAAATCAGCCTAGTTTAACAATATATTTTTAAATTTTTAATTTTTTTTCCTATTCATCTCAAAATGAGATTTGATGTTGAATCTTGAGGGCAAAATGATGCCCTCAAGATTCAACATCAAATCTCATTTTGAGTCTTAAGATGAATAGGGAAAAAAAATCCAAAAATGACATAGAACAATGAAAATCAGAAAAAAAAACAAAAAAAAAACAAGAAAAAGCTGAAAAACCCTACCTTGTGCTTGAAAAATCTCTCCAAAATGTAGAAGAATCTTCTTCTTCCTCTTCTTCTTGCTTCTTCTAGCTCCTATCACGCTTGCAATCAGCTTTTCTCACCCCTTCAATCAGTCTCAGTTTTTCCTCCTCTTCAGCTTGCTGGAAAAAAAATCAGTTTTCCAAAATGAGAGTTAAATCTAAAAGAAACATGCTTTTGTGTTGTTTTGGGGGGTTGGGTGGGGCCCACGTCCAATTAGGGTTACCCCTTAATCCCCCCAAAAGGCACATGTTTTTTAAAAAATGGCCTTTTTGGTTTGTTTAGGTGTGGGAACGCGGGAGACACCTGGGCAGGCGTCTCTCGAGGGACGGGGAGACGTCCAGGCGTCTCCACGTCTCCCTAGGAGACGGGGAGACGTCTCCATGTCCTGACGGCGATTGGGTGGCAGTGGCAGGACGACGGGGGACGTTGCGTCCCCGTCGCCCCATCCCCGAAACGTCCCTGACGAGGGGACGCGCCCAAAAAGGGGGGGGATGCGTCCCCGTGGAACACTGCTTCAGTCTCAGCTAATGGATCAAACTGAAAAGCATTAGCCCATTCGTCCAACAAGCAAACAGGAACCTCTTGCAAGAGAGTAGCAGGATCACGGACAACACACTCCTCCCCCTCTTCATACAAAGTGCAATTCATGTTTATAGGGCTAGGGGTGTAGAGCTCAATGTGGTTTTGGGCAATGGGCTCTGCCCTTATGGTGACCTTGGTACCATACCTTGTTCGAAATAGCATATGGGACCAGTCGAAAGACAGGTACCCACCTATCTTCGCTGTGAAGTCTCTAGACAGGCAGATGGCGAAGAAGGCAGGGAGGTCGATGATGGATACGTCTTGCAAGACAGTGCAACCAGGGCATGCATGCAATTTTAATTTCAAATTTTTTACCTCCCCTACTGTCTTAATAGAAGTGCCATCTAACTGGACCACCCCTTTGGTCACGGGTTCATATTCTATTCCAAGAAGATCAGCTACCTTCTTAGGCATGACTGAGCTTCTAGCTCATGAATCTATCATGCAGTTGTGAACCAAATTGTCTCCTATGATTAAGGAGAGATAGAAAGGGGGAGGCTTGCTTATCTTGCTTGAATCTTCCTCCTCCTTGGGTTGCACCAAATTGGTGGAGACTGCCTTTCCTCTGACTGTTGTCTCATCACCTGACTGATTGACTTCCTTCAGTGCCTCCTTAAGCAGATCCCTTTGAGATGGGATTGAAAGGGCCTCCCACATAGTGACGTTGAGGTTGGCCTTCTTCATTTGATCAACTATGTTGAAAGGGACACCTGCTGGTTTTAGAGGCCGCTTTGAGGCTATAAGGTCTGCCTTTGCTCTTTGGACGACTTGGGTCTCCTTCTGCCTCTTGTTCCCTTGCATGGTATTTTGGCTTGTATCATGGATGGCTACATTGGGTGTTGGAGCTTGGATTGATGTTGAAGGTGAGGTAGCCTCCATGGCTCTCTTCTTTGACCTTGCATAGTGCAGCATGGAATCACCATTTGTTTGGTTCAAACCACAAAATTCCGCCTCCTGCCAATTGACAAAGGTAGAATCCCCTTGTAGGTGAGCCTGGGGACCCACACTAGGCTGATTTGGGTCATATTGCTGGCCAGAAGTGGTCGGCTCATCTTGCACTACTAAAGTTTGGACAAACCCTCCACTTTGGCATACACCTTGGTTGTGGGGCTGATTACATGGTTGACACCAATCTTGCTCTTGGGCAAGGTTATTTTGCACTGGAACTATTGCCTTTGAGTTGCTTGCGTTTGTGGGGTTCACACTATTCAAAGGCCTGGCATTGCTCCATTGGTTTTGCCCTTGAAAGGGTGGCCTGTTTTACTGGTAATTTTGACCTTGTGCTTGGTAAGGTCTGTTATACTGAGTTTGTTGTCTTTTTAGTGCCACCAATTCATTGCCAAAGTTTTGCAGTAGAGACTTAACCTCATGGAGCTCATTGGAGGATGTAGAGGGCGTGGATGATTGCCCTGCGGGAGCCATGGGGATAGGAGCCACGGTGGGTTGTTCTTTAGGAGCCTCTGGGAAGAGAGGCATTGGAGGCCTTGGAGCTATCTTACCAGCCTGAATCAAAAAAATTTCTGCTCTTATGGCTATGTCATATGCACTCGGTAGAGAGGCTCCACCCATCGATTGTACCATGACAGCTATATCGTTGTTGAGAGCTCTAAGATAATACAAGAAGGCATGATTTGGATATGGCTTCACTAGAGCAGGAATCCTATTCCATGTCTTATGGAATCTGAAGTTGAAGTCTCCCATGAATTCGTGGGGTACCCTCTTGATCATAGTTAACTGCCACAAGTGATAGGTGATCACTTTTGCCTTCAAAATGGTTGCACAATTTCTCCCCCAATTCGTCCCAATTGTGGATGGAGCTAGACGACAACCCTCTATACCACTGCAAGGCTTTGCCTTTTAAGGATGTGGCCAAGAGTCTGACAACAACATCGTCCTGAGTGATGTTATGGACGAAGCAAATGTTTGCAATGTCTTGAATGTGCTCAATGGGTGTAGTAGCTGTTTCACCAATGAAGTATGGTATACTCTTCAACGCAGCCACTGGTATGTCATTCCATTGAGTGAAAACAAGGGGACTCCCCCCATTAAAGGTAACAAAGACTTGATTTCTTGCCATGTGAAAGAATGGTCTATTGATATGAGTGGTGGGCCCTTCATAGCAAAGGTCCTGTAAATGGAGGAGTAGAACGAGACCTGGGAGATGGAGTGTTTACAACCTCGTCACCCCTGATTGGTGATAATGAAGGTCTACCTCTCCTCCTTCTAGAGCCTGCAGATGGAAGCTCTATGAATTGGAAACTGCCCCTAGAAGATGCCCTTGTATGAATTCTGGGCATGAAATCTGCAATCGCCCTCGGGAGCTCGGAGGTCCGGAGTGTGATCACTTCGGCACCTCGGGACCTCGGATGTCCGGAGTGAGGAAGCTCGGGAGTTCGGAACCTGGGGGTTCCGAGTTTTCGGGCCTAAGCACCTCGGAACCTAGGGGTTCCAAACTTACAGAGCGAAATGGTTTACTGACCTCGGAACCTGGGGGTTTCGGATTTCCAGGGTAAGCAAAGTTACGATGACTTGGGAACCTGGGGGTTCCGGGGTCCCAGAGTTAGGAACTTCGTATGAACAAGAACTGGACTTGTTGAGCAGAGTCGCCAAGTGCTTGATAGATGACTGCCTCTACAGGCTGAAACACTAAGAAGTAGCACTGAATCCTTAGCATGTATGTCGAACTAAGTCCCAACGGGCGTGCCAAAAACTGTTATCACAAAAGCTTGCACCCTTGCTAAGCTATCAACTCAGCAACCTTGTGAAACATGGAAACAACCCCAAAGTGTGGGACCTTGCACGAGGGGGTTGAATCTTCGGAGGAGGCCGACTTTCTTCTCATTCCAGGTGTAGGTGTTGAACCAACTCAACACTTCGAAACTAACTCAACCTATCCTAACAATTTGCAGAGGTAAAGGGAAGAGAGAAATGCTTGAAATAAAGGGAGGTGATGCACCAAGAAGAGATTGTTTCTCTCCCCACCGAAATGACACAAGAAAATCAACTGAAAACACCCAAGAGATGTACAACTTCAGTTGTACGAGTGACCCCAATGCATGTATGAAGGTTAGAATTCATTGAATGCCAAGAGGGGAGAAGGATTCTCACAAGTCACACTCAGAAAAACAGTTAACACAGCATATATGGAGAGAAAAAGCCACAAGACATACACCCATGATGGAGGTAAGAAAGCATACACAACATACATAAGTTGAAAGTAGGCAAGAATGGTGATTTCAATTAATCATAAAGCCAATGGCCAAACTTACAGTTGCATAAATACAAGAGAAGTGGGAGAGCATGGAATAGCTCAAGCCAGCAGGGAGAGAACCCTTTACAATGAGGCTTAACAACCTTTATATAGAAAAAATGGTTACAAGGGTGATCATGACCCCTGCATGTCTGTCTGGGAGTGCAAGGAAGTGCATGCACTTGACTTGTACATGCAAACAACCTAGCCATACCCACAAAAGGCAATTCTGAGAAGGGTGGATTGATTGACCTTCCAAAGTCAGAGTATGCAGTCATGACACAAGTCACCAAGCATGGCCCCGTACCTCCCTTGATGGAAATCCTACCAAAAACATTAAATACACCCCTGTGGCTCCACAAAAAAAAGTGCACAAGTCACCAAAACTGTTGGAGCATTTAAAGCATTGAGTGTCGATCACGCCATCCGGAAGTGTTGCCAGCAAGACTTCGGAGACCTGGGTCACCGTAGTTAGGGAACCTTGGAGACTCGGGTCACCGTAGTTGGGGAACTTCCGAGACCGGAGTCATCGTAGTTGGGGAACTTCAGAGACCAGAGTCATCGTAGATGGGGAACCTGGGGGTTCCGGAGTTCCGGGGTAGAAGGACAAGGAACATGGGAACCTGGGGGTTTCCGGAGTTCCGGGGTTGAAGAACAAGGAACTTGGGAACTTGGGGGTTCCAGAGTTCCGGGGTACAAGGACAAGGAACTTGGGAACCAGGGGGTTCCGGAGTTCCGGGGTACAAGGACAAGGAACTTGGGAACCAGGGGGTTTCCAGAGTTCCGGGGTTGAAGAACAAGGAACTTGGGAACCTGGGGGTTCCGGAGTTCCGGGGTAGAAGGACAAGAAACTTGGGAACCTGGGGGTTCCGAAGTTCCGGGGTAGAAGGAGAAGGAACTTGGGAACCTGGGGGTTTCCGGAGTTCCGGGGTTGAAGAACAAGGAACTTGGGAACCTGAGGGTTTCCGGAGTTCCGGGGTTGAAGAACAAGGAACTTGGGAACCTGGGGGTTCCAGAGTTCCGGGGTTGAAGGACAAGGAACTTGGGAACCTGGGGGTACCGAAGTTCTGGGGTAGAAGGACAAGGAACTTGGGAACCTGGGGGTTCCGGAGTTCTGGGGTTGAAGAACAAGGAACTTGGGAACCTGGGGGATCCGGAGTTCTGGGGTAGAAGGACAAGGAATTTGGGAACCTGGGGGTTCCGAAGTTCCAGGGTAACTTCGGAGACCGGAGTCACCGTAGTTGAGAAGACTTAGGAACTTGGGAAGTTGGGGTTTCCGGAGTTCCATGCTAGAAGGACAAGGAACTTGGGAACCTAGGGGTTCCGGAGTTTCGGGGCAACTTCGGAGACCTGGGTCACCGAAGTTGGGAAGACTTAGGAACTTCCTTCTGACAAGACAACACTTCACACTTCATAATTCCATTGCTTTTCTCCTTGATCAATTGGGCAGCGTTGGTCCATGGAACATATCTCTGTTCGGTTCTCACTAATGGACCAAGGGTGTCATAAAATGACAACAGTTACATTTGAGGAAGACGTTGCATTCAAGAAATCAAAGGGTTCATGCGTGGAAGATGAAGCTCATCCTCAAGACATGAATAGTGATCATGGTCCTGAGATCCAGAGGGAGCCTTCAAAACCTGAGATGCACAATGATGCAGTTGAGCCTATGGATCCTACTGATGGGCCTAGAGATATTGTTATAACTCAGATTAGACTTCTTTGGGCAAGGAACACTATGCGGGAGGTAGAACAGTTCGCGGCTCCTAGAGGTACATTTCGAGAAAGTAAGAGACCTCAGAAATTCTCTTGTTATGTTGCTTCGATGTGTAATCTCATTGAGACTGAGCCTACCAGTGTTGAGGAAGCCGCAAATCAGCAAGTATAGAAAGATTCCATGGACGAAGAATATGAATCCATCCTTAAGAATGATGTTTGGGATATTGTGCCGAGACCTAAGGGCAAGCCAGTTGTATCTTCCAAGTAGCTATTCAAGATCAAGCATGCAGTTGATGGTAGCATTGAGAAATACAAGGCTAGATTCGTGGCTCGTGGTTTCTCTCAGAAAGAAGGGATAGATTATGAAGAAACTTTCGCTCCAGTTGCTTGATATACTTCCATCAGAACCATTATTGCGATTGCAGCAGCTAAGGGATGGAAGCTACATCAGATGGATGTGAAGACAACCTTTCTCAATGGTGTGATTGAGGAAGAGGTCTACATTGAACAACCTGAGGGTTTCGTGATTCATGGGAAGGAGTCTCATGTATGCATGCTAAAGAAAGCTTTATATGGCCTTAGCAGACTCCTCGTGCATGGTATGAGAGGATTGATAGATACTTAACAGGTTTGGGGTTTTGCAAGAATAATGTTGATCCGAACCTCTACTTTTAGGTATTTAATGGTGAAATGTTGATCCTGGTATTATATGTTGATGACCTATTTGTCATAGGGGAAGATCATCTCATTCACAGGTGTAAGGAGTTGACTTCAGAATTTGAGATGAAGGACTTAGGGCTCATGCACTTCTTTCTAGGGTTAGAAGTATGGTAGAGGCCTAATGAGATCATCCTAAGTCAAGGCAAATACACCATTGACATCTTGAAGAGGTTTGGATTGTTAGAGTACAAGTCCATGCCTACTCCAATGGAAACTAACTTGAAGAAATTGTGGGAAGCTGCAGCTAGTTCAGATCTTGTGGATCCTACCATGTATAGGCAGTTGATTGGATCCTTGATGTATCTAGTTAACACTAGACTAGATATTTGCTATGCAGTGAGTGCACTTAGCCAATTCATGAGTAAACCGAGACATATACATCTAGTTGCAGCCAAGCATATCTTGAGGTACTTGCGTGGCACAGTTGGCTATGGACTGAAGTACTCCTCCAACATTGCTTTGAACTTGGAGGGTTACTCAGATTCTGATTGGGTAGGAAGTGTCATTGATCGCAAGAGTGCTTCTAGAGTTTGCTTCAACTTGGGATCTGCCATGATTTCCTGGTGTAGCAGGAAACAATCTTTAGTGGCATTGAGTACTGCAGAAATAATAGAAGCAGAATACATTGCAGCTTGTGTGGCATCTCGCGAAGCAGTGTTGCTTCGGAAGCTCCTTGTAGGATTGTTAGGTCAATCGTTGGAGCCTACTATCATTCATTGTGATAACCAAAGCTATGTGAAGCTTTCGGTTAATCTAGTTTTCCATGACAGATCAAAACATGTTGAGATTCAGTACCACTACATCAAGGATATGGTATAGAGGAATGTTGTTCAGCTGAGATACATCTTGCACTGAGGAGAAGACGACCAACATTCTCACCAAGCTCCTTGCCAAAGTGAAGTTTGTGCATTTTCGGGACAAGCTTGGAGTCGTGGAGAATGAAGCGCTTGCCGAGAGGGAGTCTCAGCATCAATGATACATTGAGATGTATCTTCCACCCTCTGTGAGTAGGCATGGTAGAACCACCCTTTGCGAGTAGGCATGGTGGTAATGCACTCTTCTCTGGGAGAAGTTTGAGGTGAAAGACCTCTTCCACCCTCTGCGAGTAGGCATGGTGGATGTCATGGAAGAAATTCCATGATGTACTTGTGTTTTTCCACCCTTTGCGAGTAGGTATGGTGGACCCACCCTCTGCGAGTAGGCATGCTGGATGATTTAGTACTTGTGTTTGTTCACCCTCTCAGAGTAGCTATGGTGAACATCATCCATGGGAATAGCCATGGTGGTTGTATTCATTTGCATTTTCTCATGGGAGAAGCCATGTATCTCGGATGTTGAGAAGGTCTCCTCCCTAGCTAAGAGGGAGTGTTGATGTATGTAGCTAGGTCGGAGCCCTTATAGGGCCAACCTAGCACACCTAGCACGTTTGGATTAGTCATGTCCTATCTTGCTTGTATAACATGTGGGGCTATTTTAGTTTGATTGCCTAAATTGTAAAGCCGACCTAAGGTAAATTAGAAGGCTAGAGTCTTATATATATGTAATGTCAACCTCATTGTAATGACACACATTCAGCAATTACATCCCTATTCGGTATCCTTCAGCGAATTACCTCTGTGATCAGCAAATCATATACAAAAGATAGTGAACATTATTGGAAGCACAACAAACACCTTTGGAAGGTCAGCGAACACCATTTGAAGGGCAGCGAACACCACCCTAGGTGCAACAATTGTTCTTTCTGACAGTAGTCATCATTTGAAGGTCAGCGAACTATCCTTGAAGGCTGCAAACATCATCCTAAGATCAGCGAACTTCATCTTTGTGGCAGCAATATCTGTATTGCTGATAAGTTCATCATTGCAGTTTGCCCTAGGTTGAAGATATTACTGTGCATAGTTTACTGATTGCTTCAAGTGTTGAAGCTCATTGTAAAGATACATTTGGTTATTGCTTAATAAAGATCTGAGATTAGTTGCTGGGTTTTTCAACTCCAAGAGGGAGGTTTTCCCAGGGTATATTGGTGTTTATTGTGCACATTGATTTGGTTATGTTATTTCTGATTATTTTGCTACAGTTTGATACAAAACTAACAAAAGACAACTCCAATTCATAATAGAAAATGCAAAATGAGACTCTTTAGCCAACATAAGAAATTGCCAAATCAATTTCCACTCCAGAATGGAAATATATGACATCTTCCCAAAATACCAAAAAATAGCATCTTCCAAGTGGGTCTCAACTTCTTAGAAAATAGAGATTATGCCATCTCATCACTTGCCATGTAGGATGCCACGTCACCAAGAGGTCCCACAAAGTGAATAGCATCTTAGGAAGTTAATAACTTAGGATATAAACGATTATAATTAATTAAAATCAAATAATCAATATTTGGACTCCAAGGTTGAGACATCTTAATTCCAACTGTGATGTTTCCTATATATAATTAAATAATAAAATTAAATACTTTATTGTGTGGCCCCAAATTTAATAATAAATCTTTTGGGCCCTTTATTTAATTAGTCAAGTTTTATTTTGGTCATGTCGGCCCGTTTGTATCCCTTCGGGAAATTTCCCGGAGCCCATATTTATGGCCGAGTCTATCATTGTTGTAGGTATGTGTGAATTTGGTATTTTCTTTGTATGTGCGAATTCCAGTTGGAGTTCTGTTGTCAGCCATTTTGGAGGTGGACGATCCTCCTTACTTGGCATCCACAGTTTCGGTGGGAGTAACTCCTCACCCTACTCTGCTCTGCCCCTAGCCCAAGATTATTGTAATCTGAAGTGCTATCATTACTGAGTCTGAATTTCTACTTGCATGTCTGGTGTTCATTTCGTGCCAAATTGTGTTAATCTGATTATATGGTCTATCTGGCACTATGCATTATAAAATATTTGTGGAGTTGAACGCGGCCGAAGGAAAGTAGTTTCGGCGTTCGAATCCATTGTGCGGACGAAGGGGCTATACATACCTTACGACTTGGCACCAACCTCACTGTACGGTGTTGTACATGCGGTACAGCTTGGTACCAACCTCACCATACAGCTTGGCCCCAACCTCATCGTACGGTTGGCACAAACACCATGGTACGCCCTTTTTGTGGTCTTCACATCTTGCCGAGGGGGGGTTTGTGAGCTGAACGGTTCAGGTACATTACAGTGGTATCAGAGCCAAAATCCTGCCAGCCTGTGGAATGCTTGGGATGACTACAAAAATGGAAGAAAGGGATAATGAAATTGCTGCCAATAAAATTGCCAAGTGGTATAACAAATATCAAAAGAGGAAGAATTATTTGACATTTCAAGAATATCTAGTTCTGATAGTAAAATGTATACCTATGCATGAGGAGGTTATCAGAATATTTGATGAATACTCAAGTGAACCTGAGGAGATCAAGGCTACCGAATCCTTTGATAGGTACTATGTAAGGAAAAGAAAAGAGGAGTTGGATTCTGAATTAGGAAAACAATCAAAATCAAAGAAAGATGAAGACAAGTTCACATGTTCACCCCAGCGACAGGAGGATATGGACAAGCCGGAGACAACAATTGTCCCTTCAAGTGGAGAACACTTAAACTTTCATGACAGCTGCAAGGATGAAGATGTTTGTATGAATTTTGTCAAGCCAACAGTGGTTGATCAACTTCATGGAGATGCAAACTCTAGCAATGATCCCTTACCGGAGCAATCTCTACAGTTGGTTGAATACGAAATTTACCCTTTGGGTGGGCATGAGGCGTGCATGATTGTCATCTCTCCTTGTGAGTGGTATCTATATGAAGAAAGCAAGTTGGATTTTGATGAGTTATTCCTCAACTCCGAGCAAGGCAATGTTTATATCAGAGTGGAGCAGCGCAAGTTGATTGAGGATTTGCAGGTGGTGCTCTTAGCATCAAGCTTTCAGTGAATATGACTACTAGCATCTGCGCATGGTTTGGGACCCTGGAGCTTGTTAGATGGCAGATAGTTGCGTATTGCTTGAGGGCAAGCAATCTTTGGGTCGGGAGGACTGTGATGTTCCTAATATATAATTAAATAATAAAATTAAAATACTTTATTGTGTAGCCCCAAATTTAATAATAAATCTTTCGAGCCCTTTATTTAATTAGTCAAGTTTTATTTTGGTCATGTCGGCCTGTTTGTAACCCTTCGGGAAATTTCTCAGAGCTCATATTTATGACCGAGTCTGTCATTGTTGTAGGTATGTGTGAATTTGGTATTTTCTTTGTTTGTGCGAATTCCAGTTGGAGTTCTGTTGTCAGCCATTTCGGAGGTGGAAGATCCTCCCTACTTGGCATCCGCAGTTTCGGTGGGAGTAACTCCTCACCCTACTCTGCTTTGCCCTTAGTCCAAGATTATTGTAATCTGAAGTGCTATCATTACTGAGTCTGAATTTCTACTTGCATGTCTGGTGTTCATTTCATGCCAAATTGTGTTAATCTGATTATATGGTCTGTCTAGCACTACGCATTATAAAATATTTGTGGAGTTGAACGCGGCCGAAGGAAAGTAGCTTCGGCGTCCAAATCCATTGCGCAGACGAAGGGGCTGTACATACCGTACGGCTTGGCACCAACCTCACCGTACGGTGTTGTACATGCGGTACGACTTGGTACCAACCTCACCGTATGACTTTGTACCAACCTCACCGTACGGTTGGCACAAACACCACCGTACGCCCTTTTTGTGGTCTTCGCATATTGCCGAGGGGGGGTTTGTGAGCTGAACGGTTCAGGTACATTACACAACAGTCTTGAATCCTATGTTTTAATTTTCTTTTATATCTCTTGAGCTGTTCTAAGGGGACATCAAGCTGCAAATCTTCTTTCAAATGCCATGGCCTCCTCCATAATTCCAACAGTACGCAATCTGTGTCATGTGATCCCACTCAGATAAAAAAAGAACCATAGCATTTCATGCACTAACATGCTCAGAGGAGCTCAGCTATTTCATACATTAACCCAACATGGCCACTTCACAAATGATGACAATCAATTAGTATGGAGCTCCACTAACTCTAGGGAGTGTGCTGTGGCTTCAACATATGTAATATTATTTTATGAGGCCATCTAAAGTGTACGTGGGATTAGGGAAAAGAGAAATAAAGATTAAAAAGTGATATTTTATTGCCAAAAGGTGGACGTCCACTTGGGGAAAAGGAAATTAATTTTTTTTGAAAAGGGCAAATGAAATTATTTTATTACTTTCTGAGTTACCCTAACTTGTGTTGCCCTAATTTCTTATTGAGACTTAATAAAAAGAGTTTTGGCTCTCATTTGTATATGCTGAATATTGTGAAAATACAGAAATACTGCTGGAATGAACTTGGAGTTCTTCTAAAGATTTTTGAGGATGAAATCCCTCATTAGTTAGCTTGGTTTCGGTGGTGAAAGATCCACCCTAGCTGGTTTTGTTCTATAGTTCGAGTTTTCAGTGATTTTGGATTGCAGTTGGTGAATTTGGTTTGATTTTCATGAAGGTTTTCAAGGTGTTTTGATGTGGGTTCTCTCGTTTTGGTGTGTTTGATCCTTTTTGAGAGTGTTGTTCGAGTTTGGAGGTTTTTGGAAGCCTTTTCTATTTGCTGGTCATTATTTTTAGAGATTCAGGAAACCGTATTTATGTTCATATCTCTTGGAGTGAATTTTATCTAGTTCTAGGTGTTGACTCAATCAATTTCTTATTGCTGGGCGCTGTGTTCCCATATATTACATGTGCCTTTTGTTGAGTATTGGATTTCTAGCAATAAATCACCTCTAGGAGGTAGCACCCAGTTTTGGGTAATGAAAAGTGGATATTGCAAGTTAATTTATATGTGTTGACAGCTACAAAACATCATATTAGAGGTGTCTAAGGAATTCAATCAGATCTGTCCTATTTTTGAAGGCTAAATAAGTGTTGGTAATTAATACATGAATCGCTCCTAGTCAGATGGTGCACCCAGTTTTCTGTAGCAGAGGTTTTGAGGTTGTTTCAGATTTGGAGTCTTTCAAAATCACTTAAATCTGCTCATACAAGTCTGCTAGAGTGTGTTGTGGAAGGGTTGCTGGAGTAGGCTTGAAATACTCTACATGGACTCTTGTTTGGATGCATAAAATTAGTCTTCAGACTTACAAGAGTGTTGTTGCTTGCAAATTACAATGAAATCTCTATTTCCAGGCCTGTAATATTTGTGATCAGTCAACTTATTGATGTTATGCAATCTGATTTTGAAGAGTTAATAGTAATCTTGGTGATTCTATGCACTAGTCTTTCAATATGCTATTTCATGAATGTTTCCAAAAAATATTGCAATGAGATATTGAATGAAATCTGAAAACAATAAAGACAATCAGCAAACAGTGCATTATCTTTTTCTTTCAATCATTCAATCAGAAAACGAAAAGACAAAAACAGGTGTGAACATGTTACATGGTTTATTTACAGGTGGAACTCATATGTAAGTAAACCATAAAGTATCCAACTTAATTGAAATTTGAACCATCAACTCAATGCATACTTACCCTACTGCCAAGTCAATTTAAGTGTGTGCCTCCTCTACATACAAGTCCCTCTTAGTTTGTAAGGGGATATTTCAAGTCCCAATGGTCCTCTCGGAACATGCAGATGCCTCCCACGTTCAGGAGAATCTAAGTAACAAATAAGTTTGCTGGTTTGCTGAACATATTTCATGTTTTGAATGTGTGCTTATGGTGAAACATCATGTTCTTGACAGCTCTATAGATCAGCAAACTCCATGTTTTCCATGTCTTTTTCCACCTTTAATTTATGGTTGATCTCTATTCACATTCAGGGGTTGTAGATGTTGTCATTGACAAACGATAAGATATCAATGCCCATCCCTTCACCATAGATGCTGTTATCTCTCTCCTTCTGGGACATAAGCAGATGCAAGTTATAGATTACTTCCATCTTTTTCCCTTCCCATCTTTTTCATCTCCTAACCCTGCTCCTGAAATTCCCACCGTTTGAAGAAGACATATCATTGCAATGTTAATGCTTATTTCTTCAGAATTACAGTTGTATTCAAGCTGAGCAGCTACTCTAGATCTTCCTCAACCTTAAATATGAGCATTTGATTCCTTTTTTATTCTGGAAGCCAATTTCCATTCCCTCTCCTCTTTTAGTCATTATCAATGTTCTATTTCTGGCTTCAAAGAATATAAATACCATCAACCTACTAACATCCCCATTTGCTTCACTTGAAATAGTGATGTGACTGTTGATTATATCATCCAATCAATAATTAGCAGCGAGCCTTCCTTTTTATGCTTTGAAGGCACATAAATTAAATGTGACCCTTGAAAAGTGTTGTTGAAATTATTAGTCCCTCTATTTCGATTGTCCTTTTCTCTTTTTAGTTTTCCCCCCTTTTGAATTAATTGTACTTCCCCTGGCATGAATTATGAAATGACCTTTTATTGATGCATAGCTGAAGTGTAAATTTACCTATGGACCAATCCATCACAGTTAACAAGCTTACTCTATACTATCTTGGCAGTCAGATATCAACAGTTGTTTATGCCTCATTTGGGAAGGGGGAATGCGAGGTCCCTAATTGTATGGACTTGGCAAGGACAACCCAAGGTTAGTGGTTTTATCTGTTATTTTATTGCTGTCATTTAATACCGGTGAATCTTACCATTGGTATGGAATAAGTCTCCTTTAAGAATCTTATTCAATCCCTAGTACGGACATCTATGATGTTTTAGCAGATTAATCAAGATTATTGAGTTGCAGTCCACCCAAATAATCATCAATCTTGTCTCTTTGGCGAATCCTAAGTAATTTCAATAGGGCTAAAGATTTGGATTGATTGATTTTATCCTACAATATAGATGGCATAGATGCCTAGAGGCTGTCTTGAGGATCTTTTCAAATGCTACTGCTTCCTGCTTCATTCAACTTGACTTTTCCTGCTCCATCAAAGATTAGTTTCATGCATCCTTTATGAGGTATTCTCCAATTTAAATTAGGAGTTTCCTTTTTCTTTCCATCAACCCCTTTATGTGAGACAACGAAAGAGCATTTTAGAATAACTGATTTTATTTTTCTAATTTGAGTTTTTGAGAATTTTGTTATGGTTCTTAGAATATTCCAATAATGAAATCTCAGTATTTTCTCATTTTCAAATTTTGAGAAGGCATTTCAATTCCATTTATTTGCAACATCAAGCTTTTACATTTCATTTTATGTAGAAGGATGGAGTTTTACCATCTACTTAATTGAGCTTAAAGCAGCCTTTACCATCAAATATTATGATGTTTTGATTAGACCTCTCTGAAGTCTTCCCAACATCGCATCCAAGCTAAAACTTCCCACACTCAAGATGTACAGTCCAGTTCTTTTTTTAAGAAAATGATTTACTGAAGCATTTAGTTTCACTTAATCTTGATTACAGTTTTTCTGTATTCTAATGTTATTTTGGCTAAATAGGCTGAAATTTCTATGAGTGTTTGGTGAGTTAGTTTTGGCCTCAATTAAATTTGTTTTCTTTCTAAACTACAACCCTACACATTTATATTTTTCTGGTAAAGTAATGCAACTTATGTTAGACCAAATAACAATAATTACACCAGCTGAGCAAAATAAGCACATGGGAAAGTTGTCCTACAAAAGCTAGAAAAGAGAGCATTTGAGACTTTACCTAAATAGGTAAGAGTTTTGTATCTGTCCATAAACAAATAATATTCAGGTCTTCTAAGCAGAGTAGAGAATTATCCGAATTGTTGACTTGGATTTTTTTTTCTAAAGGAATTCAATGGAAGACATCCCTTTTTTATGCCGGATGTCCTATGTTGTTCGAGCTATTGAATTATTTGTAACAGCATATTACCTAGCGAAGGTTATAGATGTAGCTTTGGTGTAATATAGATTACCTATTTCACTGTGTGACAGCTAACTTATGTTGTAGATAAATAATGCAGGCCCTTAACATTAAAATGAAAACTGAAAATAATTCATTGGGGTTAACCATAATCATGACTTGTTGTAAGATATCCTAGGACTGAATATGGCATGTACTGAACTTTTTCAATAAATGGTGTAACTTCTAACTTGTCGTTGACATGGGACAATGATATTCTTGGGACTAATTTACAGTGCTCTTATTCTTACTAAATAGGTCACACTAGCACAAATGGAGTATCAGCTACCCCGGTTGACTCGAATGTGGACTCATCTTGAAAGGCAGGCAGGAGGCATGGTGAAGGGAATGGGTGAAAAACAAATTGAAGTAGATAAGCGTATCTTACGTGATCGAGTAAGTGACCATGACAGCTGTAAAACGATTTAATGTGCTTTGGATTGTTAATTGAAGTGATATACCTTCTAATCAAACTATTTATTGTGGTAAAAAATATTATGTGGGCTTACGTCACTCCTTTTATACTGGATGAAAGTGTTTATTATTACGAATGTTAGCACAACTAACAACAGGAATACAACTAAAGTTTCTTCCTATGGATGCTAGCCAAAGTAACATTTGTACCTGTGCCCGAAGAGGCAAGGAATAAGCTCCTCTATGGAAACTCCTGAATTTGAATTTGACCATACTAGCCAACTTTTTCTTCAAAATTCTAGCTCCCATACACTGGGAGGAAGGTTCATGATGAAAGATAGCCTTATACCTGGATTCCAGAAGAATCCATTAGCAGTCAAAGGAATTGCTTATAATAGCAGTTTGCAGCAGTCGCTAGGCATTCTATTATCTCCAAGGAGAGGACCTCTCATAGTGAATAAATTATTAAATTCAGCGTGGATTTAAACCCAAAAAGTCTTCATAGGTGGGCATTTCTAGAAAACATGTTCAAACTGTTTCATTTCTCAGAGACAAAATCATATGCAATTGTTTTGGCTGCTAATCCTTGGTGGATCATTAATCACTGCCAAAAGTTTTGCTTGAAATAATACTGTTCTTTTCAAATTAACTTGCACATCCTTTGCTAGTGCAATAATCAACCATATTAATTTATGTAGACCCTTTGTTATATAGCTGTAAAGGAATTCTCACTTCTCTATTTCCAATCTCTCCAAAAGAGGTCTTGTTTCTTGGAGCCACATTTAAAATTTTTTAAAAGTAACTTTCAGAGGTCTATCTACAGAGTCCTTAATAATTTCTTTTTTTCTACTCAACTTTTGGGCACAATATAAATTGCATCAATTATTTGATAACTGATATTTGTGATTTCATAGATTTCCATGGTGAAAAAAGCTCTTTTTGGCCAATCTTTGACCATCAAAACTTGGCCAGAGACCAAGATTCCTGCTTGGATACTGAAACTTCTGAATGGTTGTGCCTTAAGATCCCAAACATCTTTTACCTGCCAAATTATGGTTGGATAGAATACAAACTATCTGCCAAGAAACCCAAACACGTTTAGTGTTGCTACCTAAAATCTTGAAAACATTTTCCTTTATCAGTAATGTCAAAAGTTTAGAGGGTTCCCAATTGAATACACTAGATAGTTAGATATGATGAAGAAGTTAGATCTGCCATAGCACATTCTCCTTTATCACTCTTACTACCCACTTTCCAGCAAGGTGAGCGCCATTTATTATCAGGAATACTGAATCTGACTTGATCTCTAAAGTGAAGAGGCCCCCAGCCAGAAGCAGGATACCTTTCATCCAACAATGTCTGCACCAAAGAAAGATTTTGAGTGTTTTGTAGGTCTCTTGAGAGCGGATAACACCTTAACTTTATTGGCTAGGGGGATGCCAAGGCTACTGCAAGCTTAATATTTTTATTTCTTTCTGAACTTAGCTACTATCCATTTCCATTGATAAAAAAATATATTGGAAGATCAGAAGTAATGTTCACGTAATAAATGATTTCTTCTGGTTTTATGAGCCAACTTTTTTATTTGGTCAATTTCGAGCCTTCTACTGACCAATAAGTATAATATTTAATTTTGTCTTCCTGACCAGTTTTCCAACACCTTTTGCTACATCTAAGCAAACCATGTTTCTCTACACAGAATAATTCAGCTCAACTTTTTTGAGTGTTGAATCGTTAGCAAAAAAAAAATTGCTTGTTTAGCTCTTGGTAAAGTGAACCTTTTTAATTTATGCTTGCACTTCAGCTGCCTCCAACTAGTAATCAAGAACATTTTCTGCAATCATATAGAGAAAGGGGACTTGAGGACAAACCTGTCAAATAGATCTATGTAAACTTATGCCGCATCAATAATTCAAAATTCAAAGATATTAAAGCAATGTTACCAATTTGGATTCAAGTACACGAGAATGATTAGTGCATATTGCTATAAAAGGGTGGTGGTGGTGGTGGGGGTGCGGGGTCATGTGGGTTTGTCCATACAAAAGGCATATGAAAATCATAAATATAATTTGCATTTGCAGCCTAAAAAACAAGAAATTCGTTCAAAATACCACATAGCATCATATAATAAACAAAACCACCATAAGAATTAAAAATCCTACTTCAATGTCAATTTGTCAAATTTAAATGCCATGATAGAAATTCATTGTTCAATATTATGGTTAGGGTCCACATTTTTTTTAATAGATGTAAAATGAGTTTTTTTAAGCATTTAAAATGGTTTAGATGACACTTTTAGGGTTAGCACTCACGTTTTTTAATTTTCCAGTCAAAACTTAAAGTAAAAAAAACTGAATATTATTTTATTTTTTGAACTTAAAAAATGCCATTTATATGTGGGTTTGCATGGATTTGTCCAGTTTTTTCTTAGCCAAATCCAGGCCTATTTGGTTGGAACTTGGACAACCCCTAGGGGTATCACACCAGTACTAGGACTAGGTTTGAATTAGACTCAAATTTGGGCCTGTATGTTGGTGAATTGGTAACTTCATGGTATACAAACTCGCTGAGTGAGTGCTCATCAAGAAAACTTGGGACTCTGCGTTGGCCAAGTTTTCAGCAAGTTGGAGCATCAAAACCAAGAAAGTACTCATTAAAACTCAGTGACTCTCTGTAGGGAATTTGCTGACGTGTAGCAGACACAAAAAAACACTGAAAACACTTATTTTTACTTATTTAACTCTGGATGCCTATAGTTAAGGCTCACACAACAATTGTGCATCCTTGAGAGCAATTTGAAAGGATTTTATAGTGGATTTGAAGGGTAGATTTGAGGAATTTCAGTTTTCAGGTTAGTATTTTTTTCTTTTTTCTTTTTTTCAAAGAATGTAAGTTACTTCTAGCATGTTAATAATATATTTGTAAACATTATTTACAGTTTCACTTACAATGAATTCCATTTTTTAAGTTTTTATTGTTGCTTTATACTAGTTTTTTGAATGAAATCACTATTGCCCCCCCTAAATGAAGTGTTTTACAGTTTTGTGTTAGAAAAATGTTTTGTAACACGGGGTTCCCTGACAAGGGGATGGGGGAAGCAAGGACGGGTTTCGTGGATCGGAGATCCAGGGCCCAAATTTGGGGACAGTGAGGGGACAGCGGGGTGATGGTGACAGAGCGGTGGTGGGGGGCAGTGCTGATATAAAATAGAGATGAATTGAAATCTTTAAGAAAAAATCTGCAATATAACATCTCTGTGAGTGCCTCATGAAAGGCCAACTATTTTTCATAATGTTAAAGGTTGCAATCAGCATGTAATGGTATGTGCCATATATTAACTGACCCGGTGGCACCCTCGACAGAGGTGGTGGAAGTGGTGGTGTTGTGGGGGGCTGTTTCCCCCAAGTCCCCAAGTCTCGAAAATGTCACCCTATAGGGGACGTGAGTTTTTTTGGGGGGGACACATTCTTGTGGAACAATGGACTAATATACACCCTTAACATTATTTTTTTGAAATTTCTATTTGATGCTTGAATGTTTTGTAGATAAACCACAACAGAAAACAGGAAATACAAAGATAATATTTGCAACAAAGTCTAAATAACAGAAATATATCTAATATGCTCAAAATGACATAAATCCACAATTGGAAATTGCTTTAAGATTTATTGCAACCTGTGGACAGCAATATATAATCATGTTCTACAATACCCAAATGGCCAAATGGCTTCAAAATAACCTTACAAGTGTACCCATGAAATCTGAATATGCATAGGTCAGATTTAGCATTTAAATCAATAAACTGGAAACACAAAGCTTGGACACCCTTCTCCATATCAACTCTAAAGGCCACGAAGTGGATATCTCTTGAAAGATATGCCTTGGATGCCTCCAAAGTGTTAGGCCCAATATGGAAAGCTAATGTACTGAGAGGGGAGGGGTGAATCAGTACTCCAAAACTTTTCTTCAATAATAACCTTGCTATTATGCATAAACATAATAGTGCAGTAACATAAAATAAAGTTAAAACAAATAGATAACAATCATACATGATTCACTCCATAACACATATATTTTGGTCACGCAGAAACTCTTGGTTAGAGAGAAAAACTGCGGTGGGGATGGCACCCACAACTTCACTACTGCAATAATAAAGATTGCTCGGTTAGAGCTACATTTAGCTATTTCTGATAGCTTACCCTGTTGGGAGTAACAAGATCTGTTAGATCTACCTTACTAAAGGGTTTCACAACACTATATAAATGCTGCACCTGGTTAGAGGATTTACAATTTATAGACTTGGTTAGAGTCTTTTACCCTGTTACAGGTATCTCTTTCAACTTCAAAAAATATTACAATAAGACTTTACAAATATCTACAACTTTACATCTGAAATGTTATAGCAGATTCTATGTGCTCAGAATAAGATTACCTAGCTTGTAGCATACCTCGGTAACCCATATTGTAACTCGGTAAACCCTTCTGTTTACTCTG